>NC_091286.1:153494612-153801853 GCF_032444005.1 Ranitomeya imitator
ATTGCGGGCTAGGCTTAAGGCCGGGGCACAAGTGCGGGCTAGGCTTTAGGCCTGGGCACAAGTGCGGGCTAGGCTTAAGGCCTGGGCACAAGTGCGGGCTAGGCTTAAGGCCTGGGCACAAGGGCGGGCTAGGCTTAAGGCCTGAGCACAAGGGCGGGCTAGGCTTAAGGCAGGGGCACATGGGCGGGCTTGGCTTAAGGAAGGGGCACAAGGGCGGGCTTGGCTTAAGGCAGTGGCACAAGGGCGGGCTTGGCTTAAGGCCGGGGCACAAGTGCGGGCTAGGCTTAAGGCCGGGGCACAAGTGCTTGCTAGGCTTAAGGCCTGTGCACAAGTGCGGGCTAGGCTTAAGGCCGGGACACAAGTGCGGGCTAGGCTTAAGGCCGGGGCACAAGTGCGGGCTAGGCTTAAAGCCGGGGCACAAGTGCGGGCTAGGCTTAAGGCCGGGGCACAAGTGCGGGCTAGGCTTAAGGCCTGGGCACAAGTGCGGGCTAGGCTTAAGGCCGGGGCACAAGTGCGGGCTACGCCTAAGGCCTGGGCACAAGTGCGGGCTAGGCTTAAGGCCTGGGCACAAGTGCGGGCTAGGCTTAAGGCCTGGGCACAAGTGCGGGCTAGGCTTAAGGCCGGGGCACAAGTGCGGGCTAGGCTTAAGGCCTGGGCACAAGTGCAGAGCTGGCTAGGATCAAGGCAGGGGGCACAATTGCGGGCTAGGCTTAAGGCCGGGGCACAAGTGCGGGCTAGGCTTTAGGCCTGGGCACAAGTGCGGGCTAGGCTTAAGGCCTGGGCACAAGTGCGGGCTAGGCTTAAGGCCTGGGCACAAGGGCGGGCTAGGCTTAAGGCCTGAGCACAAGGGCGGGCTAGGCTTAAGGCAGGGGCACATGGGCGGGCTTGGCTTAAGGAAGGGGCACAAGGGCGGGCTTGGCTTAAGGCAGTGGCACAAGGGCGGGCTTGGCTTAAGGCCGGGGCACAAGTGCGGGCTAGGCTTAAGGCCGGGGCACAAGTGCTTGCTAGGCTTAAGGCCTGTGCACAAGTGCGGGCTAGGCTTAAGGCCGGGACACAAGTGCGGGCTAGGCTTAAGGCCGGGGCACAAGTGCGGGCTAGGCTTAAAGCCGGGGCACAAGTGCGGGCTAGGCTTAAGGCCGGGGCACAAGTGCGGGCTAGGCTTAAGGCCGGGGCACAAGTACGGGCTAGGCTTAAGGCCGGGGCACAGGTGCGGGCTAGGCTTAAGCCCGGGGCACAGGTGCGGGCTAGGCTTAAGCCCGGGGCACAGGTGCAGGCTAGGCTTAAGGCCGGGGCACAGGTGCGGGCTAGGCTTAAGGCGGGGCACAGGTGCGTGCTAGGCTTAAGGCCAGGGCACAGGTGCGGGCCAGGCTTAAGACCGGGGCACAGGTGCGGGCTAGGCTTAAGGCCGGGGCACAGGTGCGGGCTAGGCTTAAGGCCGGGGCACAGGTGCGGGCTAGGCTTAAGGCCGGGGCACAGGTGCGGGCTAGGCTTAAGGCCGGGGCATAGGTGCGGGCTAGGCTTAAGGCCGGGGCACAGGTGCGGGCTAGGCTTAAGGCCGGGGCACAGGTGCGGGCTAGGCTTAAGGCCGGGGCACAGGTGCGGGCTAGGCTTAAGGCCGGGGCACAGGTGCGGGCTAGGCTTAAGGCCAGGGCACAAGTGCGGGCTAGGCTTAAGGCCGGGGCACAAGTGCGGGCTAGGCTTAAGGCCGGGGCACAAGTGCGGGCTAGGCATAAGGCAGTGGCACAAGTGCTGGTTAGGCATAAGGCAAGGGCACAAGTGCGGGCTAGGCATAAGGCAGGGGCACAAGTGCGGGCTAGGCATAAGGCAGGGGCACAAGTGCGGGCTAGGCATAAGGCAGGGACACAAGTGCGGGCTAAACATAAGGCAGGGGCACAAGTGCAGGCTAGGCTTTAGGCCTGGGCACAAGTGCGGGCTAGGCTTAAGGCCTGGGCACAAGTGCGAGCTAGGCTTAAGGCCTGAGAAAAAGTGCGGGCTAGGATTAAGGCCTGGGCACAAGTGCGGGCTAGGCTTAAGGCCGGGGCACAAGTGCGGGCTAGGCTTAAGGCTGGGGCACAAGTGCGGGCTAGGCTTAAGGCCGGGGCACAAGTGCGGGCTAGGCTTAAGGCCGGGGCACAAGTGCGGGCTAGGCTTAAGGCCGGGGCACAAGTGCGGGCTAGGCTTAAGGCCGGGGCACAAGTGCGGGCTAGGCTTAAGGCCTGGGCACAAGTGCGGGCTAGGCTTAAGTCCGGGGCACAAGTGCGGGCTAGGCCTAAGGCCTGGGCACAAGTGCGGGCTAGGCTTAAGGCCTGGGCACAAGTGTGGGCTAGGCTTAAGGCCTGGGCACAAGTGCGGGCTAGGCTTAAGGCCGGGGCACAAGTGCGGGCTAGGCTTAAGGCCGGGACACAAGTGCCGGCTAGGCTTAAGGCCAGGGCACAAGTGCGGGCTAGGTTTAAGGCAGGGGGCACAAGTGCGGGCTAGGCTTAAGGCCGGGGCACAAGTGCGGGCTAGGCTTAAGGCCGGGGCACAAGTGCGGGCTAGGCTTAAGGCCGGGGCACAAGTGCGGGCTAGGCTTAAGGCCTGGGCACAAGTGCAGTGCGGGCTAGGCTTAAGGCCTGGGCACAAGTGCAGTGCTGGCTAGGATCAAGGCAGGGGGCACAAATGCTGGCTAGGCTTAAGGCATGGGCACAAGTGCCAGCTAGGCTTAAGGCCTGAGCAAAAGTGCAGGCTAGGCTTAAGGCCGGGGCACAGGTGCAGGCTAGGCTTAAGGCCCGGGCACAGGTGCGGGCTAGGCTTATGGCCGGGGCACAGGTGCGGGCTAGGCTTAAGGCCAGGGCACAAGTGCGGGCTAGGCTTAAGGCCGGGGCACAGGTGCGGGCTAGGCTTAAGGCCGGGGCACAGGTGCAGTCAAGGCTTAAGGCCGGGGCACAGGTGCGGGCTAGGCTTAAGGCCGGGGCACAGGTGTGGGCTAGGCTTAAGGCCGAGGCACAGGTGTGGGCTAGGCTTAAGGCCAAGGCACAGGTGCGGGCTAGGCTTCAGGCCGGGGCACAAGTGCGGGCTAGGCTTAAGGCCGGGGCACAAGTGCGGGCTAGGCTTAAGGCCGGGGCACAAGTGCAGTGCGGGCTAGGCTTAAGGCCTGGGCGCAAGTGCAGTGCTGGCTAGGATCAAGGCAGGGGGCACAAATGCTGGCTAGGCTTAAGGCATGGGCACAAGTGCCAGCTAGGCTTAAGGCCTGGGCACAAGTGCAGGCTAGGCTTAAGGCCTGAGCAAAAGTGCAGGCAGGGCTTAAGGCCGGGGAACAGGTGCAGGCTAGGCTTAAGGCCGGGGCACAGGTGCGGGCTAGGCTTAAGGCCGGGGCACAGGTGCGGGCTAGGCTTAAGGCCGGGGCACAAGTGCAGTGCGGGCTAGGCTTAAGGCCGGGGCACAAGTGCAGTGCGGGCTAGGCTTAAGGCCGGGGCACAAGTGCGGGCTAGGCTTAAGGCCGGGGCACAAGTGCGGGCTAGGCTTAAGGCCGGGGCACAAGTGCGGGCTAGGCTTAAGGCCGGGGCACAAGTGCGGGCTAGGCTTAAGGCCTGGGCACAAGTGCAGTGCGGGCTAGGCTTAAGGCAGGGGCACAAGTGCGGGCTAGGCATAAGGCAGGGACACAAGTGCGGGCTAAACATAAGGCAGGGGCACAAGTGCAGGCTAGGCTTTAGGCCTGGGCACAAGTGCGGGCTAGGCTTAAGGCCTGGGCACAAGTGCGAGCTAGGCTTAAGGCCTGAGAAAAAGTGCGGGCTAGGATTAAGGCCTGGGCACAAGTGCGGGCTAGGCTTAAGGCCGGGGCACAAGTGCGGGCTAGGCTTAAGGCTGGGGCACAAGTGCGGGCTAGGCTTAAGGCCGGGGCACAAGTGCGGGCTAGGCATAAGGCAGGGACACAAGTGCGTGCTAGGCATAAGGCAGGGACACAAGTGCGGGCTAAACATAAGGCAGGGGCACAAATGCAGGCTAGGCTTTAGGCCTGGGCACAAGTGCGGGCTAGGCTTAAGGCCTGGGCACAAGTGCGAGCTAGGCTTAAGGCCTGAGAAAAAGTGCGGGCTAGGTTTAAGGCCTGGGCACAAGTGCGGGCTAGGCTTAAGGCCGGGGCACAAGTGCGGGCTAGGCTTAAGGCTGGGGCACAAGTGCGGGCTAGGCTTAAGGCCGGGGCACAAGTGCGGGCTAGGCTTAAGGCCGGGGCACAAGTGCGGGCTAGGCTTAAGGCCGGGGCACAAGTGCGGGCTAGGCTTAAGGCCGGGGCACAAGTGCGGGCTAGGCTTAAGGCCTGGGCACAAGTGCGGGCTAGGCTTAAGTCCGGGGCACAAGTGCGGGCTAGGCCTAAGGCCTGGGCACAAGTGCGGGCTAGGCTTAAGGCCTGGGCACAAGTGTGGGCTAGGCTTAAGGCCTGGGCACAAGTGCGGGCTAGGCTTAAGGCCGGGGCACAAGTGCGGGCTAGGCTTAAGGCCGGGACACAAGTGCCGGCTAGGCTTAAGGCCTGGGCACAAGTGCGGGCTAGGCTTAAGGCCGGGGCACAAGTGCGGGCTAGGCTTAAGGCCGGGACACAAGTGCCGGCTAGGCTTAAGGCCAGGGCACAAGTGCGGGCTAGGTTTAAGGCAGGGGGCACAAGTGCGGGCTAGGCTTAAGGCCGGGGCACAAGTGCGGGCTAGGCATAAGGCAAGGGCACAAGTGCGGGCTAGGCATAAGGCAGGGGCACAAGTGCGGGCTAGGCATAAGGCAGGGGCACAAGTGCGGGCTAGGCATAAGGCAGGGACACAAGTGCGGGCTAAACATAAGGCAGGGGCACAAGTGCAGGCTAGGCTTTAGGCCTGGGCACAAGTGCGGGCTAGGCTTAAGGCCTGGGCACAAGTGCGAGCTAGGCTTAAGGCCTGAGAAAAAGTGCGGGCTAGGATTAAGGCCTGGGCACAAGTGCGGGCTAGGCTTAAGGCCGGGGCACAAGTGCGGGCTAGGCTTAAGGCTGGGGCACAAGTGCGGGCTAGGCTTAAGGCCGGGGCACAAGTGCGGGCTAGGCTTAAGGCCGGGGCACAAGTGCGGGCTAGGCTTAAGGCCGGGGCACAAGTGCGGGCTAGGCTTAAGGCCGGGGCACAAGTGCGGGCTAGGCTTAAGGCCTGGGCACAAGTGCGGGCTAGGCTTAAGTCCGGGGCACAAGTGCGGGCTAGGCCTAAGGCCTGGGCACAAGTGCGGGCTAGGCTTAAGGCCTGGGCACAAGTGTGGGCTAGGCTTAAGGCCTGGGCACAAGTGCGGGCTAGGCTTAAGGCCGGGGCACAAGTGCGGGCTAGGCTTAAGGCCGGGACACAAGTGCCGGCTAGGCTTAAGGCCAGGGCACAAGTGCGGGCTAGGTTTAAGGCAGGGGGCACAAGTGCGGGCTAGGCTTAAGGCCGGGGCACAAGTGCGGGCTAGGCTTAAGGCCGGGGCACAAGTGCGGGCTAGGCTTAAGGCCGGGGCACAAGTGCGGGCTAGGCTTAAGGCCTGGGCACAAGTGCGGGCTAGGCTTAAGGCCGGGGCACAAGTGCGGGCTAGGCTTAAGGCCGGGGCACAAGTGCGGGCTAGGCTTAAGGCCGGGGCACAAGTGCGGGCTAGGCTTAAGGCCTGGGCACAAGTGCGGGCTAGGCTTAAGGCCGGGGCACAAGTGCGGGCTAGGCTTAAGGCCGGGGCACAAGTGCGGGCTTGGCTTAAGGCCTGGGCACAAGTGCGGGCTAGGCTTAAGGCCTGTGCACAAGTGCGGGCTAGGCTTAAGGCCTGGGCACAAGGGCGGGCTAGGCTTAAGGCCTGGGCACAAGGGCGGGCTAGGCTTAAGGCAGGGGCACATGGGCGGGCTTGGCTTAAGGCAGGGGCACAAGGGCGGGCTAGGCTTAAGGCAGGGGGCACAAGGGCGGGCTTGGCTTAAGGCAGAGGCACAAGGGCGGGCTTGGCTTAAGGCCAGGGCACAAGTGCGGGCTAGGCCTAAGGCCTGGGCACAAGTGCGGGCTAGGCTTAAGGCCGGGGCACAAGTGCGGGCTAGGCTTAAGGCCTGGGCACAAGTGCGGGCTAGGCTTAAGGCCTGGGCACAAGGGCGGGCTAGGCTTAAGGCCTGGGCACAAGGGCGGGCTAGGCTTAAGGCAGGGGCACATGGGCGGGCTTGGCTTAAGGCAGGGGCACAAGGGCGGGCTTGGCTTAAGGCAGGGGGCACAAGGGCGGGCTTGGCTTAAGGCAGAGGCACAAGGGCGGGCTTGGCTTAAGGCCAGGGCACAAGTGCGGGCTAGGCCTAAGGCCTGGGCACAAGTGCGGGCTAGGCTTAAGGCCTGGGCACAAGTGCGGGCTAGGCTTAAGGCCTGGGCACAAGTGTGGGCTAGGCTTAAGGCCGGGGCACAAGTGCGGGCTAGGCTTAAGGCCGGGGCACAAGTGCAGTGCTGGCTAGGATCAAGGCAGGGGGCACAAGTGCTGGCTAGGCTTAAGGCATACAGCTAACTCTTTGCACTCTTTGCATAAAGGGTTAGGCACCCATAGGGGTGAAGAGCTAGCTTTCACCCCTCTACTCTGTACTTGGACATTTAGGACTAGATCCTTTGTTGTACAGTGCGGAGCCTCTCCATAACCCCATGCTCCAAGCGACCAGGCAATTCTTGTCTGTCCTCCGTTAATGGGTAATGCCTTCTTCCCAATTACAGTCGTGCATGCGCATTCAGACGGGACAAGAGCGAAGAATGTAAAGCTGGCCCTATGTGCATAACCAACATGAAGCTGAAGACAAAAACAAACAAACAAGCATTCAAGGGGCTCAAAAGTGCGGGCTAGGCTTAAGGCCTGGGCACAAGTGCGGGCTAGGCTTAAGGCCGGGGCACAAGTGCGGGCTAGGCTTAAGGCCGGGGCACAAGTGCGGGCTAGGCTTAAGGCCTGGGCACAAGTGCGGGCTAGGCTTAAGGCCTGGGCACAAGGGCGGGCTAGGCTTAAGGCCTGTGCACAAGGGCGGGCTAGGCTTAAGGCAGGGGCACATGGGCGGGCTTGGCTTAAGGAAGGGGCACAAGGGCGGGCTTGGCTTAAGGCAGTGGCACAAGGGCGGGCTTGGCTTAAGGCCGGGGCACAAGTGCGGGCTAGGCTTAAGGCCGGGGCACAAGTGCGGGCTAGGCTTAAGGCCTGGGCACAAGTGCGGGCTAGGCTTAAGGCCGGGGCACAAGTGCGGGCTAGGCTTAAGGCCTGAGCAAAAGTGCAGGCAGGGCTTAAGGCCGGGGAACAGGTGCAGGCTAGGCTTAAGGCCGGGGCACAGGTGCGGGCTAGGCTTAAGGCCGGGGCACAGGTGCGGGCTAGGCTTAAGGCCGGGGCACAAGTGCAGTGCGGGCTAGGCTTAAGGCCGGGGCACAAGTGCAGTGCGGGCTAGGCTTAAGGCCGGGGCACAAGTGCGGGCTAGGCTTAAGGCCGGGGCACAAGTGCGGGCTAGGCTTAAGGCCGGGGCACAAGTGCGGGCTAGGCTTAAGGCCGGGGCACAAGTGCGGGCTAGGCTTAAGGCCTGGGCACAAGTGCAGTGCGGGCTAGGCTTAAGGCAGGGGCACAAGTGCGGGCTAGGCATAAGGCAGGGACACAAGTGCGGGCTAAACATAAGGCAGGGGCACAAGTGCAGGCTAGGCTTTAGGCCTGGGCACAAGTGCGGGCTAGGCTTAAGGCCTGGGCACAAGTGCGAGCTAGGCTTAAGGCCTGAGAAAAAGTGCGGGCTAGGATTAAGGCCTGGGCACAAGTGCGGGCTAGGCTTAAGGCCGGGGCACAAGTGCAGGCTAGGCTTAAGGCTGGGGCACAAGTGCGGGCTAGGCTTAAGGCCGGGGCACAAGTGCGGGCTAGGCATAAGGCAGGGACACAAGTGCGTGCTAGGCATAAGGCAGGGACACAAGTGCGGGCTAAACATAAGGCAGGGGCACAAATGCAGGCTAGGCTTTAGGCCTGGGCACAAGTGCGGGCTAGGCTTAAGGCCTGGGCACAAGTGCGAGCTAGGCTTAAGGCCTGAGAAAAAGTGCGGGCTAGGTTTAAGGCCTGGGCACAAGTGCGGGCTAGGCTTAAGGCCGGGGCACAAGTGCGGGCTAGGCTTAAGGCTGGGGCACAAGTGCGGGCTAGGCTTAAGGCCGGGGCACAAGTGCGGGCTAGGCTTAAGGCCGGGGCACAAGTGCGGGCTAGGCTTAAGGCCGGGGCACAAGTGCGGGCTAGGCTTAAGGCCGGGGCACAAGTGCGGGCTAGGCTTAAGGCCTGGGCACAAGTGCGGGCTAGGCTTAAGTCCGGGGCACAAGTGCGGGCTAGGCCTAAGGCCTGGGCACAAGTGCGGGCTAGGCTTAAGGCCTGGGCACAAGTGTGGGCTAGGCTTAAGGCCTGGGCACAAGTGCGGGCTAGGCTTAAGGCCGGGGCACAAGTGCGGGCTAGGCTTAAGGCCGGGACACAAGTGCCGGCTAGGCTTAAGGCCTGGGCACAAGTGCGGGCTAGGCTTAAGGCCGGGGCACAAGTGCGGGCTAGGCTTAAGGCCGGGACACAAGTGCCGGCTAGGCTTAAGGCCAGGGCACAAGTGCGGGCTAGGTTTAAGGCAGGGGGCACAAGTGCGGGCTAGGCTTAAGGCCGGGGCACAAGTGCGGGCTAGGCATAAGGCATGGGCACAAGTGCGGGCTAGGCATAAGGCAGGGGCACAAGTGCGGGCTAGGCATAAGGCAGGGGCACAAGTGCGGGCTAGGCATAAGGCAGGGACACAAGTGCGGGCTAAACATAAGGCAGGGGCACAAGTGCAGGCTAGGCTTTAGGCCTGGGCACAAGTGCGGGCTAGGCTTAAGGCCTGGGCACAAGTGCGAGCTAGGCTTAAGGCCTGAGAAAAAGTGCGGGCTAGGATTAAGGCCTGGGCACAAGTGCGGGCTAGGCTTAAGGCCGGGGCACAAGTGCGGGCTAGGCTTAAGGCTGGGGCACAAGTGCGGGCTAGGCTTAAGGCCGGGGCACAAGTGCGGGCTAGGCTTAAGGCCGGGGCACAAGTGCGGGCTAGGCTTAAGGCCGGGGCACAAGTGCGGGCTAGGCTTAAGGCCGGGGCACAAGTGCGGGCTAGGCTTAAGGCCTGGGCACAAGTGCGGGCTAGGCTTAAGTCCGGGGCACAAGTGCGGGCTAGGCCTAAGGCCTGGGCACAAGTGCGGGCTAGGCTTAAGGCCTGGGCACAAGTGTGGGCTAGGCTTAAGGCCTGGGCACAAGTGCGGGCTAGGCTTAAGGCCGGGGCACAAGTGCGGGCTAGGCTTAAGGCCGGGACACAAGTGCCGGCTAGGCTTAAGGCCAGGGCACAAGTGCGGGCTAGGTTTAAGGCAGGGGGCACAAGTGCGGGCTAGGCTTAAGGCCGGGGCACAAGTGCGGGCTAGGCTTAAGGCCGGGGCACAAGTGCGGGCTAGGCTTAAGGCCGGGGCACAAGTGCGGGCTAGGCTTAAGGCCTGGGCACAAGTGCGGGCTAGGCTTAAGGCCGGGGCACAAGTGCGGGCTAGGCTTAAGGCCGGGGCACAAGTGCGGGCTAGGCTGAAGGCAGGGGCACAAGTGCGGGCTAGGCTTAAGGCCGGGGCACAAGTGCGGGCTAGGCTTAAGGCCGGGGCACAAGTACGGGCTAGGCTTAAGGCCGGGGCACAGGTGCGGGCTAGGCTTAAGCCCGGGGCACAGGTGCAGGCTAGGCTTAAGGCTGGGGCACATTTGCGGGCTAGGCTTAAGGCGGGGCACAGGTGCGTGCTAGGCTTAAGGCCAGGGCACAGGTGCGGGCCAGGCTTAAGGCCGGGGCACAGGTGCGGGCCAGGCTTAAGGCTGGGGCACAGGTGCGGGCTAGGCTTAAGGCCGGGGCACAGGTGCGGGCTAGGCTTAAGGCCGGGGCACAGGTGCGGGCTAGGCTTAAGGCCGGGGCACAGGTGCGGGCTAGGCTTAAGGCCGGGGCACAAGTGCGGGCTAGGCTTAAGGCCGGGGCACAAGTGGGGGCTAGGCTTAAGGCCGGGGCACAAGTGCGGGCTAGGCTTAAGGCCGGGGCACAAGTGCGGGCTAGGCTTAAGGCCGGGGCACAAGTGCGGGCTAGGCTTAAGGCCGGGGCACAAATGCGGGCTAGGCTTAAGGCCGGGGCACAAGTGCAGGCTAGGCTTAAGGCCGGGGCAAATGTGCGGGCTAGGCTTAAGGCCGGGGCACAAGTGCGGGCTAGGCTTAAGGCAGGGGCACATGGGCGGGCTTGGCTTAAGGAAGGGGCACAAGGGCGGGCTTGGCTAAAGGCAGGGGCACAAGGGTGGGCTTGGCTTAAGGCCGGGGCACAAGTGTGGGCTAGGCTTAAGGCCGGGGCACAAGTGCGTGCTAGGCTTAAGGCCTGGGCACAAGTGCGGGCTAGGCTTAAGGCCTGGGCACAAGTGCGGGCTAGGCTTAAGGCCTGGGCACAAGGGCGGGCTAGGCTTAAGGCCTGGGCACAAGGGCGGGCTAGGCTTAAGGCCTGAGCACAAGGGCGGGCTAGGCTTAAGGCAGGGGCACATGGGCGGGCTTGGCTTAAGGAAGGGGCACAAGGGCGGGCTTGGCTTA
Organism: Ranitomeya imitator; assembly: GCF_032444005.1. Taxonomy (NCBI): domain Eukaryota; kingdom Metazoa; phylum Chordata; class Amphibia; order Anura; family Dendrobatidae; genus Ranitomeya; species Ranitomeya imitator. Next base: position 153,505,155 of record NC_091286.1, read on the forward strand.
AGGCAGGGGCACAAGGGCGGGCTTGGCTTAAGGCCGGGGCACAAGTGCGGGCTAGGCTTAAGGCCGGGGCACAAGTGCGGGCTAGGCTTAAGGCCTGGGCACAAGTGCGGGCTAGGCTTAAGGCCGGGGCACAAGTGCGGGCTAGGCTTAAGGCCGGGGCACAAGTGCGGGCTTGGCTTAAGGCCTGGGCACAAGTGCGGGCTAGGCTTAAGGCCTGTGCACAAGTGCGGGCTAGGCTTAAGGCCTGGGCACAAGGGCGGGCTAGGCTTAAGGCCTGGGCACAAGGGCGGGCTAGGCTTAAGGCAGGGGCACATGGGCGGGCTTGGCTTAAGGCAGGGGCACAAGGGCGGGCTAGGCTTAAGGCAGGGGGCACAAGGGCGGGCTTGGCTTAAGGCAGAGGCACAAGGGCGGGCTTGGCTTAAGGCCAGGGCACAAGTGCGGGCTAGGCCTAAGGCCTGGGCACAAGTGCGGGCTAGGCTTAAGGCCGGGGCACAAGTGCGGGCTAGGCTTAAGGCCTGGGCACAAGTGCGGGCTAGGCTTAAGGCCTGGGCACAAGGGCGGGCTAGGCTTAAGGCCTGGGCACAAGGGCGGGCTAGGCTTAAGGCAGGGGCACATGGGCGGGCTTGGCTTAAGGCAGGGGCACAAGGGCGGGCTTGGCTTAAGGCAGGGGGCACAAGGGCGGGCTTGGCTTAAGGCAGAGGCACAAGGGCGGGCTTGGCTTAAGGCCAGGGCACAAGTGCGGGCTAGGCCTAAGGCCTGGGCACAAGTGCGGGCTAGGCTTAAGGCCTGGGCACAAGTGCGGGCTAGGCTTAAGGCCTGGGCACAAGTGTGGGCTAGGCTTAAGGCCGGGGCACAAGTGCGGGCTAGGCTTAAGGCCGGGGCACAAGTGCAGTGCTGGCTAGGATCAAGGCAGGGGGCACAAGTGCTGGCTAGGCTTAAGGCATACAGCTAACTCTTTGCACTCTTTGCATAAAGGGTTAGGCACCCATAGGGGTGAAGAGCTAGCTTTCACCCCTCTACTCTGTACTTGGACATTTAGGACTAGATCCTTTGTTGTACAGTGCGGAGCCTCTCCATAACCCCATGCTCCAAGCGACCAGGCAATTCTTGTCTGTCCTCCGTAAATGGGTAATGCCTTCTTCCCAATTACAGTCGTGCATGCGCATTCAGACGGGACAAGAGCGAAGAATGTAAAGCTGGCCCTATGTGCATAACCAACATGAAGCTGAAGACAAAAACAAACAAACAAGCATTCAAGGGGCTCAAAAGTGCGGGCTAGGCTTAAGGCCTGGGCACAACTGCGGGCTAGGCTTAAGGCCGGGGCACAAGTGCGGGCTAGGCTTAAGGCCGGGGCACAAGTGCGGGCTTGGCTTAAGGCCGGGGCACAAGTGCGGGCTAGGCTTAAGGCCGGGGCACAAGTGCGGGCTAGGCTTAAGGCCGGGGCAGAAGTGCGGGCTAGGCTTAAGTCCGGGGCACAAGTGCGGGCTAGGCTTAAGGCCTGGGCACAAGTGCGGGCTAGGCTTAAGGCCGGGGCACAAGTGCGGGCTACGCCTAAGGCCTGGGCACAAGTGCGGGCTAGGCTTAAGGCCTGGGCACAAGTGCGGGCTAGGCTTAAGGCCTGGGCACAAGTGCGGGCTAGGCTTAAGGCCGGGGCACAAGTGCGGGCTAGGCTTAAGGCCTGGGCACAAGTGCAGAGCTGGCTAGGATCAAGGCAGGGGGCACAATTGCGGGCTAGGCTTAAGGCCGGGGCACAAGTGCGGGCTAGGCTTTAGGCCTGGGCACAAGTGCGGGCTAGGCTTAAGGCCTGGGCACAAGTGCGGGCTAGGCTTAAGGCCTGGGCACAAGGGCGGGCTAGGCTTAAGGCCTGAGCACAAGGGCGGGCTAGGCTTAAGGCAGGGGCACATGGGCGGGCTTGGCTTAAGGAAGGGGCACAAGGGCGGGCTTGGCTTAAGGCAGTGGCACAAGGGCGGGCTTGGCTTAAGGCCGGGGCACAAGTGTGGGCTAGGCTTAAGGCCGGGGCACAAGTGCTTGCTAGGCTTAAGGCCTGTGCACAAGTGCGGGCTAGGCTTAAGGCCGGGACACAAGTGCGGGCTAGGCTTAAGGCCGGGGCACAAGTGCGGGCTAGGCTTAAAGCCGGGGCACAAGTGCGGGCTAGGCTTAAGGCCGGGGCACAAGTGCGGGCTAGGCTTAAGGCCGGGGCACAAGTACGGGCTAGGCTTAAGGCCGGGGCACAGGTGCGGGCTAGGCTTAAGCCCGGGGCACAGGTGCGGGCTAGGCTTAAGCCCGGGGCACAGGTGCAGGCTAGGCTTAAGGCCGGGGCACAGGTGCGGGCTAGGCTTAAGGCGGGGCACAGGTGCGTGCTAGGCTTAAGGCCAGGGCACAGGTGCGGGCCAGGCTTAAGACCGGGGCACAGGTGCGGGCTAGGCTTAAGGCCGGGGCACAGGTGCGGGCTAGGCTTAAGGCCGGGGCACAGGTGCGGGCTAGGCTTAAGGCCGGGGCACAGGTGCGGGCTAGGCTTAAGGCCGGGGCATAGGTGCGGGCTAGGCTTAAGGCCGGGGCACAGGTGCGGGCTAGGCTTAAGGCCGGGGCACAGGTGCGGGCTAGGCTTAAGGCCTGGGCACAGGTGCGGGCTAGGCTTAAGGCCGGGGCACAGGTGCGGGCTAGGCTTAAGGCCAGGGCACAAGTGCGGGCTAGGCTTAAGGCCGGGGCACAAGTGCGGGCTAGGCTTAAGGCCGGGGCACAAGTGCGGGCTAGGCATAAGGCAGTGGCACAAGTGCTGGTTAGGCATAAGGCAAGGGCACAAGTGCGGGCTAGGCATAAGGCAGGGGCACAAGTGCGGGCTAGGCATAAGGCAGGGGCACAAGTGCGGGCTAGGCATAAGGCAGGGACACAAGTGCGGGCTAAACATAAGGCAGGGGCACAAGTGCAGGCTAGGCTTTAGGCCTGGGCACAAGTGCGGGCTAGGCTTAAGGCCTGGGCACAAGTGCGAGCTAGGCTTAAGGCCTGAGAAAAAGTGCGGGCTAGGATTAAGGCCTGGGCACAAGTGCGGGCTAGGCTTAAGGCCGGGGCACAAGTGCGGGCTAGGCTTAAGGCTGGGGCACAAGTGCGGGCTAGGCTTAAGGCCGGGGCACAAGTGCGGGCTAGGCTTAAGGCCGGGGCACAAGTGCGGGCTAGGCTTAAGGCCGGGGCACAAGTGCGGGCTAGGCTTAAGGCCGGGGCACAAGTGCGGGCTAGGCTTAAGGCCTGGGCACAAGTGCGGGCTAGGCTTAAGTCCGGGGCACAAGTGCGGGCTAGGCCTAAGGCCTGGGCACAAGTGCGGGCTAGGCTTAAGGCCTGGGCACAAGTGTGGGCTAGGCTTAAGGCCTGGGCACAAGTGCGGGCTAGGCTTAAGGCCGGGGCACAAGTGCGGGCTAGGCTTAAGGCCGGGACACAAGTGCCGGCTAGGCTTAAGGCCAGGGCACAAGTGCGGGCTAGGTTTAAGGCAGGGGGCACAAGTGCGGGCTAGGCTTAAGGCCGGGGCACAAGTGCGGGCTAGGCTTAAGGCCGGGGCACAAGTGCGGGCTAGGCTTAAGGCCGGGGCACAAGTGCGGGCTAGGCTTAAGGCCTGGGCACAAGTGCAGTGCGGGCTAGGCTTAAGGCCTGGGCACAAGTGCAGTGCTGGCTAGGATCAAGGCAGGGGGCACAAATGCTGGCTAGGCTTAAGGCATGGGCACAAGTGCCAGCTAGGCTTAAGGCCTGAGCAAAAGTGCAGGCTAGGCTTAAGGCCGGGGCACAGGTGCAGGCTAGGCTTAAGGCCCGGGCACAGGTGCGGGCTAGGCTTATGGCCGGGGCACAGGTGCGGGCTAGGCTTAAGGCCAGGGCACAAGTGCGGGCTAGGCTTAAGGCCGGGGCACAGGTGCGGGCTAGGCTTAAGGCCGGGGCACAGGTGCAGTCAAGGCTTAAGGCCGGGGCACAGGTGCGGGCTAGGCTTAAGGCCGGGGCACAGGTGTGGGCTAGGCTTAAGGCCGAGGCACAGGTGTGGGCTAGGCTTAAGGCCAAGGCACAGGTGCGGGCTAGGCTTCAGGCCGGGGCACAAGTGCGGGCTAGGCTTAAGGCCGGGGCACAAGTGCGGGCTAGGCTTAAGGCCGGGGCACAAGTGCAGTGCGGGCTAGGCTTAAGGCCTGGGCGCAAGTGCAGTGCTGGCTAGGATCAAGGCAGGGGGCACAAATGCTGGCTAGGCTTAAGGCATGGGCACAAGTGCCAGCTAGGCTTAAGGCCTGGGCACAAGTGCAGGCTAGGCTTAAGGCCTGAGCAAAAGTGCAGGCAGGGCTTAAGGCCGGGGAACAGGTGCAGGCTAGGCTTAAGGCCGGGGCACAGGTGCGGGCTAGGCTTAAGGCCGGGGCACAGGTGCGGGCTAGGCTTAAGGCCGGGGCACAAGTGCAGTGCGGGCTAGGCTTAAGGCCGGGGCACAAGTGCAGTGCGGGCTAGGCTTAAGGCCGGGGCACAAGTGCGGGCTAGGCTTAAGGCCGGGGCACAAGTGCGGGCTAGGCTTAAGGCCGGGGCACAAGTGCGGGCTAGGCTTAAGGCCGGGGCACAAGTGCGGGCTAGGCTTAAGGCCTGGGCACAAGTGCAGTGCGGGCTAGGCTTAAGGCAGGGGCACAAGTGCGGGCTAGGCATAAGGCAGGGACACAAGTGCGGGCTAAACATAAGGCAGGGGCACAAGTGCAGGCTAGGCTTTAGGCCTGGGCACAAGTGCGGGCTAGGCTTAAGGCCTGGGCACAAGTGCGAGCTAGGCTTAAGGCCTGAGAAAAAGTGCGGGCTAGGATTAAGGCCTGGGCACAAGTGCGGGCTAGGCTTAAGGCCGGGGCACAAGTGCGGGCTAGGCTTAAGGCTGGGGCACAAGTGCGGGCTAGGCTTAAGGCCGGGGCACAAGTGCGGGCTAGGCATAAGGCAGGGACACAAGTGCGTGCTAGGCATAAGGCAGGGACACAAGTGCGGGCTAAACATAAGGCAGGGGCACAAATGCAGGCTAGGCTTTAGGCCTGGGCACAAGTGCGGGCTAGGCTTAAGGCCTGGGCACAAGTGCGAGCTAGGCTTAAGGCCTGAGAAAAAGTGCGGGCTAGGTTTAAGGCCTGGGCACAAGTGCGGGCTAGGCTTAAGGCCGGGGCACAAGTGCGGGCTAGGCTTAAGGCTGGGGCACAAGTGCGGGCTAGGCTTAAGGCCGGGGCACAAGTGCGGGCTAGGCTTAAGGCCGGGGCACAAGTGCGGGCTAGGCTTAAGGCCGGGGCACAAGTGCGGGCTAGGCTTAAGGCCGGGGCACAAGTGCGGGCTAGGCTTAAGGCCTGGGCACAAGTGCGGGCTAGGCTTAAGTCCGGGGCACAAGTGCGGGCTAGGCCTAAGGCCTGGGCACAAGTGCGGGCTAGGCTTAAGGCCTGGGCACAAGTGTGGGCTAGGCTTAAGGCCTGGGCACAAGTGCGGGCTAGGCTTAAGGCCGGGGCACAAGTGCGGGCTAGGCTTAAGGCCGGGACACAAGTGCCGGCTAGGCTTAAGGCCTGGGCACAAGTGCCGGCTAGGCTTAAGGCCGGGGCACAAGTGCGGGCTAGGCTTAAGGCCGGGGCACAAGTGCGGGCTAGGCTTAAGGCCGGGACACAAGTGCCGGCTAGGCTTAAGGCCAGGGCACAAGTGCGGGCTAGGTTTAAGGCAGGGGGCACAAGTGCGGGCTAGGCTTAAGGCCGGGGCACAAGTGCGGGCTAGGCATAAGGCAAGGGCACAAGTGCGGGCTAGGCATAAGGCAGGGGCACAAGTGCGGGCTAGGCATAAGGCAGGGGCACAAGTGCGGGCTAGGCATAAGGCAGGGACACAAGTGCGGGCTAAACATAAGGCAGGGGCACAAGTGCAGGCTAGGCTTTAGGCCTGGGCACAAGTGCGGGCTAGGCTTAAGGCCTGGGCACAAGTGCGAGCTAGGCTTAAGGCCTGAGAAAAAGTGCGGGCTAGGATTAAGGCCTGGGCACAAGTGCGGGCTAGGCTTAAGGCCGGGGCACAAGTGCGGGCTAGGCTTAAGGCTGGGGCACAAGTGCGGGCTAGGCTTAAGGCCGGGGCACAAGTGCGGGCTAGGCTTAAGGCCGGGGCACAAGTGCGGGCTTGGCTTAAGGCCTGGGCACAAGTGCGGGCTAGGCTTAAGGCCTGTGCACAAGTGCGGGCTAGGCTTAAGGCCTGGGCACAAGGGCGGGCTAGGCTTAAGGCCTGGGCACAAGGGCGGGCTAGGCTTAAGGCAGGGGCACATGGGCGGGCTTGGCTTAAGGCAGGGGCACAAGGGCGGGCTACGCTTAAGGCAGGGGGCACAAGGGCGGGCTTGGCTTAAGGCAGAGGCACAAGGGCGGGCTTGGCTTAAGGCCAGGGCACAAGTGCGGGCTAGGCCTAAGGCCTGGGCACAAGTGCGGGCTAGGCTTAAGGCCGGGGCACAAGTGCGGGCTAGGCTTAAGGCCTGGGCACAAGTGCGGGCTAGGCTTAAGGCCTGGGCACAAGGGCGGGCTAGGCTTAAGGCCTGGGCACAAGGGCGGGCTAGGCTTAAGGCAGGGGCACATGGGCGGGCTTGGCTTAAGGCAGGGGCACAAGGGCGGGCTTGGCTTAAGGCAGGGGGCACAAGGGCGGGCTTGGCTTAAGGCAGAGGCACAAGGGCGGGCTTGGCTTAAGGCCAGGGCACAAGTGCGGGCTAGGCCTAAGGCCTGGGCACAAGTGCGGGCTAGGCTTAAGGCCTGGGCACAAGTGCGGGCTAGGCTTAAGGCCTGGGCACAAGTGTGGGCTAGGCTTAAGGCCGGGGCACAAGTGCGGGCTAGGCTTAAGGCCGGGGCACAAGTGCAGTGCTGGCTAGGATCAAGGCAGGGGGCACAAGTGCTGGCTAGGCTTAAGGCATACAGCTAACTCTTTGCACTCTTTGCATAAAGGGTTAGGCACCCATAGGGGTGAAGAGCTAGCTTTCACCCCTCTACTCTGTACTTGGACATTTAGGACTAGATCCTTTGTTGTACAGTGCGGAGCCTCTCCATAACCCCATGCTCCAAGCGACCAGGCAATTCTTGTCTGTCCTCCGTAAATGGGTAATGCCTTCTTCCCAATTACAGTCGTGCATGCGCATTCAGACGGGACAAGAGCGAAGAATGTAAAGCTGGCCCTATGTGCATAACCAACATGAAGCTGAAGACAAAAACAAACAAACAAGCATTCAAGGGGCTCAAAAGTGCGGGCTAGGCTTAAGGCCTGGGCACAACTGCGGGCTAGGCTTAAGGCCGGGGCACAAGTGCGGGCTAGGCTTAAGGCCGGGGCACAAGTGCGGGCTTGGCTTAAGGCCGGGGCACAAGTGCGGGCTAGGCTTAAGGCCGGGGCACAAGTGCGGGCTAGGCTTAAGGCCGGGGCAGAAGTGCGGGCTAGGCTTAAGTCCGGGGCACAAGTGCGGGCTAGGCTTAAGGCCTGGGCACAAGTGCGGGCTAGGCTTAAGGCCGGGGCACAAGTGCGGGCTACGCCTAAGGCCTGGGCACAAGTGCGGGCTAGGCTTAAGGCCTGGGCACAAGTGCGGGCTAGGCTTAAGGCCTGGGCACAAGTGCGGGCTAGGCTTAAGGCCGGGGCACAAGTGCGGGCTAGGCTTAAGGCCTGGGCACAAGTGCAGAGCTGGCTAGGATCAAGGCAGGGGGCACAATTGCGGGCTAGGTTTAAGGCAGGGGGCACAAGTGCGGGCTAGGCTTAAGGCCGGGGCACAAGTGCGGGCTAGGCATAAGGCAAGGGCACAAGTGCGGGCTAGGCATAAGGCAGGGGCACAAGTGCGGGCTAGGCATAAGGCAGGGGCACAAGTGCGGGCTAGGCATAAGGCAGGGACACAAGTGCGGGCTAAACATAAGGCAGGGGCACAAGTGCAGGCTAGGCTTTAGGCCTGGGCACAAGTGCGGGCTAGGCTTAAGGCCTGGGCACAAGTGCGAGCTAGGCTTAAGGCCTGAGAAAAAGTGCGGGCTAGGATTAAGGCCTGGGCACAAGTGCGGGCTAGGCTTAAGGCCGGGGCACAAGTGCGGGCTAGGCTTAAGGCTGGGGCACAAGTGCGGGCTAGGCTTAAGGCCGGGGCACAAGTGCGGGCTAGGCTTAAGGCCGGGGCACAAGTGCGGGCTTGGCTTAAGGCCTGGGCACAAGTGCGGGCTAGGCTTAAGGCCTGTGCACAAGTGCGGGCTAGGCTTAAGGCCTGGGCACAAGGGCGGGCTAGGCTTAAGGCCTGGGCACAAGGGCGGGCTAGGCTTAAGGCAGGGGCACATGGGCGGGCTTGGCTTAAGGCAGGGGCACAAGGGCGGGCTACGCTTAAGGCAGGGGGCACAAGGGCGGGCTTGGCTTAAGGCAGAGGCACAAGGGCGGGCTTGGCTTAAGGCCAGGGCACAAGTGCGGGCTAGGCCTAAGGCCTGGGCACAAGTGCGGGCTAGGCTTAAGGCCGGGGCACAAGTGCGGGCTAGGCTTAAGGCCTGGGCACAAGTGCGGGCTAGGCTTAAGGCCTGGGCACAAGGGCGGGCTAGGCTTAAGGCCTGGGCACAAGGGCGGGCTAGGCTTAAGGCAGGGGCACATGGGCGGGCTTGGCTTAAGGCAGGGGCACAAGGGCGGGCTTGGCTTAAGGCAGGGGGCACAAGGGCGGGCTTGGCTTAAGGCAGAGGCACAAGGGCGGGCTTGGCTTAAGGCCAGGGCACAAGTGCGGGCTAGGCCTAAGGCCTGGGCACAAGTGCGGGCTAGGCTTAAGGCCTGGGCACAAGTGCGGGCTAGGCTTAAGGCCTGGGCACAAGTGTGGGCTAGGCTTAAGGCCGGGGCACAAGTGCGGGCTAGGCTTAAGGCCGGGGCACAAGTGCAGTGCTGGCTAGGATCAAGGCAGGGGGCACAAGTGCTGGCTAGGCTTAAGGCATACAGCTAACTCTTTGCACTCTTTGCATAAAGGGTTAGGCACCCATAGGGGTGAAGAGCTAGCTTTCACCCCTCTACTCTGTACTTGGACATTTAGGACTAGATCCTTTGTTGTACAGTGCGGAGCCTCTCCATAACCCCATGCTCCAAGCGACCAGGCAATTCTTGTCTGTCCTCCGTAAATGGGTAATGCCTTCTTCCCAATTACAGTCGTGCATGCGCATTCAGACGGGACAAGAGCGAAGAATGTAAAGCTGGCCCTATGTGCATAACCAACATGAAGCTGAAGACAAAAACAAACAAACAAGCATTCAAGGGGCTCAAAAGTGCGGGCTAGGCTTAAGGCCTGGGCACAACTGCGGGCTAGGCTTAAGGCCGGGGCACAAGTGCGGGCTAGGCTTAAGGCCGGGGCACAAGTGCGGGCTTGGCTTAAGGCCGGGGCACAAGTGCGGGCTAGGCTTAAGGCCGGGGCACAAGTGCGGGCTAGGCTTAAGGCCGGGGCAGAAGTGCGGGCTAGGCTTAAGTCCGGGGCACAAGTGCGGGCTAGGCTTAAGGCCTGGGCACAAGTGCGGGCTAGGCTTAAGGCCGGGGCACAAGTGCGGGCTACGCCTAAGGCCTGGGCACAAGTGCGGGCTAGGCTTAAGGCCTGGGCACAAGTGCGGGCTAGGCTTAAGGCCTGGGCACAAGTGCGGGCTAGGCTTAAGGCCGGGGCACAAGTGCGGGCTAGGCTTAAGGCCTGGGCACAAGTGCAGAGCTGGCTAGGATCAAGGCAGGGGGCACAATTGCGGGCTAGGCTTAAGGCCGGGGCACAAGTGCGGGCTAGGCTTTAGGCCTGGGCACAAGTGCGGGCTAGGCTTAAGGCCTGGGCACAAGTGCGGGCTAGGCTTAAGGCCTGGGCACAAGGGCGGGCTAGGCTTAAGGCCTGAGCACAAGGGCGGGCTAGGCTTAAGGCAGGGGCACATGGGCGGGCTTGGCTTAAGGAAGGGGCACAAGGGCGGGCTTGGCTTAAGGCAGTGGCACAAGGGCGGGCTTGGCTTAAGGCCGGGGCACAAGTGCGGGCTAGGCTTAAGGCCGGGGCACAAGTGCTTGCTAGGCTTAAGGCCTGTGCACAAGTGCGGGCTAGGCTTAAGGCCGGGACACAAGTGCGGGCTAGGCTTAAGGCCGGGGCACAAGTGCGGGCTAGGCTTAAAGCCGGGGCACAAGTGCGGGCTAGGCTTAAGGCCGGGGCACAAGTGCGGGCTAGGCTTAAGGCCGGGGCACAAGTACGGGCTAGGCTTAAGGCCGGGGCACAGGTGCGGGCTAGGCTTAAGCCCGGGGCACAGGTGCGGGCTAGGCTTAAGCCCGGGGCACAGGTGCAGGCTAGGCTTAAGGCCGGGGCACAGGTGCGGGCTAGGCTTAAGGCGGGGCACAGGTGCGTGCTAGGCTTAAGGCCAGGGCACAGGTGCGGGCCAGGCTTAAGACCGGGGCACAGGTGCGGGCTAGGCTTAAGGCCGGGGCACAGGTGCGGGCTAGGCTTAAGGCCGGGGCACAGGTGCGGGCTAGGCTTAAGGCCGGGGCACAGGTGCGGGCTAGGCTTAAGGCCGGGGCATAGGTGCGGGCTAGGCTTAAGGCCGGGGCACAGGTGCGGGCTAGGCTTAAGGCCGGGGCACAGGTGCGGGCTAGGCTTAAGGCCAGGGCACAGGTGCGGGCTAGGCTTAAGGCCGGGGCACAGGTGCGGGCTAGGCTTAAGGCCAGGGCACAAGTGCGGGCTAGGCTTAAGGCCGGGGCACAAGTGCGGGCTAGGCTTAAGGCCGGGGCACAAGTGCGGGCTAGGCATAAGGCAGTGGCACAAGTGCTGGTTAGGCATAAGGCAAGGGCACAAGTGCGGGCTAGGCATAAGGCAGGGGCACAAGTGCGGGCTAGGCATAAGGCAGGGGCACAAGTGCGGGCTAGGCATAAGGCAGGGACACAAGTGCGGGCTAAACATAAGGCAGGGGCACAAGTGCAGGCTAGGCTTTAGGCCTGGGCACAAGTGCGGGCTAGGCTTAAGGCCTGGGCACAAGTGCGAGCTAGGCTTAAGGCCTGAGAAAAAGTGCGGGCTAGGATTAAGGCCTGGGCACAAGTGCGGGCTAGGCTTAAGGCCGGGGCACAAGTGCGGGCTAGGCTTAAGGCTGGGGCACAAGTGCGGGCTAGGCTTAAGGCCGGGGCACAAGTGCGGGCTAGGCTTAAGGCCGGGGCACAAGTGCGGGCTAGGCTTAAGGCCGGGGCACAAGTGCGGGCTAGGCTTAAGGCCGGGGCACAAGTGCGGGCTAGGCTTAAGGCCTGGGCACAAGTGCGGGCTAGGCTTAAGTCCGGGGCACAAGTGCGGGCTAGGCCTAAGGCCTGGGCACAAGTGCGGGCTAGGCTTAAGGCCTGGGCACAAGTGTGGGCTAGGCTTAAGGCCTGGGCACAAGTGCGGGCTAGGCTTAAGGCCGGGGCACAAGTGCGGGCTAGGCTTAAGGCCGGGACACAAGTGCCGGCTAGGCTTAAGGCCAGGGCACAAGTGCGGGCTAGGTTTAAGGCAGGGGGCACAAGTGCGGGCTAGGCTTAAGGCCGGGGCACAAGTGCGGGCTAGGCTTAAGGCCGGGGCACAAGTGCGGGCTAGGCTTAAGGCCGGGGCACAAGTGCGGGCTAGGCTTAAGGCCTGGGCACAAGTGCAGTGCGGGCTAGGCTTAAGGCCTGGGCACAAGTGCAGTGCTGGCTAGGATCAAGGCAGGGGGCACAAATGCTGGCTAGGCTTAAGGCATGGGCACAAGTGCCAGCTAGGCTTAAGGCCTGAGCAAAAGTGCAGGCTAGGCTTAAGGCCGGGGCACAGGTGCAGGCTAGGCTTAAGGCCCGGGCACAGGTGCGGGCTAGGCTTATGGCCGGGGCACAGGTGCGGGCTAGGCTTAAGGCCAGGGCACAAGTGCGGGCTAGGCTTAAGGCCGGGGCACAGGTGCGGGCTAGGCTTAAGGCCGGGGCACAGGTGCAGTCAAGGCTTAAGGCCGGGGCACAGGTGCGGGCTAGGCTTAAGGCCGGGGCACAGGTGTGGGCTAGGCTTAAGGCCGAGGCACAGGTGTGGGCTAGGCTTAAGGCCAAGGCACAGGTGCGGGCTAGGCTTCAGGCCGGGGCACAAGTGCGGGCTAGGCTTAAGGCCGGGGCACAAGTGCGGGCTAGGCTTAAGGCCGGGGCACAAGTGCAGTGCGGGCTAGGCTTAAGGCCTGGGCGCAAGTGCAGTGCTGGCTAGGATCAAGGCAGGGGGCACAAATGCTGGCTAGGCTTAAGGCATGGGCACAAGTGCCAGCTAGGCTTAAGGCCTGGGCACAAGTGCAGGCTAGGCTTAAGGCCTGAGCAAAAGTGCAGGCAGGGCTTAAGGCCGGGGAACAGGTGCAGGCTAGGCTTAAGGCCGGGGCACAGGTGCGGGCTAGGCTTAAGGCCGGGGCACAGGTGCGGGCTAGGCTTAAGGCCGGGGCACAAGTGCAGTGCGGGCTAGGCTTAAGGCCGGGGCACAAGTGCAGTGCGGGCTAGGCTTAAGGCCGGGGCACAAGTGCGGGCTAGGCTTAAGGCCGGGGCACAAGTGCGGGCTAGGCTTAAGGCCGGGGCACAAGTGCGGGCTAGGCTTAAGGCCGGGGCACAAGTGCGGGCTAGGCTTAAGGCCTGGGCACAAGTGCAGTGCGGGCTAGGCTTAAGGCAGGGGCACAAGTGCGGGCTAGGCATAAGGCAGGGACACAAGTGCGGGCTAAACATAAGGCAGGGGCACAAGTGCAGGCTAGGCTTTAGGCCTGGGCACAAGTGCGGGCTAGGCTTAAGGCCTGGGCACAAGTGCGAGCTAGGCTTAAGGCCTGAGAAAAAGTGCGGGCTAGGATTAAGGCCTGGGCACAAGTGCGGGCTAGGCTTAAGGCCGGGGCACAAGTGCGGGCTAGGCTTAAGGCTGGGGCACAAGTGCGGGCTAGGCTTAAGGCCGGGGCACAAGTGCGGGCTAGGCATAAGGCAGGGACACAAGTGCGTGCTAGGCATAAGGCAGGGACACAAGTGCGGGCTAAACATAAGGCAGGGGCACAAATGCAGGCTAGGCTTTAGGCCTGGGCACAAGTGCGGGCTAGGCTTAAGGCCTGGGCACAAGTGCGAGCTAGGCTTAAGGCCTGAGAAAAAGTGCGGGCTAGGTTTAAGGCCTGGGCACAAGTGCGGGCTAGGCTTAAGGCCGGGGCACAAGTGCGGGCTAGGCTTAAGGCTGGGGCACAAGTGCGGGCTAGGCTTAAGGCCGGGGCACAAGTGCGGGCTAGGCTTAAGGCCGGGGCACAAGTGCGGGCTAGGCTTAAGGCCGGGGCACAAGTGCGGGCTAGGCTTAAGGCCGGGGCACAAGTGCGGGCTAGGCTTAAGGCCTGGGCACAAGTGCGGGCTAGGCTTAAGTCCGGGGCACAAGTGCGGGCTAGGCCTAAGGCCTGGGCACAAGTGCGGGCTAGGCTTAAGGCCTGGGCACAAGTGTGGGCTAGGCTTAAGGCCTGGGCACAAGTGCGGGCTAGGCTTAAGGCCGGGGCACAAGTGCGGGCTAGGCTTAAGGCCGGGACACAAGTGCCGGCTAGGCTTAAGGCCTGGGCACAAGTGCGGGCTAGGCTTAAGGCCGGGGCACAAGTGCGGGCTAGGCTTAAGGCCGGGACACAAGTGCCGGCTAGGCTTAAGGCCAGGGCACAAGTGCGGGCTAGGTTTAAGGCAGGGGGCACAAGTGCGGGCTAGGCTTAAGGCCGGGGCACAAGTGCGGGCTAGGCATAAGGCAAGGGCACAAGTGCGGGCTAGGCATAAGGCAGGGGCACAAGTGCGGGCTAGGCATAAGGCAGGGGCACAAGTGCGGGCTAGGCATAAGGCAGGGACACAAGTGCGGGCTAAACATAAGGCAGGGGCACAAGTGCAGGCTAGGCTTTAGGCCTGGGCACAAGTGCGGGCTAGGCTTAAGGCCTGGGCACAAGTGCGAGCTAGGCTTAAGGCCTGAGAAAAAGTGCGGGCTAGGATTAAGGCCTGGGCACAAGTGCGGGCTAGGCTTAAGGCCGGGGCACAAGTGCGGGCTAGGCTTAAGGCTGGGGCACAAGTGCGGGCTAGGCTTAAGGCCGGGGCACAAGTGCGGGCTAGGCTTAAGGCCGGGGCACAAGTGCGGGCTAGGCTTAAGGCCGGGGCACAAGTGCGGGCTAGGCTTAAGGCCGGGGCACAAGTGCGGGCTAGGCTTAAGGCCTGGGCACAAGTGCGGGCTAGGCTTAAGTCCGGGGCACAAGTGCGGGCTAGGCCTAAGGCCTGGGCACAAGTGCGGGCTAGGCTTAAGGCCTGGGCACAAGTGTGGGCTAGGCTTAAGGCCTGGGCACAAGTGCGGGCTAGGCTTAAGGCCGGGGCACAAGTGCGGGCTAGGCTTAAGGCCGGGACACAAGTGCCGGCTAGGCTTAAGGCCAGGGCACAAGTGCGGGCTAGGTTTAAGGCAGGGGGCACAAGTGCGGGCTAGGCTTAAGGCCGGGGCACAAGTGCGGGCTAGGCTTAAGGCCGGGGCACAAGTGCGGGCTAGGCTTAAGGCCGGGGCACAAGTGCGGGCTAGGCTTAAGGCCTGGGCACAAGTGCAGTGCGGGCTAGGCTTAAGGCCTGGGCACAAGTGCAGTGCTGGCTAGGATCAAGGCAGGGGGCACAAATGCTGGCTAGGCTTAAGGCATGGGCACAAGTGCCAGCTAGGCTTAAGGCCTGAGCAAAAGTGCAGGCTAGGCTTAAGGCCGGGGCACAGGTGCAGGCTAGGCTTAAGGCCCGGGCACAGGTGCGGGCTAGGCTTATGGCCGGGGCACAGGTGCGGGCTAGGCTTAAGGCCAGGGCACAAGTGCGGGCTAGGCTTAAGGCCGGGGCACAGGTGCGGGCTAGGCTTAAGGCCGGGGCACAGGTGCAGTCAAGGCTTAAGGCTGGGGCACAGGTGCGGGCTAGGCTTAAGGCCGGGGCACAGGTGTGGGCTAGGCTTAAGGCCGAGGCACAGGTGTGGGCTAGGCTTAAGGCCAAGGCACAGGTGCGGGCTAGGCTTCAGGCCGGGGCACAAGTGCGGGCTAGGCTTAAGGCCGGGGCACAAGTGCGGGCTAGGCTTAAGGCCGGGGCACAAGTGCAGTGCGGGCTAGGCTTAAGGCCTGGGCGCAAGTGCAGTGCTGGCTAGGATCAAGGCAGGGGGCACAAATGCTGGCTAGGCTTAAGGCATGGGCACAAGTGCCAGCTAGGCTTAAGGCCTGGGCACAAGTGCAGGCTAGGCTTAAGGCCTGAGCAAAAGTGCAGGCAGGGCTTAAGGCCGGGGAACAGGTGCAGGCTAGGCTTAAGGCCGGGGCACAGGTGCGGGCTAGGCTTAAGGCCGGGGCACAGGTGCGGGCTAGGCTTAAGGCCGGGGCACAAGTGCAGTGCGGGCTAGGCTTAAGGCCGGGGCACAAGTGCAGTGCGGGCTAGGCTTAAGGCCGGGGCACAAGTGCGGGCTAGGCTTAAGGCCGGGGCACAAGTGCGGCCTAGGCTTAAGGCCGGGGCACAAGTGCGGGCTAGGCTTAAGGCCGGGGCACAAGTGCGGGCTAGGCTTAAGGCCTGGGCACAAGTGCAGTGCGGGCTAGGCTTAAGGCCTGGGCGCAAGTGCAGTGCTGGCTAGGATCAAGGCAGGGGGCACAAATGCTGGCTAGGCTTAAGGCATGGGCACAAGTGCCAGCTAGGCTTAAGGCCTGGGCACAAGTGCAGGCTAGGCTTAAGGCCTGAGCAAAAGTGCAGGCTAGGCTTAAGGCCGGGGCACAGGTGCAGGCTAGGCTTAAGGCCGGGGCACAGGTGCGGGCTAGGCTTAAGGCCGGGGCACAGGTGCGGGCTAGGCTTAAGGCCGGGACTCAAGTGCGGGCTAGGCTTAAGGCCGGGGCACAAGTGCGGGCTAGGCTTAAGGCCGGGGCACAAGTGCGGGCTAGGCATAAGGCAGCGGCACAAGTGCTGGTTAGGTATAAGGCAAGGGCACAAGTGCGGGCTAGGCGTAAGGCAGGGGCACAAGTGCGGGCTAGGCGTAAGGCAGGGGCACAAGTGCGGGCTAGGCATAAGGCAGGGGCACAAGTGCGGGCTAGGCATAAAGCAGGGGCACAAGTGCGGGCTAGGCATAAGGCAGTGGCACAAGTGCGGGCTAAACATAAGGCAGGGGCACAAGTGCAGGCTAGGCTTTAGGCCTGGGCACAATTGCGGGCTAGGCTTAAGGCAGGGGCACAAGTGTGGGCTAGGCTTAAGGCCGGGGCACAAGTGCGGGCTAGGCTTAAGGCCTGGGCACAAGTTCGGGCTAGGCTAAAGGCCTGGGCACAAGTGCGGGCTAGGCTTAAGGCCTGGGCACAAGTGCGGGCTAGGTTTAAGGCATGGGCACAAGTGCAGTGTGGGCTAGGCTTAAGGCCTGGGCACAAGTGCAGTGCTGGCTAGGATCAAGGCAGGGGGCACAAATGCTGGCTAGGCTTAAGGCATGGGCACAAGTGCCAGCTAGGCTTAAGGCCTGGGCACAAGTGCAGGCTAGGCTTAAGGCCTGAGCAAAAGTGCAGGCTAGGCATAAGGCCTGGGCACAAGTGCGGGCTAGGCTTAAGGCATGGGCACAAGTGCAGTGCTGGCTAGGCTTAAGGCCTGGGCACAAATGCAGTGCTGGCTAGGATCAAGGCAGGGGCACAAGGGCGGGCCTGGCTTAAGGCAGTGGCACAAGGGCGGGCTTGGCTTAAGGCCAGGGCACAAGTGCGGGCTAGGCCTAAGGCCTGGGCACAAGTGCGGGCTTGGCTTAAGGCCTGGGCACAAGTGCGGGCTAGGCTTAAGGCCTGGGCACAAGTGTGGGCTAGGCTTAAGGCCGGGGCACAAGTGCGGGCTAGGCTTAAGGCCGGTGCACAAGTGCAGTGCTGGCTAGGATCAAGGCAGGGGGCACAAGTGCTGGCTAGGCTTAAGGCATGGGCACAAGTGCTGGCTAGGCTTAAGGCATGGGCACAAGTGCTGGCTAGGCTTAAGGCATACAGCTAACTCTTTGCACTCTTTGCATAAAGGGTTAGGCACCCATAGGGGTGAAGAGCTAGCTTTCACCCCTCTACTCTGTACTTGGACATTTAGGACTAGATCCTTTGTTGTACAGTGCGGAGCCTCTCCATAACCCCATGCTCCAAGCGACCAGGCAATTCTTGTCTGTCCTCCGTAAATGGGTAATGCCTTCTTCCCAATTACAGTCGTGCATGCGCATTCAGACGGGACAAGAGCGAAGAATGTAAAGCTGGCCCTATGTGCATAACCAACATGAAGCTGAAGACAAAAACAAACAAACAAGCATTCAAGGGGCTCAAAATTGCGGGCTAGGCTTAAGGCCTGGGCACAAGTGCGGGCTAGGCTTAAGGCCGGGGCACAAGTGCGGGCTAGGCTTAAGGCCGGGGCACAAGTGCGGGCTAGGCTTAAGGCCGGGGCACAAGTGCGGGCTAGGCTTAAGGCCGGGGCATAAGTGCGGGCTAGGCTTAAGGCCGGGGCAGAAGTGCGGGCTAGGCTTAAGGCCGGGGCACAAGTGCGGGCTAGGCTTAAGGCCTGGGCACAAGTGCGGGCTAGGCATAAGGCCGGGGCACAAGTGCGGGCTAGGCCTAAGGCCTGGGCACAAGTGCGGGCTAGGCTTAAGGCCTGGGCACAAGTGCGGGCTAGGCTTAAGGCCTGGGCACAAGTGCGGGCTAGGCTTAAGGCCGGGGCACAAGTGCGGGCTAGGCTTAAGGCCGGGACACAAGTGCGGGCAAGGCTTAAGGCCGGGGCACAAGTGCGGGCTAGGTTTAAGGCCGGGGCACAAGTGCGGGCTAGGCTTAAGGCCGGGGCACAAGTGCGGGCTAGGCTTAAGGCCGGGGCACAAGTGCGGGCTAGGCTTAAGGCCGGGGCACAAGTTCGGGCTAGGCTTAAGGCCTGGGCACAAGTGCAGTGCGGGCTAGGCTTAAGGCCTGGGCACAAGTGCAGAGCTGGCTAGAATCAAGGCAGGGGGCACAAATGCTGGCTAGGCTTAAGGCATGGGCACAAGTGCCAGCTAGGCTTAAGGCCTGGGCACAAGTGCAGGCTAGGCTTAAGGCCTGAGCAAAAGTGCAGGCTAGGCTTAAGGCCGGGGCACAGGTGCAGGCTAGGCTTAAGGCCGGGGCACAGGTGCGGGCTAGGCTTAAGGCCGGGGCACAAGTGCGGGCTAGGTTTAAGGCCGGGGCACAAGTGCAGGCTAGGCTTAAGGCCGGGGCACAAGTGCGGGCTAGGCTTAAGGCCGGGGCACAAGTGCGGGCTAGGCTTAAGGCCGGGGCACAAGTGCGGGCTAGGCTTAAGGCCTGGGCACAAGTGCAGTGCGGGCTAGGCTTAAGGCCTGGGCACAAGTGCAGTGCTGGCTAGGATCAAGGCAGGGGGCACAAATGCTGGCTAGGCTTAAGGCATGGGCACAAGTGCCAGCTAGGCTTAAGGCCTGGGCACAAGTGCAGGCTAGGCTTAAGGCCTGAGCAAAAGTGCAGGCTAGGCTTAAGGCCGGGGCACAGGTGCAGGCTAGGCTTAAGGCCGGGGCACAGGTGCGGGCTAGGCTTAAGGCCGGGGCACAGGTGCGGGCTAGGCTTAAGGCCGGGGCACAAGTGCAGTGCGGGCTAGGCTTAAGGCCGGGGCACAAGTGCAGTGCGGGCTAGGCTTAAGGCCGGGGCACAAGTGCGGGCTAGGCTTAAGGCCGGGGCACAAGTGTGGGCTAGGCTTAAGGCCGGGACACAAGTGCGGGCTAGGCTTAAGGCCGGGGCACAAGTGCGGGCTAGGCTTATGGCCTGGGCACAAGTGCAGTGCGGGCTAGGCTTAAGGCCTGGGTGCAAGTGCAGTGCTGGCTAGGATCAAGGCAGGGGGCACAAATGCTGGCTAGGCTTAAGGCATGGGCACAAGTGCCAGCTAGGCTTAAGGCCTGGGCACAAGTGCAGGCTAGGCTTAAGGCCTGAGCAAAAGTGCAGGCTAGGCTTAAGGCCGGGGCACAGGTGCAGGCTAGGCTTAAGGCCGGGGCACAGGTGCGGGCTAGGCTTAAGGCCGGGGCACAGGTGCGGGCTAGGCATAAGGCAGCGGCACAAGTGCGGGCTAAACATAAGGCAGGGGCACAAGTGCAGGCTAGGCTTTAGGCCGGGGCACAAGTGCGGGCTAGGCTTAAGGCCAGGGCACAGGTGCGGGCTAGGCTTAAGGCCGGGGCACAGGTGCGGGCTAGGCTTAAGGCCAGGGCACAGGTGCGGGCTAGGCTTAAGGCCGGGGCACAGGTGCGGGCTAGGCTTAAGGCCTGGGCACAAGTGCAGGCTAGGCTTAAGGCCTGAGCAAAAGTGCAGGCTAGGCTTAAGGCCGGGGCACAGCTGCAGGCTAGGCTTAAGGCCGGGGCACAGGTGCGGGCTAGGCTTAAGGCCAGGGCACAAGTGCGGGCTAGGCTTAAGGCCGGGGCACAAGTGCGGGCTAGGCTTAAGGCCGGGGCACAAGTGCGGGCTAGGCATAAGGCAGCGGCACAAGTGCTGGTTAGGCATAAGGCAAGGGCACAAGTGCGGGCTAGGCATAAGGCAGGGGCACAAGTGCGGGCTAGGCATAAGGCAGGGGCACAAGTGCGGGCTAGGCATAAGGCAGGGACACAAGTGCGGGCTAAACATAAGGCAGGGGCACAAGTGCAGGCTAGGCTTTAGGCCTGGGCACAAGTGCGGGCTAGGCTTAAGGCCTGGGCACAAGTGCGAGCTAGGCTTAAGGCCTGAGAAAAAGTGCGGGCTAGGCTTAAGGCCTGGGCACAAGTGCGGGCTAGGCTTAAGGCCGGGGCACAAGTGCGGGCTAGGCTTAAGGCTGGGGCACAAGTGCGGGCTAGGCTTAAGGCCGGGGCACAAGTGCGGGCTAGGCTTAAGGCCGGGGCACAAGTGCGGGCTAGGCTTAAGGCCGGGGCACAAGTGCGGGCTAGGCTTAAGGCCGGGGCACAAGTGCGGGCTAGGCTTAAGGCCTGGGCACAAGTGCGGGCTAGGCTTAAGTCCGGGGCACAAGTGCGGGCTAGGCCTAAGGCCTGGGCACAAGTGCGGGCTAGGCTTAAGGCCTGGGCACAAGTGCGGGCTAGGCTTAAGGCCTGGGCACAAGTGCGGGCTAGGCTTAAAGCCGGGGCACAAGTGCGGGCTAGGCTTAAGGCCGGGACACAAGTGCGGGCTAGGCTTAAGGCCGGGGCACAAGTGCGGGCTAGGTTTAAGGCCGGGGCACAAGTGCGGGCTAGGCTTAAGGCCGGGGCACAAGTGCGGGCTAGGCTTAAGGCCGGGGCACAAGTGCGGGCTAGGCTTAAGGCCGGGGCACAAGTGCGGGCTAGGCTTAAGGCCTGGGCACAAGTGCAGTGCGGGCTAGGCTTAAGGCCTGGGCACAAGTGCAGTGCTGGCTAGGATCAAGGCAGGGGGCACAAATGCTGGCTAGGCTTAAGGCATGGGCACAAGTGCCAGCTAGGCTTAAGGCCTGAGCAAGAGTGCAGGCTAGGCTTAAGGCCGGGGCACAGGTGCAGGCTAGGCTTAAGGCCGGGGCACAGGTGCGGGCTAGGCTTATGGCCGGGGCACAGGTGCGGGCTAGGCTTAAGGCCGGGGCACAAGTGCGGGCTAGGCTTAAGGCCGGGGCACAAGTGCAGTGCGGGCTAGGCTTAAGGCCTGGGCGCAAGTGCAGTGCTGGCTAGGATCAAGGCAGGGGGCACAAATGCTGGCTAGGCTTAAGGCATGGGCACAAGTGCCAGCTAGGCTTAAGGCCTGGGCACAAGTGCAGGCTAGGCTTAAGGCCTGAGCAAAAGTGCAGGCAGGGCTTAAGGCCGGGGCACAGGTGCAGGCTAGGCTTAAGGCCGGGGCACAGGTGCGGGCTAGGCTTAAGGCCGGGGCACAGGTGCGGGCTAGGCTTAAGGCTGGGGCACAAGTGCAGTGCGGGCTAGGCTTAAGGCCGGGGCACAAGTGCAGTGCGGGCTAGGCTTAAGGCCGGGGCACAAGTGCGGGCTAGGCTTAAGGCCGGGGCACAAGTGCGGGCTAGGCTTAAGGCCGGGGCAGAAGTGCGGGCTAGGCTTAAGTCCGGGGCACAAGTGCGGGCTAGGCTTAAGGCCTGGGCACAAGTGCGGGCTAGGCTTAAGGCCGGGGCACAAGTGCGGGCTACGCCTAAGGCCTGGGCACAAGTGCGGGCTAGGCTTAAGGCCTGGGCACAAGTGCGGGCTAGGCTTAAGGCCTGGGCACAAGTGCGGGCTAGGCTTAAGGCCGGGGCACAAGTGCGGGCTAGGCTTAAGGCCTGGGCACAAGGGCGGGCTAGGCTTAAGGCAGGGGCACATGGGCGGGCTTGGCTTAAGGCAGGGGCACAAGGGCGGGCTAGGCTTAAGGCAGGGGGCACAAGGGCGGGCTTGGCTTAAGGCAGAGGCACAAGGGCGGGCTTGGCTTAAGGCCAGGGCACAAGTGCGGGCTAGGCCTAAGGCCTGGGCACAAGTGCGGGCTAGGCTTAAGGCCGGGGCACAAGTGCGGGCTAGGCTTAAGGCCTGGGCACAAGTGCGGGCTAGGCTTAAGGCCTGGGCACAAGGGCGGGCTAGGCTTAAGGCCTGGGCACAAGGGCGGGCTAGGCTTAAGGCAGGGGCACATGGGCGGGCTTGGCTTAAGGCAGGGGCACAAGGGCGGGCTTGGCTTAAGGCAGGGGGCACAAGGGCGGGCTTGGCTTAAGGCAGAGGCACAAGGGCGGGCTTGGCTTAAGGCCAGGGCACAAGTGCGGGCTAGGCCTAAGGCCTGGGCACAAGTGCGGGCTAGGCTTAAGGCCTGGGCACAAGTGCGTGCTAGGCTTAAGGCCTGGGCACAAGTGTGGGCTAGGCTTAAGGCCGGGGCACAAGTGCGGGCTAGGCTTAAGGCCGGGGCACAAGTGCAGTGCTGGCTAGGATCAAGGCAGGGGGCACAAGTGCTGGCTAGGCTTAAGGCATACAGCTAACTCTTTGCACTCTTTGCATAAAGGGTTAGGCACCCATAGGGGTGAAGAGCTAGCTTTCACCCCTCTACTCTGTACTTGGACATTTAGGACTAGATCCTTTGTTGTACAGTGCGGAGCCTCTCCATAACCCCATGCTCCAAGCGACCAGGCAATTCTTGTCTGTCCTCCGTAAATGGGTAATGCCTTCTTCCCAATTACAGTCGTGCATGCGCATTCAGACGGGACAAGAGCGAAGAATGTAAAGCTGGCCCTATGTGCATAACCAACATGAAGCTGAAGACAAAAACAAACAAACAAGCATTCAAGGGGCTCAAAAGTGCGGGCTAGGCTTAAGGCCTGGGCACAACTGCGGGCTAGGCTTAAGGCCGGGGCACAAGTGCGGGCTAGGCTTAAGGCCGGGGCACAAGTGCGGGCTTGGCTTAAGGCCGGGGCACAAGTGCGGGCTAGGCTTAAGGCCGGGGCACAAGTGCGGGCTAGGCTTAAGGCCGGGGCAGAAGTGCGGGCTAGGCTTAAGTCCGGGGCACAAGTGCGGGCTAGGCTTAAGGCCTGGGCACAAGTGCGGGCTAGGCTTAAGGCCGGGGCACAAGTGCGGGCTACGCCTAAGGCCTGGGCACAAGTGCGGGCTAGGCTTAAGGCCTGGGCACAAGTGCGGGCTAGGCTTAAGGCCTGGGCACAAGTGCGGGCTAGGCTTAAGGCCGGGGCACAAGTGCGGGCTAGGCTTAAGGCCTGGGCACAAGTGCAGAGCTGGCTAGGATCAAGGCAGGGGGCACAATTGCGGGCTAGGCTTAAGGCCGGGGCACAAGTGCGGGCTAGGCTTTAGGCCTGGGCACAAGTGCGGGCTAGGCTTAAGGCCTGGGCACAAGTGCGGGCTAGGCTTAAGGCCTGGGCACAAGGGCGGGCTAGGCTTAAGGCCTGAGCACAAGGGCGGGCTAGGCTTAAGGCAGGGGCACATGGGCGGGCTTGGCTTAAGGAAGGGGCACAAGGGCGGGCTTGGCTTAAGGCAGTGGCACAAGGGCGGGCTTGGCTTAAGGCCGGGGCACAAGTGCGGGCTAGGCTTAAGGCCGGGGCACAAGTGCTTGCTAGGCTTAAGGCCTGTGCACAAGTGCGGGCTAGGCTTAAGGCCGGGACACAAGTGCGGGCTAGGCTTAAGGCCGGGGCACAAGTGCGGGCTAGGCTTAAAGCCGGGGCACAAGTGCGGGCTAGGCTTAAGGCCGGGGCACAAGTGCGGGCTAGGCTTAAGGCCGGGGCACAAGTACGGGCTAGGCTTAAGGCCGGGGCACAGGTGCGGGCTAGGCTTAAGGCCGGGGCACAAGTGCGGGCTAGGCTTAAGGCCTGGGCACAAGTGCGGGCTAGGCTTAAGTCCGGGGCACAAGTGCGGGCTAGGCCTAAGGCCTGGGCACAAGTGCGGGCTAGGCTTAAGGCCTGGGCACAAGTGCGGGCTAGGCTTAAGGCCTGGGCACAAGTGCGGGCTAGGCTTAAAGCCGGGGCACAAGTGCGGGCTAGGCTTAAGGCCGGGACACAAGTGCGGGCTAGGCTTAAAGCCGGGGCACAAGTGCGGGCTAGGCTTAAGGCCGGGACACAAGTGCGGGCTAGGCTTAAGGCCGGGGCACAAGTGCGGGCTAGGTTTAAGGCCGGGGCACAAGTGCGGGCTAGGCTTAAGGCCGGGGCACAAGTGCGGGCTAGGCTTAAGGCCGGGGCACAAGTGCGGGCTAGGCTTAAGGCCGGGGCACAAGTGCGGGCTAGGCTTAAGGCCTGGGCACAAGTGCAGTGCGGGCTAGGCTTAAGGCCTGGGCACAAGTGCAGTGCTGGCTAGGATCAAGGCAGGGGGCACAAATGCTGGCTAGGCTTAAGGCATGGGCACAAGTGCCAGCTAGGCTTAAGGCCTGAGCAAGAGTGCAGGCTAGGCTTAAGGCCGGGGCACAGGTGCAGGCTAGGCTTAAGGCCGGGGCACAGGTGCGGGCTAGGCTTATGGCCGGGGCACAGGTGCGGGCTAGGCTTAAGGCCGGGGCACAAGTGCGGGCTAGGCTTAAGGCCGGGGCACAAGTGCAGTGCGGGCTAGGCTTAAGGCCTGGGCGCAAGTGCAGTGCTGGCTAGGATCAAGGCAGGGGGCACAAATGCTGGCTAGGCTTAAGGCATGGGCACAAGTGCCAGCTAGGCTTAAGGCCTGGGCACAAGTGCAGGCTAGGCTTAAGGCCTGAGCAAAAGTGCAGGCAGGGCTTAAGGCCGGGGCACAGGTGCAGGCTAGGCTTAAGGCCGGGGCACAGGTGCGGGCTAGGCTTAAGGCCGGGGCACAGGTGCGGGCTAGGCTTAAGGCTGGGGCACAAGTGCAGTGCGGGCTAGGCTTAAGGCCGGGGCACAAGTGCAGTGCGGGCTAGGCTTAAGGCCGGGGCACAAGTGCGGGCTAGGCTTAAGGCCGGGGCACAAGTGCGGGCTAGGCTTAAGGCCGGGGCAGAAGTGCGGGCTAGGCTTAAGTCCGGGGCACAAGTGCGGGCTAGGCTTAAGGCCTGGGCACAAGTGCGGGCTAGGCTTAAGGCCGGGGCACAAGTGCGGGCTACGCCTAAGGCCTGGGCACAAGTGCGGGCTAGGCTTAAGGCCTGGGCACAAGTGCGGGCTAGGCTTAAGGCCTGGGCACAAGTGCGGGCTAGGCTTAAGGCCGGGGCACAAGTGCGGGCTAGGCTTAAGGCCTGGGCACAAGGGCGGGCTAGGCTTAAGGCAGGGGCACATGGGCGGGCTTGGCTTAAGGCAGGGGCACAAGGGCGGGCTAGGCTTAAGGCAGGGGGCACAAGGGCGGGCTTGGCTTAAGGCAGAGGCACAAGGGCGGGCTTGGCTTAAGGCCAGGGCACAAGTGCGGGCTAGGCCTAAGGCCTGGGCACAAGTGCGGGCTAGGCTTAAGGCCGGGGCACAAGTGCGGGCTAGGCTTAAGGCCTGGGCACAAGTGCGGGCTAGGCTTAAGGCCTGGGCACAAGGGCGGGCTAGGCTTAAGGCCTGGGCACAAGGGCGGGCTAGGCTTAAGGCAGGGGCACATGGGCGGGCTTGGCTTAAGGCAGGGGCACAAGGGCGGGCTTGGCTTAAGGCAGGGGGCACAAGGGCGGGCTTGGCTTAAGGCAGAGGCACAAGGGCGGGCTTGGCTTAAGGCCAGGGCACAAGTGCGGGCTAGGCCTAAGGCCTGGGCACAAGTGCGGGCTAGGCTTAAGGCCTGGGCACAAGTGCGTGCTAGGCTTAAGGCCTGGGCACAAGTGTGGGCTAGGCTTAAGGCCGGGGCACAAGTGCGGGCTAGGCTTAAGGCCGGGGCACAAGTGCAGTGCTGGCTAGGATCAAGGCAGGGGGCACAAGTGCTGGCTAGGCTTAAGGCATACAGCTAACTCTTTGCACTCTTTGCATAAAGGGTTAGGCACCCATAGGGGTGAAGAGCTAGCTTTCACCCCTCTACTCTGTACTTGGACATTTAGGACTAGATCCTTTGTTGTACAGTGCGGAGCCTCTCCATAACCCCATGCTCCAAGCGACCAGGCAATTCTTGTCTGTCCTCCGTAAATGGGTAATGCCTTCTTCCCAATTACAGTCGTGCATGCGCATTCAGACGGGACAAGAGCGAAGAATGTAAAGCTGGCCCTATGTGCATAACCAACATGAAGCTGAAGACAAAAACAAACAAACAAGCATTCAAGGGGCTCAAAAGTGCGGGCTAGGCTTAAGGCCTGGGCACAACTGCGGGCTAGGCTTAAGGCCGGGGCACAAGTGCGGGCTAGGCTTAAGGCCGGGGCACAAGTGCGGGCTTGGCTTAAGGCCGGGGCACAAGTGCGGGCTAGGCTTAAGGCCAGGGCACAAGTGCGGGCTAGGCTTAAGGCCGGGGCAGAAGTGCGGGCTAGGCTTAAGTCCGGGGCACAAGTGCGGGCTAGGCTTAAGGCCTGGGCACAAGTGCGGGCTAGGCTTAAGGCCGGGGCACAAGTGCGGGCTACGCCTAAGGCCTGGGCACAAGTGCGGGCTAGGCTTAAGGCCTGGGCACAAGTGCGAGCTAGGCTTAAGGCCTGGGCACAAGTGCGGGCTAGGCTTAAGGCCGGGGCACAAGTGCGGGCTAGGCTTAAGGCCTGGGCACAAGTGCAGAGCTGGCTAGGATCAAGGCAGGGGGCACAATTGCGGGCTAGGCTTAAGGCCGGGGCACAAGTGCGGGCTAGGCTTTAGGCCTGGGCACAAGTGCGGGCTAGGCTTAAGGCCTGGGCACAAGTGCGGGCTAGGCTTAAGGCCTGGGCACAAGGGCGGGCTAGGCTTAAGGCCTGAGCACAAGGGCGGGCTAGGCTTAAGGCAGGGGCACATGGGCGGGCTTGGCTTAAGGAAGGGGCACAAGGGCGGGCTTGGCTTAAGGCAGTGGCACAAGGGCGGGCTTGGCTTAAGGCCGGGGCACAAGTGCGGGCTAGGCTTAAGGCCGGGGCACAAGTGCTTGCTAGGCTTAAGGCCTGTGCACAAGTGCGGGCTAGGCTTAAGGCCGGGACACAAGTGCGGGCTAGGCTTAAGGCCGGGGCACAAGTGCGGGCTAGGCTTAAAGCCGGGGCACAAGTGCGGGCTAGGCTTAAGGCCGGGGCACAAGTGCGGGCTAGGCTTAAGGCCGGGGCACAAGTACGGGCTAGGCTTAAGGCCGGGGCACAGGTGCGGGCTAGGCTTAAGCCCGGGGCACAGGTGCGGGCTAGGCTTAAGCCCGGGGCACAGGTGCAGGCTAGGCTTAAGGCCGGGGCACAGGTGCGGGCTAGGCTTAAGGCGGGGCACAGGTGCGTGCTAGGCTTAAGGCCAGGGCACAGGTGCGGGCCAGGCTTAAGACCGGGGCACAGGTGCGGGCTAGGCTTAAGGCCGGGGCACAGGTGCGGGCTAGGCTTAAGGCCGGGGCACAGGTGCGGGCTAGGCTTAAGGCCGGGGCACAGGTGCGGGCTAGGCTTAAGGCCGGGGCATAGGTGCGGGCTAGGCTTAAGGCCGGGGCACAGGTGCGGGCTAGGCTTAAGGCCGGGGCACAGGTGCGGGCTAGGCTTAAGGCCAGGGCACAGGTGCGGGCTAGGCTTAAGGCCGGGGCACAGGTGCGGGCTAGGCTTAAGGCCAGGGCACAAGTGCGGGCTAGGCTTAAGGCCGGGGCACAAGTGCGGGCTAGGCTTAAGGCCGGGGCACAAGTGCGGGCTAGGCATAAGGCAGTGGCACAAGTGCTGGTTAGGCATAAGGCAAGGGCACAAGTGCGGGCTAGGCATAAGGCAGGGGCACAAGTGCGGGCTAGGCATAAGGCAGGGGCACAAGTGCGGGCTAGGCATAAGGCAGGGACACAAGTGCGGGCTAAACATAAGGCAGGGGCACAAGTGCAGGCTAGGCTTTAGGCCTGGGCACAAGTGCGGGCTAGGCTTAAGGCCTGGGCACAAGTGCGAGCTAGGCTTAAGGCCTGAGAAAAAGTGCGGGCTAGGATTAAGGCCTGGGCACAAGTGCGGGCTAGGCTTAAGGCCGGGGCACAAGTGCGGGCTAGGCTTAAGGCTGGGGCACAAGTGCGGGCTAGGCTTAAGGCCGGGGCACAAGTGCGGGCTAGGCTTAAGGCCGGGGCACAAGTGCGGGCTAGGCTTAAGGCCGGGGCACAAGTGCGGGCTAGGCTTAAGGCCGGGGCACAAGTGCGGGCTAGGCTTAAGGCCTGGGCACAAGTGCGGGCTAGGCTTAAGTCCGGGGCACAAGTGCGGGCTAGGCCTAAGGCCTGGGCACAAGTGCGGGCTAGGCTTAAGGCCTGGGCACAAGTGTGGGCTAGGCTTAAGGCCTGGGCACAAGTGCGGGCTAGGCTTAAGGCCGGGGCACAAGTGCGGGCTAGGCTTAAGGCCGGGACACAAGTGCCGGCTAGGCTTAAGGCCAGGGCACAAGTGCGGGCTAGGTTTAAGGCAGGGGGCACAAGTGCGGGCTAGGCTTAAGGCCGGGGCACAAGTGCGGGCTAGGCTTAAGGCCGGGGCACAAGTGCGGGCTAGGCTTAAGGCCGGGGCACAAGTGCGGGCTAGGCTTAAGGCCTGGGCACAAGTGCAGTGCGGGCTAGGCTTAAGGCCTGGGCACAAGTGCAGTGCTGGCTAGGATCAAGGCAGGGGGCACAAATGCTGGCTAGGCTTAAGGCATGGGCACAAGTGCCAGCTAGGCTTAAGGCCTGAGCAAAAGTGCAGGCTAGGCTTAAGGCCGGGGCACAGGTGCAGGCTAGGCTTAAGGCCCGGGCACAGGTGCGGGCTAGGCTTATGGCCGGGGCACAGGTGCGGGCTAGGCTTAAGGCCGGGGCACAGGTGCGGGCTAGGCTTAAGGCCGGGGCACAGGTGCAGTCAAGGCTTAAGGCCGGGGCACAGGTGCGGGCTAGGCTTAAGGCCGGGGCACAGGTGTGGGCTAGGCTTAAGGCCGAGGCACAGGTGTGGGCTAGGCTTAAGGCCAAGGCACAGGTGCGGGCTAGGCTTCAGGCCGGGGCACAAGTGCGGGCTAGGCTTAAGGCCGGGGCACAAGTGCGGGCTAGGCTTAAGGCCGGGGCACAAGTGCAGTGCGGGCTAGGCTTAAGGCCTGGGCGCAAGTGCAGTGCTGGCTAGGATCAAGGCAGGGGGCACAAATGCTGGCTAGGCTTAAGGCATGGGCACAAGTGCCAGCTAGGCTTAAGGCCTGGGCACAAGTGCAGGCTAGGCTTAAGGCCTGAGCAAAAGTGCAGGCAGGGCTTAAGGCCGGGGAACAGGTGCAGGCTAGGCTTAAGGCCGGGGCACAGGTGCGGGCTAGGCTTAAGGCCGGGGCACAGGTGCGGGCTAGGCTTAAGGCCGGGGCACAAGTGCAGTGCGGGCTAGGCTTAAGGCCGGGGCACAAGTGCAGTGCGGGCTAGGCTTAAGGCCGGGGCACAAGTGCGGGCTAGGCTTAAGGCCGGGGCACAAGTGCGGGCTAGGCTTAAGGCCGGGGCACAAGTGCGGGCTAGGCTTAAGGCCGGGGCACAAGTGCGGGCTAGGCTTAAGGCCTGGGCACAAGTGCAGTGCGGGCTAGGCTTAAGGCAGGGGCACAAGTGCGGGCTAGGCATAAGGCAGGGACACAAGTGCGGGCTAAACATAAGGCAGGGGCACAAGTGCAGGCTAGGCTTTAGGCCTGGGCACAAGTGCGGGCTAGGCTTAAGGCCTGGGCACAAGTGCGAGCTAGGCTTAAGGCCTGAGAAAAAGTGCGGGCTAGGATTAAGGCCTGGGCACAAGTGCGGGCTAGGCTTAAGGCCGGGGCACAAGTGCGGGCTAGGCTTAAGGCTGGGGCACAAGTGCGGGCTAGGCTTAAGGCCGGGGCACAAGTGCGGGCTAGGCATAAGGCAGGGACACAAGTGCATGCTAGGCATAAGGCAGGGACACAAGTGCGGGCTAAACATAAGGCAGGGGCACAAATGCAGGCTAGGCTTTAGGCCTGGGCACAAGTGCGGGCTAGGCTTAAGGCCTGGGCACAAGTGCGAGCTAGGCTTAAGGCCTGAGAAAAAGTGCGGGCTAGGTTTAAGGCCTGGGCACAAGTGCGGGCTAGGCTTAAGGCCGGGGCACAAGTGCGGGCTAGGCTTAAGGCTGGGGCACAAGTGCGGGCTAGGCTTAAGGCCGGGGCACAAGTGCGGGCTAGGCTTAAGGCCGGGGCACAAGTGCGGGCTAGGCTTAAGGCCGGGGCACAAGTGCGGGCTAGGCTTAAGGCCGGGGCACAAGTGCGGGCTAGGCTTAAGGCCTGGGCACAAGTGCGGGCTAGGCTTAAGTCCGGGGCACAAGTGCGGGCTAGGCCTAAGGCCTGGGCACAAGTGCGGGCTAGGCTTAAGGCCTGGGCACAAGTGTGGGCTAGGCTTAAGGCCTGGGCACAAGTGCGGGCTAGGCTTAAGGCCGGGGCACAAGTGCGGGCTAGGCTTAAGGCCGGGACACAAGTGCCGGCTAGGCTTAAGGCCTGGGCACAAGTGCGGGCTAGGCTTAAGGCCGGGGCACAAGTGCGGGCTAGGCTTAAGGCCGGGACACAAGTGCCGGCTAGGCTTAAGGCCAGGGCACAAGTGCGGGCTAGGTTTAAGGCAGGGGGCACAAGTGCGGGCTAGGCTTAAGGCCGGGGCACAAGTGCGGGCTAGGCATAAGGCAAGGGCACAAGTGCGGGCTAGGCATAAGGCAGGGGCACAAGTGCGGGCTAGGCATAAGGCAGGGGCACAAGTGCGGGCTAGGCATAAGGCAGGGACACAAGTGCGGGCTAAACATAAGGCAGGGGCACAAGTGCAGGCTAGGCTTTAGGCCTGGGCACAAGTGCGGGCTAGGCTTAAGGCCTGGGCACAAGTGCGAGCTAGGCTTAAGGCCTGAGAAAAAGTGCGGGCTAGGCTTAAGGCCGGGGCACAAGTGCGGGCTAGGCTTAAGGCCGGGGCACAAGTGCGGGCTAGGCTTAAGGCCGGGGCACAAGTGCGGGCTAGGCTTAAGGCCTGGGCACAAGTGCGGGCTAGGCTTAAGTCCGGGGCACAAGTGCGGGCTAGGCCTAAGGCCTGGGCACAAGTGCGGGCTAGGCTTAAGGCCTGGGCACAAGTGTGGGCTAGGCTTAAGGCCTGGGCACAAGTGCGGGCTAGGCTTAAGGCCGGGGCACAAGTGCGGGCTAGGCTTAAGGCCGGGACACAAGTGCCGGCTAGGCTTAAGGCCAGGGCACAAGTGCGGGCTAGGTTTAAGGCAGGGGGCACAAGTGCGGGCTAGGCTTAAGGCCGGGGCACAAGTGCGGGCTAGGCTTAAGGCCGGGGCACAAGTGCGGGCTAGGCTTAAGGCCGGGGCACAAGTGCGGGCTAGGCTTAAGGCCTGGGCACAAGTGCGGGCTAGGCTTAAGGCCGGGGCACAAGTGCGGGCTAGGCTTAAGGCCGGGGCACAAGTGCGGGCTTGGCTTAAGGCCTGGGCACAAGTGCGGGCTAGGCTTAAGGCCTGTGCACAAGTGTGGGCTAGGCTTAAGGCCTGGGCACAAGGGCGGGCTAGGCTTAAGGCCTGGGCACAAGGGCGGGCTAGGCTTAAGGCAGGGGCACATGGGCGGGCTTGGCTTAAGGCAGGGGCACAAGGGCGGGATAGGCTTAAGGCAGGGGGCACAAGGGCGGGCTTGGCTTAAGGCAGAGGCACAAGGGCGGGCTTGGCTTAAGGCCAGGGCACAAGTGCGGGCTAGGCCTAAGGCCTGGGCACAAGTGCGGGCTAGGCTTAAGGCCGGGGCACAAGTGCGGGCTAGGCTTAAGGCCTGGGCACAAGTGCGGGCTAGGCTTAAGGCCTGGGCACAAGGGCGGGCTAGGCTTAAGGCCTGGGCACAAGGGCGGGCTAGGCTTAAGGCAGGGGCACATGGGCGGGCTTGGCTTAAGGCAGGGGCACAAGGGCGGGCTTGGCTTAAGGCAGGGGGCACAAGGGCGGGCTTGGCTTAAGGCAGAGGCACAAGGGCGGGCTTGGCTTAAGGCCAGGGCACAAGTGCGGGCTAGGCCTAAGGCCTGGGCACAAGTGCGGGCTAGGCTTAAGGCCTGGGCACAAGTGCGGGCTAGGCTTAAGGCCTGGGCACAAGTGTGGGCTAGGCTTAAGGCCGGGGCACAAGTGCGGGCTAGGCTTAAGGCCGGGGCACAAGTGCAGTGCTGGCTAGGATCAAGGCAGGGGGCACAAGTGCTGGCTAGGCTTAAGGCATACAGCTAACTCTTTGCACTCTTTGCATAAAGGGTTAGGCACCCATAGGGGTGAAGAGCTAGCTTTCACCCCTCTACTCTGTACTTGGACATTTAGGACTAGATCCTTTGTTGTACAGTGCGGAGCCTCTCCATAACCCCATGCTCCAAGCGACCAGGCAATTCTTGTCTGTCCTCCGTAAATGGGTAATGCCTTCTTCCCAATTACAGTCGTGCATGCGCATTCAGACGGGACAAGAGCGAAGAATGTAAAGCTGGCCCTATGTGCATAACCAACATGAAGCTGAAGACAAAAACAAACAAACAAGCATTCAAGGGGCTCAAAAGTGCGGGCTAGGCTTAAGGCCTGGGCACAAGTGCGGGCTAGGCTTAAGGCCGGGGCACAAGTGCGGGCTAGGCTTAAGGCCGGGGCACAAGTGCGGGCTTGGCTTAAGGCCGGGGCACAAGTGCGGGCTAGGCTTAAGGCCGGGGCACAAGTGCGGGCTAGGCTTAAGGCCGGGGCAGAAGTGCGGGCTAGGCTTAAGTCCGGGGCACAAGTGCGGGCTAGGCTTAAGGCCTGGGCACAAGTGCGGGCTAGGCTTAAGGCCGGGGCACAAGTGCGGGCTACGCCTAAGGCCTGGGCACAAGTGCGGGCTAGGCTTAAGGCCTGGGCACAAGTGCGGGCTAGGCTTAAGGCCTGGGCACAAGTGCGGGCTAGGCTTAAGGCCGGGGAACAAGTGCGGGCTAGGCTTAAGGCCTGGGCACAAGTGCGGGCTAGGCTTAAGGCCTGGGCACAAGGGCGGGCTAGGCTTAAGGCCTGTGCACAAGGGCGGGCTAGGCTTAAGGCAGGGGCACATGGGCGGGCTTGGCTTAAGGAAGGGGCACAAGGGCGGGCTTGGCTTAAGGCAGTGGCACAAGGGCGGGCTTGGCTTAAGGCCGGGGCACAAGTGCGGGCTAGGCTTAAGGCCGGGGCACAAGTGCGGGCTAGGCTTAAGGCCTGGGCACAAGTGCGGGCTAGGCTTAAGGCCGGGGCACAAGTGCGGGCTAGGCTTAAAGCCTGGGCACAAATGCGGGCTAGGCTTAAGGCCTTGGCACAAGGGCGGGCTAGGCTTAAGGCCTGGGCACAAGGGCGGGCTAGACTTAAGGCAGGGGCACATGGGCGGGCTTGGCTTAAGGCAGGGGCACAAGGGCGGGCTTGGCTTAAGGCAGGGGGCACAAGGGCGGGCTTGGCTTAAGGCAGAGGCACAAGGGCGGGCTTGGCTTAAGGCCAGGGCACAAGTGCGGGCTAGGCCTAAGGCCTGGGCACAAGTGCGGGCTAGGCTTAAGGCCTGGGCACAAGTGTGGGCTTGGCTTAAGGCCGGGGCACAAGTGTGGGCTAGGCTTAAGGCCGGGGTACAAGTGCAGTGCTGGCTAGGATCAAGGCAGGGGGCACAAGTGCTGGCTAGACTTAAGGCATGGGCACAAGTGCTGGCTAGGCTTAAGGCGTACAGCTAACTCTTTGCACTCTTTGCATAAAGGGTTAGGCACCCATAGGGGTGAAGAGCTAGCTTTCACCCCTCTACTCTGTACTTGGACATTTAGGACTAGATCCTTTGTTGTACAGTGCGGAGCCTCTCCATAACCCCACGCTCCAAGCGACCAGGCAATTCTTGTCTGTCCTCCGTAAATGGGTAATGCCTTCTTCCCCAATTACAGTCGTGCATGCGCATTCAGACGGGACAAGAGCGAAGAGCGTAAAGCTGGCCCTATGTGCATAACCAAGATGAAGCTGAAGACAAAAACAAACAAGCATTCAAGGGGCTCAAAAGTGCGGGCTAGGCTTAAGGCCTGGGCACAAGTGCGGGCTAGGCTTAAGGCCGGGGCACAAGTGCGGGCTAGGCTTAAGGCCGGGGCACAAGTGCGGGCTAGGCTGAAGGCAGGGGCACAAGTGCGGGCTAGGCTTAAGGCCGGGGCACAAGTGCGGGCTAGGCTTAAGGCCGGGGCACAAGTACGGGCTAGGCTTAAGGCCGGGGCACAGGTGCGGGCTAGGCTTAAGCCCGGGGCACAGGTGCAGGCTAGGCTTAAGGCCGGGGCACATTTGCGGGCTAGGCTTAAGGCGGGGCACAGGTGCGTGCTAGGCTTAAGGCCAGGGCACAGGTGCGGGCCAGGCTTAAGGCCGGGGCACAGGTGCGGGCCAGGCTTAAGGCTGGGGCACAGGTGCGGGCTAGGCTTAAGGCCGGGGCACAGGTGCGGGCTAGGCTTAAGGCCGGGGCACAGGTGCGGGCTAGGCTTAAGGCCGGGGCACAGGTGCGGGCTAGGCTTAAGGCCGGGGCACAAGTGCGGGCTAGGCTTAAGGCCGGGGCACAAGTGGGGGCTAGGCTTAAGGCCGGGGCACAAGTGCGGGCTAGGCTTAAGGCCGGGGCACAAGTGCGGGCTAGGCTTAAGGCCGGGGCACAAGTGCGGGCTAGGCTTAAGGCCGGGGCACAAGTGCGGGCTAGGCTTAAGGCCGGGTCACAAATGCGGGCTAGGCTTAAGGCCGGGGCACAAGTGCAGGCTAGGCTTAAGGCCGGGGCAAATGTGCGGGCTAGGCTTAAGGCCGGGGCACAAGTGCGGGCTAGGCTTAAGGCAGGGGCACATGGGCGGGCTTGGCTTAAGGAAGGGGCACAAGGGCGGGCTTGGCTAAAGGCAGGGGCACAAGGGTGGGCTTGGCTTAAGGCCGGGGCACAAGTGTGGGCTAGGCTTAAGGCCGGGGCACAAGTGCGTGCTAGGCTTAAGGCCTGGGCACAAGTGCGGGCTAGGCTTAAGGCCTGGGCACAAGTGCGGGCTAGGCTTAAGGCCTGGGCACAAGGGCGGGCTAGGCTTAAGGCCTGGGCACAAGGGCGGGCTAGGCTTAAGGCCTGAGCACAAGGGCGGGCTAGGCTTAAGGCAGGGGCACATGGGCGGGCTTGGCTTAAGGAAGGGGCACAAGGGCGGGCTTGGCTTAAGGCAGGGGCACAAGGGCGGGCTTGGCTTAAGGCCGGGGCACAAGTGCGGGCTAGGCTTAAGGCCGGGGCACAAGTGCGGGCTAGGCTTAAGGCCGGGACACAAGTGCCGGCTAGGCTTAAGGCCAGGGCACAAGTGCGGGCTAGGTTTAAGGCAGGGGGCACAAGTGCGGGCTAGGCTTAAGGCCGGGGCACAAGTGCGGGCTAGGCTTAAGGCCGGGGCACAAGTGCGGGCTAGGCTTAAGGCCGGGGCACAAGTGCGGGCTAGGCTTAAGGCCTGGGCACAAGTGCAGTGCGGGCTAGGCTTAAGGCCTGGGCACAAGTGCAGTGCTGGCTAGGATCAAGGCAGGGGGCACAAATGCTGGCTAGGCTTAAGGCATGGGCACAAGTGCCAGCTAGGCTTAAGGCCTGAGCAAAAGTGCAGGCTAGGCTTAAGGCCGGGGCACAGGTGCAGGCTAGGCTTAAGGCCCGGGCACAGGTGCGGGCTAGGCTTATGGCCGGGGCACAGGTGCGGGCTAGGCTTAAGGCCGGGGCACAGGTGCGGGCTAGGCTTAAGGCCGGGGCACAGGTGCAGTCAAGGCTTAAGGCCGGGGCACAGGTGCGGGCTAGGCTTAAGGCCGGGGCACAGGTGTGGGCTAGGCTTAAGGCCGAGGCACAGGTGTGGGCTAGGCTTAAGGCCAAGGCACAGGTGCGGGCTAGGCTTCAGGCCGGGGCACAAGTGCGGGCTAGGCTTAAGGCCGGGGCACAAGTGCGGGCTAGGCTTAAGGCCGGGGCACAAGTGCAGTGCGGGCTAGGCTTAAGGCCTGGGCGCAAGTGCAGTGCTGGCTAGGATCAAGGCAGGGGGCACAAATGCTGGCTAGGCTTAAGGCATGGGCACAAGTGCCAGCTAGGCTTAAGGCCTGGGCACAAGTGCAGGCTAGGCTTAAGGCCTGAGCAAAAGTGCAGGCAGGGCTTAAGGCCGGGGAACAGGTGCAGGCTAGGCTTAAGGCCGGGGCACAGGTGCGGGCTAGGCTTAAGGCCGGGGCACAGGTGCGGGCTAGGCTTAAGGCCGGGGCACAAGTGCAGTGCGGGCTAGGCTTAAGGCCGGGGCACAAGTGCAGTGCGGGCTAGGCTTAAGGCCGGGGCACAAGTGCGGGCTAGGCTTAAGGCCGGGGCACAAGTGCGGGCTAGGCTTAAGGCCGGGGCACAAGTGCGGGCTAGGCTTAAGGCCGGGGCACAAGTGCGGGCTAGGCTTAAGGCCTGGGCACAAGTGCAGTGCGGGCTAGGCTTAAGGCAGGGGCACAAGTGCGGGCTAGGCATAAGGCAGGGACACAAGTGCGGGCTAAACATAAGGCAGGGGCACAAGTGCAGGCTAGGCTTTAGGCCTGGGCACAAGTGCGGGCTAGGCTTAAGGCCTGGGCACAAGTGCGAGCTAGGCTTAAGGCCTGAGAAAAAGTGCGGGCTAGGATTAAGGCCTGGGCACAAGTGCGGGCTAGGCTTAAGGCCGGGGCACAAGTGCGGGCTAGGCTTAAGGCTGGGGCACAAGTGCGGGCTAGGCTTAAGGCCGGGGCACAAGTGCGGGCTAGGCATAAGGCAGGGACACAAGTGCATGCTAGGCATAAGGCAGGGACACAAGTGCGGGCTAAACATAAGGCAGGGGCACAAATGCAGGCTAGGCTTTAGGCCTGGGCACAAGTGCGGGCTAGGCTTAAGGCCTGGGCACAAGTGCGAGCTAGGCTTAAGGCCTGAGAAAAAGTGCGGGCTAGGTTTAAGGCCTGGGCACAAGTGCGGGCTAGGCTTAAGGCCGGGGCACAAGTGCGGGCTAGGCTTAAGGCTGGGGCACAAGTGCGGGCTAGGCTTAAGGCCGGGGCACAAGTGCGGGCTAGGCTTAAGGCCGGGGCACAAGTGCGGGCTAGGCTTAAGGCCGGGGCACAAGTGCGGGCTAGGCTTAAGGCCGGGGCACAAGTGCGGGCTAGGCTTAAGGCCTGGGCACAAGTGCGGGCTAGGCTTAAGTCCGGGGCACAAGTGCGGGCTAGGCCTAAGGCCTGGGCACAAGTGCGGGCTAGGCTTAAGGCCTGGGCACAAGTGTGGGCTAGGCTTAAGGCCTGGGCACAAGTGCGGGCTAGGCTTAAGGCCGGGGCACAAGTGCGGGCTAGGCTTAAGGCCGGGACACAAGTGCCGGCTAGGCTTAAGGCCTGGGCACAAGTGCGGGCTAGGCTTAAGGCCGGGGCACAAGTGCGGGCTAGGCTTAAGGCCGGGACACAAGTGCCGGCTAGGCTTAAGGCCAGGGCACAAGTGCGGGCTAGGTTTAAGGCAGGGGGCACAAGTGCGGGCTAGGCTTAAGGCCGGGGCACAAGTGCGGGCTAGGCATAAGGCAAGGGCACAAGTGCGGGCTAGGCATAAGGCAGGGGCACAAGTGCGGGCTAGGCATAAGGCAGGGGCACAAGTGCGGGCTAGGCATAAGGCAGGGACACAAGTGCGGGCTAAACATAAGGCAGGGGCACAAGTGCAGGCTAGGCTTTAGGCCTGGGCACAAGTGCGGGCTAGGCTTAAGGCCTGGGCACAAGTGCGAGCTAGGCTTAAGGCCTGAGAAAAAGTGCGGGCTAGGCTTAAGGCCGGGGCACAAGTGCGGGCTAGGCTTAAGGCCGGGGCACAAGTGCGGGCTAGGCTTAAGGCCGGGGCACAAGTGCGGGCTAGGCTTAAGGCCTGGGCACAAGTGCGGGCTAGGCTTAAGTCCGGGGCACAAGTGCGGGCTAGGCCTAAGGCCTGGGCACAAGTGCGGGCTAGGCTTAAGGCCTGGGCACAAGTGTGGGCTAGGCTTAAGGCCTGGGCACAAGTGCGGGCTAGGCTTAAGGCCGGGGCACAAGTGCGGGCTAGGCTTAAGGCCGGGACACAAGTGCCGGCTAGGCTTAAGGCCAGGGCACAAGTGCGGGCTAGGTTTAAGGCAGGGGGCACAAGTGCGGGCTAGGCTTAAGGCCGGGGCACAAGTGCGGGCTAGGCTTAAGGCCGGGGCACAAGTGCGGGCTAGGCTTAAGGCCGGGGCACAAGTGCGGGCTAGGCTTAAGGCCTGGGCACAAGTGCGGGCTAGGCTTAAGGCCGGGGCACAAGTGCGGGCTAGGCTTAAGGCCGGGGCACAAGTGCGGGCTTGGCTTAAGGCCTGGGCACAAGTGCGGGCTAGGCTTAAGGCCTGTGCACAAGTGTGGGCTAGGCTTAAGGCCTGGGCACAAGGGCGGGCTAGGCTTAAGGCCTGGGCACAAGGGCGGGCTAGGCTTAAGGCAGGGGCACATGGGCGGGCTTGGCTTAAGGCAGGGGCACAAGGGCGGGATAGGCTTAAGGCAGGGGGCACAAGGGCGGGCTTGGCTTAAGGCAGAGGCACAAGGGCGGGCTTGGCTTAAGGCCAGGGCACAAGTGCGGGCTAGGCCTAAGGCCTGGGCACAAGTGCGGGCTAGGCTTAAGGCCGGGGCACAAGTGCGGGCTAGGCTTAAGGCCTGGGCACAAGTGCGGGCTAGGCTTAAGGCCTGGGCACAAGGGCGGGCTAGGCTTAAGGCCTGGGCACAAGGGCGGGCTAGGCTTAAGGCAGGGGCACATGGGCGGGCTTGGCTTAAGGCAGGGGCACAAGGGCGGGCTTGGCTTAAGGCAGGGGGCACAAGGGCGGGCTTGGCTTAAGGCAGAGGCACAAGGGCGGGCTTGGCTTAAGGCCAGGGCACAAGTGCGGGCTAGGCCTAAGGCCTGGGCACAAGTGCGGGCTAGGCTTAAGGCCTGGGCACAAGTGCGGGCTAGGCTTAAGGCCTGGGCACAAGTGTGGGCTAGGCTTAAGGCCGGGGCACAAGTGCGGGCTAGGCTTAAGGCCGGGGCACAAGTGCAGTGCTGGCTAGGATCAAGGCAGGGGGCACAAGTGCTGGCTAGGCTTAAGGCATACAGCTAACTCTTTGCACTCTTTGCATAAAGGGTTAGGCACCCATAGGGGTGAAGAGCTAGCTTTCACCCCTCTACTCTGTACTTGGACATTTAGGACTAGATCCTTTGTTGTACAGTGCGGAGCCTCTCCATAACCCCATGCTCCAAGCGACCAGGCAATTCTTGTCTGTCCTCCGTAAATGGGTAATGCCTTCTTCCCAATTACAGTCGTGCATGCGCATTCAGACGGGACAAGAGCGAAGAATGTAAAGCTGGCCCTATGTGCATAACCAACATGAAGCTGAAGACAAAAACAAACAAACAAGCATTCAAGGGGCTCAAAAGTGCGGGCTAGGCTTAAGGCCTGGGCACAAGTGCGGGCTAGGCTTAAGGCCGGGGCACAAGTGCGGGCTAGGCTTAAGGCCGGGGCACAAGTGCGGGCTTGGCTTAAGGCCGGGGCACAAGTGCGGGCTAGGCTTAAGGCCGGGGCACAAGTGCGGGCTAGGCTTAAGGCCGGGGCAGAAGTGCGGGCTAGGCTTAAGTCCGGGGCACAAGTGCGGGCTAGGCTTAAGGCCTGGGCACAAGTGCGGGCTAGGCTTAAGGCCGGGGCACAAGTGCGGGCTACGCCTAAGGCCTGGGCACAAGTGCGGGCTAGGCTTAAGGCCTGGGCACAAGTGCGGGCTAGGCTTAAGGCCTGGGCACAAGTGCGGGCTAGGCTTAAGGCCGGGGAACAAGTGCGGGCTAGGCTTAAGGCCTGGGCACAAGTGCGGGCTAGGCTTAAGGCCTGGGCACAAGGGCGGGCTAGGCTTAAGGCCTGTGCACAAGGGCGGGCTAGGCTTAAGGCAGGGGCACATGGGCGGGCTTGGCTTAAGGAAGGGGCACAAGGGCGGGCTTGGCTTAAGGCAGTGGCACAAGGGCGGGCTTGGCTTAAGGCCGGGGCACAAGTGCGGGCTAGGCTTAAGGCCGGGGCACAAGTGCGGGCTAGGCTTAAGGCCTGGGCACAAGTGCGGGCTAGGCTTAAGGCCGGGGCACAAGTGCGGGCTAGGCTTAAAGCCTGGGCACAAATGCGGGCTAGGCTTAAGGCCTTGGCACAAGGGCGGGCTAGGCTTAAGGCCTGGGCACAAGGGCGGGCTAGACTTAAGGCAGGGGCACATGGGCGGGCTTGGCTTAAGGCAGGGGCACAAGGGCGGGCTTGGCTTAAGGCAGGGGGCACAAGGGCGGGCTTGGCTTAAGGCAGAGGCACAAGGGCGGGCTTGGCTTAAGGCCAGGGCACAAGTGCGGGCTAGGCCTAAGGCCTGGGCACAAGTGCGGGCTAGGCTTAAGGCCTGGGCACAAGTGTGGGCTTGGCTTAAGGCCGGGGCACAAGTGTGGGCTAGGCTTAAGGCCGGGGTACAAGTGCAGTGCTGGCTAGGATCAAGGCAGGGGGCACAAGTGCTGGCTAGACTTAAGGCATGGGCACAAGTGCTGGCTAGGCTTAAGGCGTACAGCTAACTCTTTGCACTCTTTGCATAAAGGGTTAGGCACCCATAGGGGTGAAGAGCTAGCTTTCACCCCTCTACTCTGTACTTGGACATTTAGGACTAGATCCTTTGTTGTACAGTGCGGAGCCTCTCCATAACCCCACGCTCCAAGCGACCAGGCAATTCTTGTCTGTCCTCCGTAAATGGGTAATGCCTTCTTCCCCAATTACAGTCGTGCATGCGCATTCAGACGGGACAAGAGCGAAGAGCGTAAAGCTGGCCCTATGTGCATAACCAAGATGAAGCTGAAGACAAAAACAAACAAGCATTCAAGGGGCTCAAAAGTGCGGGCTAGGCTTAAGGCCTGGGCACAAGTGCGGGCTAGGCTTAAGGCCGGGGCACAAGTGCGGGCTAGGCTTAAGGCCGGGGCACAAGTGCGGGCTAGGCTGAAGGCAGGGGCACAAGTGCGGGCTAGGCTTAAGGCCGGGGCACAAGTGCGGGCTAGGCTTAAGGCCGGGGCACAAGTACGGGCTAGGCTTAAGGCCGGGGCACAGGTGCGGGCTAGGCTTAAGCCCGGGGCACAGGTGCAGGCTAGGCTTAAGGCCGGGGCACATTTGCGGGCTAGGCTTAAGGCGGGGCACAGGTGCGTGCTAGGCTTAAGGCCAGGGCACAGGTGCGGGCCAGGCTTAAGGCCGGGGCACAGGTGCGGGCCAGGCTTAAGGCTGGGGCACAGGTGCGGGCTAGGCTTAAGGCCGGGGCACAGGTGCGGGCTAGGCTTAAGGCCGGGGCACAGGTGCGGGCTAGGCTTAAGGCCGGGGCACAGGTGCGGGCTAGGCTTAAGGCCGGGGCACAAGTGCGGGCTAGGCTTAAGGCCGGGGCACAAGTGGGGGCTAGGCTTAAGGCCGGGGCACAAGTGCGGGCTAGGCTTAAGGCCGGGGCACAAGTGCGGGCTAGGCTTAAGGCCGGGGCACAAGTGCGGGCTAGGCTTAAGGCCGGGGCACAAGTGCGGGCTAGGCTTAAGGCCGGGTCACAAATGCGGGCTAGGCTTAAGGCCGGGGCACAAGTGCAGGCTAGGCTTAAGGCCGGGGCAAATGTGCGGGCTAGGCTTAAGGCCGGGGCACAAGTGCGGGCTAGGCTTAAGGCAGGGGCACATGGGCGGGCTTGGCTTAAGGAAGGGGCACAAGGGCGGGCTTGGCTAAAGGCAGGGGCACAAGGGTGGGCTTGGCTTAAGGCCGGGGCACAAGTGTGGGCTAGGCTTAAGGCCGGGGCACAAGTGCGTGCTAGGCTTAAGGCCTGGGCACAAGTGCGGGCTAGGCTTAAGGCCTGGGCACAAGTGCGGGCTAGGCTTAAGGCCTGGGCACAAGGGCGGGCTAGGCTTAAGGCCTGGGCACAAGGGCGGGCTAGGCTTAAGGCCTGAGCACAAGGGCGGGCTAGGCTTAAGGCAGGGGCACATGGGCGGGCTTGGCTTAAGGAAGGGGCACAAGGGCGGGCTTGGCTTAAGGCAGGGGCACAAGGGCGGGCTTGGCTTAAGGCCGGGGCACAAGTGCGGGCTAGGCTTAAGGCCGGGGCACAAGTGCGGGCTAGGCTTAAGGCCTGGGCACAAGTGCGGGCTAGGCTTAAGGCCGGGGCACAAGTGCGGGCTAGGCTTAAGGCCGGGGCACAAGTGCGGGCTTGGCTTAAGGCCTGGGCACAAGTGCGGGCTAGGCTTAAGGCCTGTGCACAAGTGCGGGCTAGGCTTAAGGCCTGGGCACAAGGGCGGGCTAGGCTTAAGGCCTGGGCACAAGGGCGGGCTAGGCTTAAGGCAGGGGCACATGGGCGGGCTTGGCTTAAGGCAGGGGCACAAGGGCGGGCTAGGCTTAAGGCAGGGGGCACAAGGGCGGGCTTGGCTTAAGGCAGAGGCACAAGGGCGGGCTTGGCTTAAGGCCAGGGCACAAGTGCGGGCTAGGCCTAAGGCCTGGGCACAAGTGCGGGCTAGGCTTAAGGCCGGGGCACAAGTGCGGGCTAGGCTTAAGGCCTGGGCACAAGTGCGGGCTAGGCTTAAGGCCTGGGCACAAGGGCGGGCTAGGCTTAAGGCCTGGGCACAAGGGCGGGCTAGGCTTAAGGCAGGGGCACATGGGCGGGCTTGGCTTAAGGCAGGGGCACAAGGGCGGGCTTGGCTTAAGGCAGGGGGCACAAGGGCGGGCTTGGCTTAAGGCAGAGGCACAAGGGCGGGCTTGGCTTAAGGCCAGGGCACAAGTGCGGGCTAGGCCTAAGGCCTGGGCACAAGTGCGGGCTAGGCTTAAGGCCTGGGCACAAGTGCGGGCTAGGCTTAAGGCCTGGGCACAAGTGTGGGCTAGGCTTAAGGCCGGGGCACAAGTGCGGGCTAGGCTTAAGGCCGGGGCACAAGTGCAGTGCTGGCTAGGATCAAGGCAGGGGGCACAAGTGCTGGCTAGGCTTAAGGCATACAGCTAACTCTTTGCACTCTTTGCATAAAGGGTTAGGCACCCATAGGGGTGAAGAGCTAGCTTTCACCCCTCTACTCTGTACTTGGACATTTAGGACTAGATCCTTTGTTGTACAGTGCGGAGCCTCTCCATAACCCCATGCTCCAAGCGACCAGGCAATTCTTGTCTGTCCTCCGTAAATGGGTAATGCCTTCTTCCCAATTACAGTCGTGCATGCGCATTCAGACGGGACAAGAGCGAAGAATGTAAAGCTGGCCCTATGTGCATAACCAACATGAAGCTGAAGACAAAAACAAACAAACAAGCATTCAAGGGGCTCAAAAGTGCGGGCTAGGCTTAAGGCCTGGGCACAACTGCGGGCTAGGCTTAAGGCCGGGGCACAAGTGCGGGCTAGGCTTAAGGCCGGGGCACAAGTGCGGGCTTGGCTTAAGGCCGGGGCACAAGTGCGGGCTAGGCTTAAGGCCGGGGCACAAGTGCGGGCTAGGCTTAAGGCCGGGGCAGAAGTGCGGGCTAGGCTTAAGTCCGGGGCACAAGTGCGGGCTAGGCTTAAGGCCTGGGCACAAGTGCGGGCTAGGCTTAAGGCCGGGGCACAAGTGCGGGCTACGCCTAAGGCCTGGGCACAAGTGCGGGCTAGGCTTAAGGCCTGGGCACAAGTGCGGGCTAGGCTTAAGGCCTGGGCACAAGTGCGGGCTAGGCTTAAGGCCGGGGCACAAGTGCGGGCTAGGCTTAAGGCCTGGGCACAAGTGCAGAGCTGGCTAGGATCAAGGCAGGGGGCACAATTGCGGGCTAGGCTTAAGGCCGGGGCACAAGTGCGGGCTAGGCTTTAGGCCTGGGCACAAGTGCGGGCTAGGCTTAAGGCCTGGGCACAAGTGCGGGCTAGGCTTAAGGCCTGGGCACAAGGGCGGGCTAGGCTTAAGGCCTGAGCACAAGGGCGGGCTAGGCTTAAGGCAGGGGCACATGGGCGGGCTTGGCTTAAGGAAGGGGCACAAGGGCGGG
Source organism: Ranitomeya imitator (assembly GCF_032444005.1). Classification (NCBI taxonomy): domain Eukaryota; kingdom Metazoa; phylum Chordata; class Amphibia; order Anura; family Dendrobatidae; genus Ranitomeya; species Ranitomeya imitator. Next base: position 153,548,332 of record NC_091286.1, read on the forward strand.
CTTGGCTTAAGGCAGTGGCACAAGGGCGGGCTTGGCTTAAGGCCGGGGCACAAGTGCGGGCTAGGCTTAAGGCCGGGGCACAAGTGCTTGCTAGGCTTAAGGCCTGTGCACAAGTGCGGGCTAGGCTTAAGGCCGGGACACAAGTGCGGGCTAGGCTTAAGGCCGGGGCACAAGTGCGGGCTAGGCTTAAAGCCGGGGCACAAGTGCGGGCTAGGCTTAAGGCCGGGGCACAAGTGCGGGCTAGGCTTAAGGCCGGGGCACAAGTACGGGCTAGGCTTAAGGCCGGGGCACAGGTGCGGGCTAGGCTTAAGCCCGGGGCACAGGTGCGGGCTAGGCTTAAGCCCGGGGCACAGGTGCAGGCTAGGCTTAAGGCCGGGGCACAGGTGCGGGCTAGGCTTAAGGCGGGGCACAGGTGCGTGCTAGGCTTAAGGCCAGGGCACAGGTGCGGGCCAGGCTTAAGACCGGGGCACAGGTGCGGGCTAGGCTTAAGGCCGGGGCACAGGTGCGGGCTAGGCTTAAGGCCGGGGCACAGGTGCGGGCTAGGCTTAAGGCCGGGGCACAGGTGCGGGCTAGGCTTAAGGCCGGGGCATAGGTGCGGGCTAGGCTTAAGGCCGGGGCACAGGTGCGGGCTAGGCTTAAGGCCGGGGCACAGGTGCGGGCTAGGCTTAAGGCCAGGGCACAGGTGCGGGCTAGGCTTAAGGCCGGGGCACAGGTGCGGGCTAGGCTTAAGGCCAGGGCACAAGTGCGGGCTAGGCTTAAGGCCAGGGCACAAGTGCGGGCTAGGCTTAAGGCCGGGGCACAAGTGCGGGCTAGGCATAAGGCAGTGGCACAAGTGCTGGTTAGGCATAAGGCAAGGGCACAAGTGCGGGCTAGGCATAAGGCAGGGGCACAAGTGCGGGCTAGGCATAAGGCAGGGGCACAAGTGCGGGCTAGGCATAAGGCAGGGACACAAGTGCGGGCTAAACATAAGGCAGGGGCACAAGTGCAGGCTAGGCTTTAGGCCTGGGCACAAGTGCGGGCTAGGCTTAAGGCCTGGGCACAAGTGCGAGCTAGGCTTAAGGCCTGAGAAAAAGTGCGGGCTAGGATTAAGGCCTGGGCACAAGTGCGGGCTACGCTTAAGGCCGGGGCACAAGTGCGGGCTAGGCTTAAGGCTGGGGCACAAGTGCGGGCTAGGCTTAAGGCCGGGGCACAAGTGCGGGCTAGGCTTAAGGCCGGGGCACAAGTGCGGGCTAGGCTTAAGGCCGGGGCACAAGTGCGGGCTAGGCTTAAGGCCGGGGCACAAGTGCGGGCTAGGCTTAAGGCCTGGGCACAAGTGCGGGCTAGGCTTAAGTCCGGGGCACAAGTGCGGGCTAGGCCTAAGGCCTGGGCACAAGTGCGGGCTAGGCTTAAGGCCTGGTCACAAGTGTGGGCTAGGCTTAAGGCCTGGGCACAAGTGCGGGCTAGGCTTAAGGCCGGGGCACAAGTGCGGGCTAGGCTTAAGGCCGGGACACAAGTGCCGGCTAGGCTTAAGGCCAGGGCACAAGTGCGGGCTAGGTTTAAGGCAGGGGGCACAAGTGCGGGCTAGGCTTAAGGCCGGGGCACAAGTGCGGGCTAGGCTTAAGGCCGGGGCACAAGTGCGGGCTAGGCTTAAGGCCGGGGCACAAGTGCGGGCTAGGCTTAAGGCCTGGGCACAAGTGCAGTGCGGGCTAGGCTTAAGGCCTGGGCACAAGTGCAGTGCTGGCTAGGATCAAGGCAGGGGGCACAAATGCTGGCTAGGCTTAAGGCATGGGCACAAGTGCCAGCTAGGCTTAAGGCCTGAGCAAAAGTGCAGGCTAGGCTTAAGGCCGGGGCACAGGTGCAGGCTAGGCTTAAGGCCCGGGCACAGGTGCGGGCTAGGCTTATGGCCGGGGCACAGGTGCGGGCTAGGCTTAAGGCCAGGGCACAAGTGCGGGCTAGGCTTAAGGCCGGGGCACAGGTGCGGGCTAGGCTTAAGGCCGGGGCACAGGTGCAGTCAAGGCTTAAGGCCGGGGCACAGGTGCGGGCTAGGCTTAAGGCCGGGGCACAGGTGTGGGCTAGGCTTAAGGCCGAGGCACAGGTGTGGGCTAGGCTTAAGGCCAAGGCACAGGTGCGGGCTAGGCTTCAGGCCGGGGCACAAGTGCGGGCTAGGCTTAAGGCCGGGGCACAAGTGCGGGCTAGGCTTAAGGCCGGGGCACAAGTGCAGTGCGGGCTAGGCTTAAGGCCTGGGCGCAAGTGCAGTGCTGGCTAGGATCAAGGCAGGGGGCACAAATGCTGGCTAGGCTTAAGGCATGGGCACAAGTGCCAGCTAGGCTTAAGGCCTGGGCACAAGTGCAGGCTAGGCTTAAGGCCTGAGCAAAAGTGCAGGCAGGGCTTAAGGCCGGGGAACAGGTGCAGGCTAGGCTTAAGGCCGGGGCACAGGTGCGGGCTAGGCTTAAGGCCGGGGCACAGGTGCGGGCTAGGCTTAAGGCCGGGGCACAAGTGCAGTGCGGGCTAGGCTTAAGGCCGGGGCACAAGTGCAGTGCGGGCTAGGCTTAAGGCCGGGGCACAAGTGCGGGCTAGGCTTAAGGCCGGGGCACAAGTGCGGGCTAGGCTTAAGGCCGGGGCACAAGTGCGGGCTAGGCTTAAGGCCGGGGCACAAGTGCGGGCTAGGCTTAAGGCCTGGGCACAAGTGCAGTGCGGGCTAGGCTTAAGGCAGGGGCACAAGTGCGGGCTAGGCATAAGGCAGGGACACAAGTGCGGGCTAAACATAAGGCAGGGGCACAAGTGCAGGCTAGGCTTTAGGCCTGGGCACAAGTGCGGGCTAGGCTTAAGGCCTGGGCACAAGTGCGAGCTAGGCTTAAGGCCTGAGAAAAAGTGCGGGCTAGGATTAAGGCCTGGGCACAAGTGCGGGCTAGGCTTAAGGCCGGGGCACAAGTGCGGGCTAGGCTTAAGGCTGGGGCACAAGTGCGGGCTAGGCTTAAGGCCGGGGCACAAGTGCGGGCTAGGCATAAGGCAGGGACACAAGTGCGTGCTAGGCATAAGGCAGGGACACAAGTGCGGGCTAAACATAAGGCAGGGGCACAAATGCAGGCTAGGCTTTAGGCCTGGGCACAAGTGCGGGCTAGGCTTAAGGCCTGGGCACAAGTGCGAGCTAGGCTTAAGGCCTGAGAAAAAGTGCGGGCTAGGTTTAAGGCCTGGGCACAAGTGCGGGCTAGGCTTAAGGCCGGGGCACAAGTGCGGGCTAGGCTTAAGGCTGGGGCACAAGTGCGGGCTAGGCTTAAGGCCGGGGCACAAGTGCGGGCTAGGCTTAAGGCCGGGGCACAAGTGCGGGCTAGGCTTAAGGCCGGGGCACAAGTGCGGGCTAGGCTTAAGGCCTGGGCACAAGTGCGGGCTAGGCTTAAGTCCGGGGCACAAGTGCGGGCTAGGCCTAAGGCCTGGGCACAAGTGCGGGCTAGGCTTAAGGCCTGGGCACAAGTGTGGGCTAGGCTTAAGGCCTGGGCACAAGTGCGGGCTAGGCTTAAGGCCGGGGCACAAGTGCGGGCTAGGCTTAAGGCCGGGACACAAGTGCCGGCTAGGCTTAAGGCCTGGGCACAAGTGCGGGCTAGGCTTAAGGCCGGGGCACAAGTGCGGGCTAGGCTTAAGGCCGGGACACAAGTGCCGGCTAGGCTTAAGGCCAGGGCACAAGTGCGGGCTAGGTTTAAGGCAGGGGGCACAAGTGCGGGCTAGGCTTAAGGCCGGGGCACAAGTGCGGGCTAGGCATAAGGCAAGGGCACAAGTGCGGGCTAGGCATAAGGCAGGGGCACAAGTGCGGGCTAGGCATAAGGCAGGGGCACAAGTGCGGGCTAGGCATAAGGCAGGGACACAAGTGCGGGCTAAACATAAGGCAGGGGCACAAGTGCAGGCTAGGCTTTAGGCCTGGGCACAAGTGCGGGCTAGGCTTAAGGCCTGGGCACAAGTGCGAGCTAGGCTTAAGGCCTGAGAAAAAGTGCGGGCTAGGATTAAGGCCTGGGCACAAGTGCGGGCTAGGCTTAAGGCCGGGGCACAAGTGCGGGCTAGGCTTAAGGCTGGGGCACAAGTGCGGGCTAGGCTTAAGGCCGGGGCACAAGTGCGGGCTAGGCTTAAGGCCGGGGCACAAGTGCGGGCTAGGCTTAAGGCCGGGGCACAAGTGCGGGCTAGGCTTAAGGCCGGGGCACAAGTGCGGGCTAGGCTTAAGGCCTGGGCACAAGTGCGGGCTAGGCTTAAGTCCGGGGCACAAGTGCGGGCTAGGCCTAAGGCCTGGGCACAAGTGCGGGCTAGGCTTAAGGCCTGGGCACAAGTGTGGGCTAGGCTTAAGGCCTGGGCACAAGTGCGGGCTAGGCTTAAGGCCGGGGCACAAGTGCGGGCTAGGCTTAAGGCCGGGACACAAGTGCCGGCTAGGCTTAAGGCCAGGGCACAAGTGCGGGCTAGGTTTAAGGCAGGGGGCACAAGTGCGGGCTAGGCTTAAGGCCGGGGCACAAGTGCGGGCTAGGCTTAAGGCCGGGGCACAAGTGCGGGCTAGGCTTAAGGCCGGGGCACAAGTGCGGGCTAGGCTTAAGGCCTGGGCACAAGTGCAGTGCGGGCTAGGCTTAAGGCCTGGGCACAAGTGCAGTGCTGGCTAGGATCAAGGCAGGGGGCACAAATGCTGGCTAGGCTTAAGGCATGGGCACAAGTGCCAGCTAGGCTTAAGGCCTGAGCAAAAGTGCAGGCTAGGCTTAAGGCCGGGGCACAGGTGCAGGCTAGGCTTAAGGCCCGGGCACAGGTGCGGGCTAGGCTTATGGCCGGGGCACAGGTGCGGGCTAGGCTTAAGGCCAGGGCACAAGTGCGGGCTAGGCTTAAGGCCGGGGCACAGGTGCGGGCTAGGCTTAAGGCCGGGGCACAGGTGCAGTCAAGGCTTAAGGCTGGGGCACAGGTGCGGGCTAGGCTTAAGGCCGGGGCACAGGTGTGGGCTAGGCTTAAGGCCGAGGCACAGGTGTGGGCTAGGCTTAAGGCCAAGGCACAGGTGCGGGCTAGGCTTCAGGCCGGGGCACAAGTGCGGGCTAGGCTTAAGGCCGGGGCACAAGTGCGGGCTAGGCTTAAGGCCTGGGCACAAGTGCAGTGTGGGCTAGGCTTAAGGCCTGGGCGCAAGTGCAGTGCTGGCTAGGATCAAGGCAGGGGGCACAAATGCTGGCTAGGCTTAAGGCATGGGCACAAGTGCCAGCTAGGCTTAAGGCCTGGGCACAAGTGCAGGCTAGGCTTAAGGCCTGAGCAAAAGTGCAGGCAGGGCTTAAGGCCGGGGAACAGGTGCAGGCTAGGCTTAAGGCCGGGGCACAGGTGCGGGCTAGGCTTAAGGCCGGGGCACAGGTGCGGGCTAGGCTTAAGGCCGGGGCACAAGTGCAGTGCGGGCTAGGCTTAAGGCCGGGGCACAAGTGCGGGCTAGGCTTAAGGCCGGGGCACAAGTGCGGCCTAGGCTTAAGGCCGGGGCACAAGTGCGGGCTAGGCTTAAGGCCGGGGCACAAGTGCGGGCTAGGCTTAAGGCCTGGGCACAAGTGCAGTGTGGGCTAGGCTTAAGGCCTGGGCGCAAGTGCAGTGCTGGCTAGGATCAAGGCAGGGGGCACAAATGCTGGCTAGGCTTAAGGCATGGGCACAAGTGCCAGCTAGGCTTAAGGCCTGGGCACAAGTGCAGGCTAGGCTTAAGGCCTGAGCAAAAGTGCAGGCTAGGCTTAAGGCCGGGGCACAGGTGCAGGCTAGGCTTAAGGCCGGGGCACAGGTGCGGGCTAGGCTTAAGGCCGGGGCACAGGTGCGGGCTAGGCTTAAGGCCGGGGCTCAAGTGCGGGCTAGGCTTAAGGCCGGGGCACAAGTGCGGGCTAGGCTTAAGGCCGGGGCACAAGTGCGGGCTAGGCATAAGGCAGCGGCACAAGTGCTGGTTAGGTATAAGGCAAGGGCACAAGTGCGGGCTAGGCGTAAGGCAGGGGCACAAGTGCGGGCTAGGCGTAAGGCAGGGGCACAAGTGCGGGCTAGGCATAAGGCAGGGGCACAAGTGCGGGCTAGGCATAAAGCAGGGGCACAAGTGCGGGCTAGGCATAAGGCAGCGGCACAAGTGCGGGCTAAACATAAGGCAGGGGCACAAGTGCAGGCTAGGCTTTAGGCCTGGGCACAATTGCGGGCTAGGCTTAAGGCAGGGGCACAAGTGTGGGCTAGGCTTAAGGCCGGGGCACAAGTGCGGGCTAGGCTTAAGGCCTGGGCACAAGTTCGGGCTTGGCTTAAGGCCTGGGCACAAGTGCGGGCTAGGCTTAAGGCCTGTGCACAAGTGCGGGCTAGGCTTAAGGCCTGGGCACAAGGGCGGGCTAGGCTTAAGGCCGGGGCACAAGTGCGGGCTAGGCTTAAGGCCGGGGCACAAGTGCGGGCTTGGCTTAAGGCCTGGGCACAAGTGCGGGCTAGGCTTAAGGCCTGTGCACAAGTGCGGGCTAGGCTTAAGGCCTGGGCACAAGGGCGGGCTAGGCTTAAGGCCTGGGCACAAGGGCGGGCTAGGCTTAAGGCAGGGGCACATGGGCGGGCTTGGCTTAAGGCAGGGGCACAAGGGCGGGCTAGGCTTAAGGCAGGGGGCACAAGGGCGGGCTTGGCTTAAGGCAGAGGCACAAGGGCGGGCTTGGCTTAAGGCCAGGGCACAAGTGCGGGCTAGGCCTAAGGCCTGGGCACAAGTGCGGGCTAGGCTTAAGGCCGGGGCACAAGTGCGGGCTAGGCTTAAGGCCTGGGCACAAGTGCGGGCTAGGCTTAAGGCCTGGGCACAAGGGCGGGCTAGGCTTAAGGCCTGGGCACAAGGGCGGGCTAGGCTTAAGGCAGGGGCACATGGGCGGGCTTGGCTTAAGGCAGGGGCACAAGGGCGGGCTTGGCTTAAGGCAGGGGGCACAAGGGCGGGCTTGGCTTAAGGCAGAGGCACAAGGGCGGGCTTGGCTTAAGGCCAGGGCACAAGTGCGGGCTAGGCCTAAGGCCTGGGCACAAGTGCGGGCTAGGCTTAAGGCCTGGGCACAAGTGCGGGCTAGGCTTAAGGCCTGGGCACAAGTGTGGGCTAGGCTTAAGGCCGGGGCACAAGTGCGGGCTAGGCTTAAGGCCGGGGCACAAGTGCAGTGCTGGCTAGGATCAAGGCAGGGGGCACAAGTGCTGGCTAGGCTTAAGGCATACAGCTAACTCTTTGCACTCTTTGCATAAAGGGTTAGGCACCCATAGGGGTGAAGAGCTAGCTTTCACCCCTCTACTCTGTACTTGGACATTTAGGACTAGATCCTTTGTTGTACAGTGCGGAGCCTCTCCATAACCCCATGCTCCAAGCGACCAGGCAATTCTTGTCTGTCCTCCGTAAATGGGTAATGCCTTCTTCCCAATTACAGTCGTGCATGCGCATTCAGACGGGACAAGAGCGAAGAATGTAAAGCTGGCCCTATGTGCATAACCAACATGAAGCTGAAGACAAAAACAAACAAACAAGCATTCAAGGGGCTCAAAAGTGCGGGCTAGGCTTAAGGCCTGGGCACAACTGCGGGCTAGGCTTAAGGCCGGGGCACAAGTGCGGGCTAGGCTTAAGGCCGGGGCACAAGTGCGGGCTTGGCTTAAGGCCGGGGCACAAGTGCGGGCTAGGCTTAAGGCCGGGGCACAAGTGCGGGCTAGGCTTAAGGCCGGGGCAGAAGTGCGGGCTAGGCTTAAGTCCGGGGCACAAGTGCGGGCTAGGCTTAAGGCCTGGGCACAAGTGCGGGCTAGGCTTAAGGCCGGGGCACAAGTGCGGGCTACGCCTAAGGCCTGGGCACAAGTGCGGGCTAGGCTTAAGGCCTGGGCACAAGTGCGGGCTAGGCTTAAGGCCTGGGCACAAGTGCGGGCTAGGCTTAAGGCCGGGGCACAAGTGCGGGCTAGGCTTAAGGCCTGGGCACAAGTGCAGAGCTGGCTAGGATCAAGGCAGGGGGCACAATTGCGGGCTAGGCTTAAGGCCGGGGCACAAGTGCGGGCTAGGCTTAAGGCCGGGGCACAAGTGCGGGCTAGGCTTAAGGCCGGGGCACAAGTACGGGCTAGGCTTAAGGCCGGGGCACAGGTGCGGGCTAGGCTTAAGCCCGGGGCACAGGTGCGGGCTAGGCTTAAGCCCGGGGCACAGGTGCAGGCTAGGCTTAAGGCCGGGGCACAGGTGCGGGCTAGGCTTAAGGCGGGGCACAGGTGCGTGCTAGGCTTAAGGCCAGGGCACAGGTGCGGGCCAGGCTTAAGACCGGGGCACAGGTGCGGGCTAGGCTTAAGGCCGGGGCACAGGTGCGGGCTAGGCTTAAGGCCGGGGCACAGGTGCGGGCTAGGCTTAAGGCCGGGGCACAGGTGCGGGCTAGGCTTAAGGCCGGGGCATAGGTGCGGGCTAGGCTTAAGGCCGGGGCACAGGTGCGGGCTAGGCTTAAGGCCGGGGCACAGGTGCGGGCTAGGCTTAAGGCCAGGGCACAGGTGCGGGCTAGGCTTAAGGCCGGGGCACAGGTGCGGGCTAGGCTTAAGGCCAGGGCACAAGTGCGGGCTAGGCTTAAGGCCAGGGCACAAGTGCGGGCTAGGCTTAAGGCCGGGGCACAAGTGCGGGCTAGGCATAAGGCAGTGGCACAAGTGCTGGTTAGGCATAAGGCAAGGGCACAAGTGCGGGCTAGGCATAAGGCAGGGGCACAAGTGCGGGCTAGGCATAAGGCAGGGGCACAAGTGCGGGCTAGGCATAAGGCAGGGACACAAGTGCGGGCTAAACATAAGGCAGGGGCACAAGTGCAGGCTAGGCTTTAGGCCTGGGCACAAGTGCGGGCTAGGCTTAAGGCCTGGGCACAAGTGCGAGCTAGGCTTAAGGCCTGAGAAAAAGTGCGGGCTAGGATTAAGGCCTGGGCACAAGTGCGGGCTACGCTTAAGGCCGGGGCACAAGTGCGGGCTAGGCTTAAGGCTGGGGCACAAGTGCGGGCTAGGCTTAAGGCCGGGGCACAAGTGCGGGCTAGGCTTAAGGCCGGGGCACAAGTGCGGGCTAGGCTTAAGGCCGGGGCACAAGTGCGGGCTAGGCTTAAGGCCGGGGCACAAGTGCGGGCTAGGCTTAAGGCCTGGGCACAAGTGCGGGCTAGGCTTAAGTCCGGGGCACAAGTGCGGGCTAGGCCTAAGGCCTGGGCACAAGTGCGGGCTAGGCTTAAGGCCTGGGCACAAGTGTGGGCTAGGCTTAAGGCCTGGGCACAAGTGCGGGCTAGGCTTAAGGCCGGGGCACAAGTGCGGGCTAGGCTTAAGGCCGGGACACAAGTGCCGGCTAGGCTTAAGGCCAGGGCACAAGTGCGGGCTAGGTTTAAGGCAGGGGGCACAAGTGCGGGCTAGGCTTAAGGCCGGGGCACAAGTGCGGGCTAGGCTTAAGGCCGGGGCACAAGTGCGGGCTAGGCTTAAGGCCGGGGCACAAGTGCGGGCTAGGCTTAAGGCCTGGGCACAAGTGCAGTGCGGGCTAGGCTTAAGGCCTGGGCACAAGTGCAGTGCTGGCTAGGATCAAGGCAGGGGGCACAAATGCTGGCTAGGCTTAAGGCATGGGCACAAGTGCCAGCTAGGCTTAAGGCCTGAGCAAAAGTGCAGGCTAGGCTTAAGGCCGGGGCACAGGTGCAGGCTAGGCTTAAGGCCCGGGCACAGGTGCGGGCTAGGCTTATGGCCGGGGCACAGGTGCGGGCTAGGCTTAAGGCCAGGGCACAAGTGCGGGCTAGGCTTAAGGCCGGGGCACAGGTGCGGGCTAGGCTTAAGGCCGGGGCACAGGTGCAGTCAAGGCTTAAGGCCGGGGCACAGGTGCGGGCTAGGCTTAAGGCCGGGGCACAGGTGTGGGCTAGGCTTAAGGCCGAGGCACAGGTGTGGGCTAGGCTTAAGGCCAAGGCACAGGTGCGGGCTAGGCTTCAGGCCGGGGCACAAGTGCGGGCTAGGCTTAAGGCCGGGGCACAAGTGCGGGCTAGGCTTAAGGCCGGGGCACAAGTGCAGTGCGGGCTAGGCTTAAGGCCTGGGCGCAAGTGCAGTGCTGGCTAGGATCAAGGCAGGGGGCACAAATGCTGGCTAGGCTTAAGGCATGGGCACAAGTGCCAGCTAGGCTTAAGGCCTGGGCACAAGTGCAGGCTAGGCTTAAGGCCTGAGCAAAAGTGCAGGCAGGGCTTAAGGCCGGGGAACAGGTGCAGGCTAGGCTTAAGGCCGGGGCACAGGTGCGGGCTAGGCTTAAGGCCGGGGCACAGGTGCGGGCTAGGCTTAAGGCCGGGGCACAAGTGCAGTGCGGGCTAGGCTTAAGGCCGGGGCACAAGTGCAGTGCAGGCTAGGCTTAAGGCCGGGGCACAAGTGCGGGCTAGGCTTAAGGCCGGGGCACAAGTGCGGGCTAGGCTTAAGGCCGGGGCACAAGTGCGGGCTAGGCTTAAGGCCGGGGCACAAGTGCGGGCTAGGCTTAAGGCCTGGGCACAAGTGCAGTGCGGGCTAGGCTTAAGGCAGGGGCACAAGTGCGGGCTAGGCATAAGGCAGGGACACAAGTGCGGGCTAAACATAAGGCAGGGGCACAAGTGCAGGCTAGGCTTTAGGCCTGGGCACAAGTGCGGGCTAGGCTTAAGGCCTGGGCACAAGTGCGAGCTAGGCTTAAGGCCTGAGAAAAAGTGCGGGCTAGGATTAAGGCCTGGGCACAAGTGCGGGCTAGGCTTAAGGCCGGGGCACAAGTGCGGGCTAGGCTTAAGGCTGGGGCACAAGTGCGGGCTAGGCTTAAGGCCGGGGCACAAGTGCGGGCTAGGCATAAGGCAGGGACACAAGTGCGTGCTAGGCATAAGGCAGGGACACAAGTGCGGGCTAAACATAAGGCAGGGGCACAAATGCAGGCTAGGCTTTAGGCCTGGGCACAAGTGCGGGCTAGGCTTAAGGCCTGGGCACAAGTGCGAGCTAGGCTTAAGGCCTGAGAAAAAGTGCGGGCTAGGTTTAAGGCCTGGGCACAAGTGCGGGCTAGGCTTAAGGCCGGGGCACAAGTGCGGGCTAGGCTTAAGGCTGGGGCACAAGTGCGGGCTAGGCTTAAGGCCGGGGCACAAGTGCGGGCTAGGCTTAAGGCCGGGGCACAAGTGCGGGCTAGGCTTAAGGCCGGGGCACAAGTGCGGGCTAGGCTTAAGGCCGGGGCACAAGTGCGGGCTAGGCTTAAGGCCTGGGCACAAGTGCGGGCTAGGCTTAAGTCCGGGGCACAAGTGCGGGCTAGGCCTAAGGCCTGGGCACAAGTGCGGGCTAGGCTTAAGGCCTGGGCACAAGTGTGGGCTAGGCTTAAGGCCTGGGCACAAGTGCGGGCTAGGCTTAAGGCCGGGGCACAAGTGCGGGCTAGGCTTAAGGCCGGGACACAAGTGCCGGCTAGGCTTAAGGCCTGGGCACAAGTGCGGGCTAGGCTTAAGGCCGGGGCACAAGTGCGGGCTAGGCTTAAGGCCGGGACACATGTGCCGGCTAGGCTTAAGGCCAGGGCACAAGTGCGGGCTAGGTTTAAGGCAGGGGGCACAAGTGCGGGCTAGGCTTAAGGCCGGGGCACAAGTGCGGGCTAGGCATAAGGCAAGGGCACAAGTGCGGGCTAGGCATAAGGCAGGGGCACAAGTGCGGGCTAGGCATAAGGCAGGGGCACAAGTGCGGGCTAGGCATAAGGCAGGGACACAAGTGCGGGCTAAACATAAGGCAGGGGCACAAGTGCAGGCTAGGCTTTAGGCCTGGGCACAAGTGCGGGCTAGGCTTAAGGCCTGGGCACAAGTGCGAGCTAGGCTTAAGGCCTGAGAAAAAGTGCGGGCTAGGATTAAGGCCTGGGCACAAGTGCGGGCTAGGCTTAAGGCCGGGGCACAAGTGCGGGCTAGGCTTAAGGCTGGGGCACAAGTGCGGGCTAGGCTTAAGGCCGTGGCACAAGTGCGGGCTAGGCTTAAGGCCGGGGCACAAGTGCGGGCTAGGCTTAAGGCCGGGGCACAAGTGCGGGCTAGGCTTAAGGCCGGGGCACAAGTGCGGGCTAGGCTTAAGGCCTGGGCACAAGTGCGGGCTAGGCTTAAGTCCGGGGCACAAGTGCGGGCTAGGCCTAAGGCCTGGGCACAAGTGCGGGCTAGGCTTAAGGCCTGGGCACAAGTGTGGGCTAGGCTTAAGGCCTGGGCACAAGTGCGGGCTAGGCTTAAGGCCGGGGCACAAGTGCGGGCTAGGCTTAAGGCCGGGACACAAGTGCCGGCTAGGCTTAAGGCCAGGGCACAAGTGCGGGCTAGGTTTAAGGCAGGGGGCACAAGTGCGGGCTAGGCTTAAGGCCGGGGCACAAGTGCGGGCTAGGCTTAAGGCCGGGGCACAAGTGCGGGCTAGGCTTAAGGCCGGGGCACAAGTGCGGGCTAGGCTTAAGGCCTGGGCACAAGTGCAGTGCGGGCTAGGCTTAAGGCCTGGGCACAAGTGCAGTGCTGGCTAGGATCAAGGCAGGGGGCACAAATGCTGGCTAGGCTTAAGGCATGGGCACAAGTGCCAGCTAGGCTTAAGGCCTGAGCAAAAGTGCAGGCTAGGCTTAAGGCCGGGGCACAGGTGCAGGCTAGGCTTAAGGCCCGGGCACAGGTGCGGGCTAGGCTTATGGCCGGGGCACAGGTGCGGGCTAGGCTTAAGGCCAGGGCACAAGTGCGGGCTAGGCTTAAGGCCGGGGCACAGGTGCGGGCTAGGCTTAAGGCCGGGGCACAGGTGCAGTCAAGGCTTAAGGCTGGGGCACAGGTGCGGGCTAGGCTTAAGGCCGGGGCACAGGTGTGGGCTAGGCTTAAGGCCGAGGCACAGGTGTGGGCTAGGCTTAAGGCCAAGGCACAGGTGCGGGCTAGGCTTCAGGCCGGGGCACAAGTGCGGGCTAGGCTTAAGGCCGGGGCACAAGTGCGGGCTAGGCTTAAGGCCGGGGCACAAGTGCAGTGCGGGCTAGGCTTAAGGCCTGGGCGCAAGTGCAGTGCTGGCTAGGATCAAGGCAGGGGGCACAAATGCTGGCTAGGCTTAAGGCATGGGCACAAGTGCCAGCTAGGCTTAAGGCCTGGGCACAAGTGCAGGCTAGGCTTAAGGCCTGAGCAAAAGTGCAGGCAGGGCTTAAGGCCGGGGAACAGGTGCAGGCTAGGCTTAAGGCCGGGGCACAGGTGCGGGCTAGGCTTAAGGCCGGGGCACAGGTGCGGGCTAGGCTTAAGGCCGGGGCACAAGTGCAGTGCGGGCTAGGCTTAAGGCCGGGGCACAAGTGCAGTGCGGGCTAGGCTTAAGGCCGGGGCACAAGTGCGGGCTAGGCTTAAGGCCGGGGCACAAGTGCGGCCTAGGCTTAAGGCCGGGGCACAAGTGCGGGCTAGGCTTAAGGCCGGGGCACAAGTGCGGGCTAGGCTTAAGGCCTGGGCACAAGTGCAGTGTGGGCTAGGCTTAAGGCCTGGGCGCAAGTGCAGTGCTGGCTAGGATCAAGGCAGGGGGCACAAATGCTGGCTAGGCTTAAGGCATGGGCACAAGTGCCAGCTAGGCTTAAGGCCTGGGCACAAGTGCAGGCTAGGCTTAAGGCCTGAGCAAAAGTGCAGGCTAGGCTTAAGGCCGGGGCACAGGTGCAGGCTAGGCTTAAGGCCGGGGCACAGGTGCGGGCTAGGCTTAAGGCCGGGGCACAGGTGCGGGCTAGGCTTAAGGCCGGGGCTCAAGTGCGGGCTAGGCTTAAGGCCGGGGCACAAGTGCGGGCTAGGCTTAAGGCCGGGGCACAAGTGCGGGCTAGGCATAAGGCAGCGGCACAAGTGCTGGTTAGGTATAAGGCAAGGGCACAAGTGCGGGCTAGGCGTAAGGCAGGGGCACAAGTGCGGGCTAGGCGTAAGGCAGGGGCACAAGTGCGGGCTAGGCATAAGGCAGGGGCACAAGTGCGGGCTAGGCATAAAGCAGGGGCACAAGTGCGGGCTAGGCATAAGGCAGCGGCACAAGTGCGGGCTAAACATAAGGCAGGGGCACAAGTGCAGGCTAGGCTTTAGGCCTGTGCACAATTGCGGGCTAGGCTTAAGGCAGGGGCACAAGTGTGGGCTAGGCTTAAGGCCGGGGCACAAGTGCGGGCTAGGCTTAAGGCCTGGGCACAAGTTCGGGCTAGGCTAAAGGCCTGGGCACAAGTGCGGGCTAGGCTTAAGGCCTGGGCACAAGTGCGGGCTAGGTTTAAGGCATGGGCACAAGTGCAGTGCGGGCTAGGCTTAAGGCCTGGGCACAAGTGCAGTGCTGGCTAGGATCAAGGCAGGGGGCACAAATGCTGGCTAGGCTTAAGGCATGGGCACAAGTGCCAGCTAGGCTTAAGGCCTGGGCACAAGTGCAGGCTAGGCTTAAGGCCTGAGCAAAAGTGCAGGCTAGGCATAAGGCCTGGGCACAAGTGCGGGCTAGGCTTAAGGCATGGGCACAAGTGCAGTGCTGGCTAGGCTTAAGGCCTGGGCACAAATGCAGTGCTGGCTAGGATCAAGGCAGGGGCACAAGGGCGGGCCTGGCTTAAGGCAGTGGCACAAGGGCGGGCTTGGCTTAAGGCCAGGGCACAAGTGCGGGCTAGGCCTAAGGCCTGGGCACAAGTGCGGGCTTGGCTTAAGGCCTGGGCACAAGTGCGGGCTAGGCTTAAGGCCTGGGCACAAGTGTGGGCTAGGCTTAAGGCCGGGGCACAAGTGCGGGCTAGGCTTAAGGCCGGTGCACAAGTGCAGTGCTGGCTAGGATCAAGGCAGGGGGCACAAGTGCTGGCTAGGCTTAAGGCATGGGCACAAGTGCTGGCTAGGCTTAAGGCATGGGCACAAGTGCTGGCTAGGCTTAAGGCATACAGCTAACTCTTTGCACTCTTTGCATAAAGGGTTAGGCACCCATAGGGGTGAAGAGCTAGCTTTCACCCCTCTACTCTGTACTTGGACATTTAGGACTAGATCCTTTGTTGTACAGTGCGGAGCCTCTCCATAACCCCATGCTCCAAGCGACCAGGCAATTCTTGTCTGTCCTCCGTAAATGGGTAATGCCTTCTTCCCAATTACAGTCGTGCATGCGCATTCAGACGGGACAAGAGCGAAGAATGTAAAGCTGGCCCTATGTGCATAACCAACATGAAGCTGAAGACAAAAACAAACAAACAAGCATTCAAGGGGCTCAAAATTGCGGGCTAGGCTTAAGGCCTGGGCACAAGTGCGGGCTAGGCTTAAGGCCGGGGCACAAGTGCGGGCTAGGCTTAAGGCCGGGGCACAAGTGCGGGCTAGGCTTAAGGCCGGGGCACAAGTGCGGGCTAGGCTTAAGGCCGGGGCATAAGTGCGGGCTAGGCTTAAGGCCGGGGCAGAAGTGCGGGCTAGGCTTAAGGCCGGGGCACAAGTGCGGGCTAGGCTTAAGGCCTGGGCACAAGTGCGGGCTAGGCTTAAGGCCGGGGCACAAGTGCGGGCTAGGCCTAAGGCCTGGGCACAAGTGCGGGCTAGGCTTAAGGCCTGGGCACAAGTGCGGGCTAGGCTTAAGGCCTGGGCACAAGTGCGGGCTAGGCTTAAGGCCGGGGCACAAGTGCGGGCTAGGCTTAAGGCCGGGACACAAGTGCGGGCAAGGCTTAAGGCCGGGGCACAAGTGCGGGCTAGGTTTAAGGCCGGGGCACAAGTGCGGGCTAGGCTTAAGGCCGGGGCACAAGTGCGGGCTAGGCTTAAGGCCGGGGCACAAGTGCGGGCTAGGCTTAAGGCCGGGGCGCAAGTTCGGGCTAGGCTTAAGGCCTGGGCACAAGTGCAGTGCGGGCTAGGCTTAAGGCCTGGGCACAAGTGCAGAGCTGGCTAGAATCAAGGCAGGGGGCACAAATGCTGGCTAGGCTTAAGGCATGGGCACAAGTGCCAGCTAGGCTTAAGGCCTGGGCACAAGTGCAGGCTAGGCTTAAGGCCTGAGCAAAAGTGCAGGCTAGGCTTAAGGCCGGGGCACAGGTGCAGGCTAGGCTTAAGGCCGGGGCACAGGTGCGGTCTAGGCTTAAGGCCGGGGCACAAGTGCGGGCTAGGTTTAAGGCCGGGGCACAAGTGCAGGCTAGGCTTAAGGCCGGGGCACAAGTGCGGGCTAGGCTTAAGGCCGGGGCACAAGTGCGGGCTAGGCTTAAGGCCGGGGCACAAGTGCGGGCTAGGCTTAAGGCCTGGGCACAAGTGCAGTGCGGGCTAGGCTTAAGGCCTGGGCACAAGTGCAGTGCTGGCTAGGATCAAGGCAGGGGGCACAAATGCTGGCTAGGCTTAAGGCATGGGCACAAGTGCCAGCTAGGCTTAAGGCCTGGGCACAAGTGCAGGCTAGGCTTAAGGCCTGAGCAAAAGTGCAGGCTAGGCTTAAGGCCGGGGCACAGGTGCAGGCTAGGCTTAAGGCCGGGGCACAGGTGCGGGCTAGGCTTAAGGCCGGGGCACAGGTGCGGGCTAGGCTTAAGGCCGGGGCACAAGTGCAGTGCGGGCTAGGCTTAAGGCCGGGGCACAAGTGCAGTGCGGGCTAGGCTTAAGGCCGGGGCACAAGTGCGGGCTAGGCTTAAGGCCGGGGCACAAGTGTGGGCTAGGCTTAAGGCCGGGACACAAGTGCGGGCTAGGCTTAAGGCCGGGGCACAAGTGCGGGCTAGGCTTATGGCCTGGGCACAAGTGCAGTGCGGGCTAGGCTTAAGGCCTGGGTGCAAGTGCAGTGCTGGCTAGGATCAAGGCAGGGGGCACAAATGCTGGCTAGGCTTAAGGCATGGGCACAAGTGCCAGCTAGGCTTAAGGCCTGGGCACAAGTGCAGGCTAGGCTTAAGGCCTGAGCAAAAGTGCAGGCTAGGCTTAAGGCCGGGGCACAGGTGCAGGCTAGGCTTAAGGCCGGGGCACAGGTGCGGGCTAGGCTTAAGGCCGGGGCACAGGTGCGGGCTAGGCATAAGGCAGCGGCACAAGTGCGGGCTAAACATAAGGCAGGGGCACAAGTGCAGGCTAGGCTTTAGGCCGGGGCACAAGTGCGGGCTAGGCTTAAGGCCAGGGCACAGGTGCGGGCTAGGCTTAAGGCCGGGGCACAGGTGCGGGCTAGGCTTAAGGCCAGGGCACAGGTGCGGGCTAGGCTTAAGGCCGGGGCACAGGTGCGGGCTAGGCTTAAGGCCTGGGCACAAGTGCAGGCTAGGCTTAAGGCCTGAGCAAAAGTGCAGGCTAGGCTTAAGGCCGGGGCACAGCTGCAGGCTAGGCTTAAGGCCGGGGCACAGGTGCGGGCTAGGCTTAAGGCCAGGGCACAAGTGCGGGCTAGGCTTAAGGCCGGGGCACAAGTGCGGGCTAGGCTTAAGGCCGGGGCACAAGTGCGGGCTAGGCATAAGGCAGCGGCACAAGTGCTGGTTAGGCATAAGGCAAGGGCACAAGTGCGGGCTAGGCATAAGGCAGGGGCACAAGTGCGGGCTAGGCATAAGGCAGGGGCACAAGTGCGGGCTAGGCATAAGGCAGGGACACAAGTGCGGGCTAAACATAAGGCAGGGGCACAAGTGCAGGCTAGGCTTTAGGCCTGGGCACAAGTGCGGGCTAGGCTTAAGGCCTGGGCACAAGTGCGAGCTAGGCTTAAGGCCTGAGAAAAAGTGCGGGCTAGGCTTAAGGCCTGGGCACAAGTGCGGGCTAGGCTTAAGGCCGGGGCACAAGTGCGGGCTAGGCTTAAGGCTGGGGCACAAGTGCGGGCTAGGCTTAAGGCCGGGGCACAAGTGCGGGCTAGGCTTAAGGCCGGGGCACAAGTGCGGGCTAGGCTTAAGGCCGGGGCACAAGTGCGGGCTAGGCTTAAGGCCGGGGCACAAGTGCGGGCTAGGCTTAAGGCCTGGGCACAAGTGCGGGCTAGGCTTAAGTCCGGGGCACAAGTGCGGGCTAGGCCTAAGGCCTGGGCACAAGTGCGGGCTAGGCTTAAGGCCTGGGCACAAGTGCGGGCTAGGCTTAAGGCCTGGGCACAAGTGCGGGCTAGGCTTAAAGCCGGGGCACAAGTGCGGGCTAGGCTTAAGGCCGGGACACAAGTGCGGGCTAGGCTTAAGGCCGGGGCACAAGTGCGGGCTAGGTTTAAGGCCGGGGCACAAGTGCGGGCTAGGCTTAAGGCCGGGGCACAAGTGCGGGCTAGGCTTAAGGCCGGGGCACAAGTGCGGGCTAGGCTTAAGGCCGGGGCACAAGTGCGGGCTAGGCTTAAGGCCTGGGCACAAGTGCAGTGCGGGCTAGGCTTAAGGCCTGGGCACAAGTGCAGTGCTGGCTAGGATCAAGGCAGGGGGCACAAATGCTGGCTAGGCTTAAGGCATGGGCACAAGTGCCAGCTAGGCTTAAGGCCTGAGCAAGAGTGCAGGCTAGGCTTAAGGCCGGGGCACAGGTGCAGGCTAGGCTTAAGGCCGGGGCACAGGTGCGGGCTAGGCTTATGGCCGGGGCACAGGTGCGGGCTAGGCTTAAGGCCGGGGCACAAGTGCGGGCTAGGCTTAAGGCCGGGGCACAAGTGCAGTGCGGGCTAGGCTTAAGGCCTGGGCGCAAGTGCAGTGCTGGCTAGGATCAAGGCAGGGGGCACAAATGCTGGCTAGGCTTAAGGCATGGGCACAAGTGCCAGCTAGGCTTAAGGCCTGGGCACAAGTGCAGGCTAGGCTTAAGGCCTGAGCAAAAGTGCAGGCAGGGCTTAAGGCCGGGGCACAGGTGCAGGCTAGGCTTAAGGCCGGGGCACAGGTGCGGGCTAGGCTTAAGGCCGGGGCACAGGTGCTGGCTAGGCTTAAGGCTGGGGCACAAGTGCAGTGCGGGCTAGGCTTAAGGCCGGGGCACAAGTGCAGTGCGGGCTAGGCTTAAGGCCGGGGCACAAGTGCGGGCTAGGCTTAAGGCCGGGGCACAAGTGCGGGCTAGGCTTAAGGCCGGGGCACAAGTGCGGGCTAGGCTTAAGGCCGGGGCACAAGTGCGGGCTAGGCTTAAGGCCGGGGCAGAAGTGCGGGCTAGGCTTAAGTCCGGGGCACAGGTGCGGGCCAGGCTTAAGACCGGGGCACAGGTGCGGGCTAGGCTTAAGGCCGGGGCACAGGTGCGGGCTAGGCTTAAGGCCGGGGCACAGGTGCGGGCTAGGCTTAAGGCCGGGGCACAGGTGCGGGCTAGGCTTAAGGCCGGGGCATAGGTGCGGGCTAGGCTTAAGGCCGGGGCACAGGTGCGGGCTAGGCTTAAGGCCGGGGCACAGGTGCGGGCTAGGCTTAAGGCCAGGGCACAGGTGCGGGCTAGGCTTAAGGCCGGGGCACAGGTGCGGGCTAGGCTTAAGGCCAGGGCACAAGTGCGGGCTAGGCTTAAGGCCGGGGCACAAGTGCGGGCTAGGCTTAAGGCCGGGGCACAAGTGCGGGCTAGGCATAAGGCAGTGGCACAAGTGCTGGTTAGGCATAAGGCAAGGGCACAAGTGCGGGCTAGGCATAAGGCAGGGGCACAAGTGCGGGCTAGGCATAAGGCAGGGGCACAAGTGCGGGCTAAACATAAGGCAGGGGCACAAGTGCAGGCTAGGCTTTAGGCCTGGGCACAAGTGTGGGCTAGGCTTAAGGCCTGGGCACAAGTGCGAGCTAGGCTTAAGGCCTGAGAAAAAGTGCGGGCTAGGATTAAGGCCTGGGCACAAGTGCGGGCTAGGCTTAAGGCCGGGGCACAAGTGCGGGCTAGGCTTAAGGCCTGGGCACAAGTGCAGTGCTGGCTAGGATCAAGGCAGGGGGCACAAATGCTGGCTAGGCTTAAGGCATGGGCACAAGTGCCAGCTAGGCTTAAGGCCTGAGCAAGAGTGCAGGCTAGGCTTAAGGCCGGGGCACAGGTGCAGGCTAGGCTTAAGGCCGGGGCACAGGTGCGGGCTAGGCTTATGGCCGGGGCACAGGTGCGGGCTAGGCTT
This sequence comes from Ranitomeya imitator, assembly GCF_032444005.1. NCBI lineage: Eukaryota > Metazoa > Chordata > Amphibia > Anura > Dendrobatidae > Ranitomeya > Ranitomeya imitator. The sequence continues at coordinate 153,568,093 of NC_091286.1, forward strand.
AAGGCCGGGGCACAAGTGCGGGCTAGGCTTAAGGCCGGGGCACAAGTGCAGTGCGGGCTAGGCTTAAGGCCTGGGCGCAAGTGCAGTGCTGGCTAGGATCAAGGCAGGGGGCACAAATGCTGGCTAGGCTTAAGGCATGGGCACAAGTGCCAGCTAGGCTTAAGGCCTGGGCACAAGTGCAGGCTAGGCTTAAGGCCTGAGCAAAAGTGCAGGCAGGGCTTAAGGCCGGGGCACAGGTGCAGGCTAGGCTTAAGGCCGGGGCACAGGTGCGGGCTAGGCTTAAGGCCGGGGCACAGGTGCTGGCTAGGCTTAAGGCTGGGGCACAAGTGCAGTGCGGGCTAGGCTTAAGGCCGGGGCACAAGTGCAGTGCGGGCTAGGCTTAAGGCCGGGGCACAAGTGCGGGCTAGGCTTAAGGCCGGGGCACAAGTGCGGGCTAGGCTTAAGGCCGGGGCACAAGTGCGGGCTAGGCTTAAGGCCGGGGCACAAGTGCGGGCTAGGCTTAAGGCCGGGGCAGAAGTGCGGGCTAGGCTTAAGTCCGGGGCACAGGTGCGGGCCAGGCTTAAGACCGGGGCACAGGTGCGGGCTAGGCTTAAGGCCGGGGCACAGGTGCGGGCTAGGCTTAAGGCCGGGGCACAGGTGCGGGCTAGGCTTAAGGCCGGGGCACAGGTGCGGGCTAGGCTTAAGGCCGGGGCATAGGTGCGGGCTAGGCTTAAGGCCGGGGCACAGGTGCGGGCTAGGCTTAAGGCCGGGGCACAGGTGCGGGCTAGGCTTAAGGCCAGGGCACAGGTGCGGGCTAGGCTTAAGGCCGGGGCACAGGTGCGGGCTAGGCTTAAGGCCAGGGCACAAGTGCGGGCTAGGCTTAAGGCCGGGGCACAAGTGCGGGCTAGGCTTAAGGCCGGGGCACAAGTGCGGGCTAGGCATAAGGCAGTGGCACAAGTGCTGGTTAGGCATAAGGCAAGGGCACAAGTGCGGGCTAGGCATAAGGCAGGGGCACAAGTGCGGGCTAGGCATAAGGCAGGGGCACAAGTGCGGGCTAAACATAAGGCAGGGGCACAAGTGCAGGCTAGGCTTTAGGCCTGGGCACAAGTGTGGGCTAGGCTTAAGGCCTGGGCACAAGTGCGAGCTAGGCTTAAGGCCTGAGAAAAAGTGCGGGCTAGGATTAAGGCCTGGGCACAAGTGCGGGCTAGGCTTAAGGCCGGGGCACAAGTGCGGGCTAGGCTTAAGGCTGGGGCACAAGTGCGGGCTAGGCTTAAGGCCGGGGCACAAGTGCGGGCTAGGCTTAAGGCCGGGGCACAAGTGCGGGCTAGGCTTAAGGCCGGGGCACAAGTGCGGGCTAGGCTTAAGGCCGGGGCACAAGTGCGGGCTAGGCTTAAGGCCTGGGCACAAGTGCGGGCTAGGCTTAAGTCCGGGGCACAAGTGCGGGCTAGGCCTAAGGCCTGGGCACAAGTGCGGGCTAGGCTTAAGGCCTGGGCACAAGTGTGGGCTAGGCTTAAGGCCTGGGCACAAGTGCGGGCTAGGCTTAAGGCCGGGGCACAAGTGCGGGCTAGGCTTAAGGCCGGGACACAAGTGCCGGCTAGGCTTAAGGCCAGGGCACAAGTGCGGGCTAGGTTTAAGGCAGGGGGCACAAGTGCGGGCTAGGCTTAAGGCCGGGGCACAAGTGCGGGCTAGGCTTAAGGCCGGGGCACAAGTGCGGGCTAGGCTTAAGGCCGGGGCACAAGTGCGGGCTAGGCTTAAGGCCTGGGCACAAGTGCAGTGCGGGCTAGGCTTAAGGCCTGGGCACAGGTGCAGTGCTGGCTAGGATCAAGGCAGGGGGCACAAATGCTGGCTAGGCTTAAGGCATGGGCACAAGTGCCAGCTAGGCTTAAGGCCTGAGCAAAAGTGCAGGCTAGGCTTAAGGCCGGGGCACAGGTGCAGGCTAGGCTTAAGGCCAGGGCACAGGTGCGGGCTAGGCTTATGGCCGGGGCACAGGTGCGGGCTAGGCTTAAGGCCAGGGCACAAGTGCGGGCTAGGCTTAAGGCCGGGGCACAGGTGCGGGCTAGGCTTAAGGCCGGGGCACAGGTGCAGTCAAGGCTTAAGGCCGGGGCACAGGTGCGGGCTAGGCTTAAGGCCGGGGCACAGGTGTGGGCTAGGCTTAAGGCCGAGGCACAGGTGTGGGCTAGGCTTAAGGCCAAGGCACAGGTGCGGGCTAGGCTTCAGGCCGGGGCACAAGTGCGGGCTAGGCTTAAGGCCGGGGCACAAGTGCGGGCTAGGCTTAAGGCCGGGGCACAAGTGCAGTGCGGGCTAGGCTTAAGGCCTGGGCGCAAGTGCAGTGCTGGCTAGGATCAAGGCAGGGGGCACAAATGCTGGCTAGGCTTAAGGCATGGGCACAAGTGCCAGCTAGGCTTAAGGCCTGGGCACAAGTGCAGGCTAGGCTTAAGGCCTGAGCAAAAGTGCAGGCAGGGCTTAAGGCCGGGGAACAGGTGCAGGCTAGGCTTAAGGCCGGGGCACAGGTGCGGGCTAGGCTTAAGGCCGGGGCACAGGTGCGGGCTAGGCTTAAGGCCGGGGCACAAGTGCAGTGCGGGCTAGGCTTAAGGCCGGGGCACAAGTGCAGTGCGGGCTAGGCTTAAGGCCGGGGCACAAGTGCGGGCTAGGCTTAAGGCCGGGGCACAAGTGCGGGCTAGGCTTAAGGCCGGGGCACAAGTGCGGGCTAGGCTTAAGGCCGGGGCACAAGTGCGGGCTAGGCTTAAGGCCTGGGCAAAAGTGCAGTGCGGGCTAGGCTTAAGGCAGGGGCACAAGTGCGGGCTAGGCATAAGGCAGGGACACAAGTGCGGGCTAAACATAAGGCAGGGGCACAAGTGCAGGCTAGGCTTTAGGCCTGGGCACAAGTGCGGGCTAGGCTTAAGGCCTGGGCACAAGTGCGAGCTAGGCTTAAGGCCTGAGAAAAAGTGCGGGCTAGGATTAAGGCCTGGGCACAAGTGCGGGCTAGGCTTAAGGCCGGGGCACAAGTGCGGGCTAGGCTTAAGGCTGGGGCACAAGTGCGGGCTAGGCTTAAGGCCGGGGCACAAGTGCGGGCTAGGCATAAGGCAGGGACACAAGTGCGTGCTAGGCATAAGGCAGGGACACAAGTGCGGGCTAAACATAAGGCAGGGGCACAAATGCAGGCTAGGCTTTAGGCCTGGGCACAAGTGCGGGCTAGGCTTAAGGCCTGGGCACAAGTGCGAGCTAGGCTTAAGGCCTGAGAAAAAGTGCGGGCTAGGCTTAAGGCCTGGGCACAAGTGCGGGCTAGGCTTAAGGCCGGGGCACAAGTGCGGGCTAGGCTTAAGGCTGGGGCACAAGTGCGGGCTAGGCTTAAGGCCGGGGCACAAGTGCGGGCTAGGCTTAAGGCCGGGGCACAAGTGCGGGCTAGGCTTAAGGCCGGGGCACAAGTGCGGGCTAGGCTTAAGGCCGGGGCACAAGTGCGGGCTAGGCTTAAGGCCTGGGCACAAGTGCGGGCTAGGCTTAAGTCCGGGGCACAAGTGCGGGCTAGGCCTAAGGCCTGGGCCCAAGTGCGGGCTAGGCTTAAGGCCTGGGCACAAGTGTGGGCTAGGCTTAAGGCCTGGGCACAAGTGCGGGCTAGGCTTAAGGCCGGGGCACAAGTGCGGGCTAGGCTTAAGGCCGGGACACAAGTGCCGGCTAGGCTTAAGGCCTGGGCACAAGTGCGGGCTAGGCTTAAGGCCGGGGCACAAGTGCGGGCTAGGCTTAAGGCCGGGACACAAGTGCCGGCTAGGCTTAAGGCCAGGGCACAAGTGCGGGCTAGGTTTAAGGCAGGGGGCACAAGTGCGGGCTAGGCTTAAGGCCGGGGCACAAGTGCGGGCTAGGCATAAGGCAAGGGCACAAGTGCGGGCTAGGCATAAGGCAGGGGCACAAGTGCGGGCTAGGCATAAGGCAGGGGCACAAGTGCGGGCTAGGCATAAGGCAGGGACACAAGTGCGGGCTAAACATAAGGCAGGGGCACAAGTGCAGGCTAGGCTTTAGGCCTGGGCACAAGTGCGGGCTAGGCTTAAGGCCTGGGCACAAGTGCGAGCTAGGCTTAAGGCCTGAGAAAAAGTGCGGGCTAGGATTAAGGCCTGGGCACAAGTGCGGGCTAGGCTTAAGGCCGGGGCACAAGTGCGGGCTAGGCTTAAGGCTGGGGCACAAGTGCGGGCTAGGCTTAAGGCCGGGGCACAAGTGCGGGCTAGGCTTAAGGCCGGGGCACAAGTGCGGGCTAGGCTTAAGGCCGGGGCACAAGTGCGGGCTAGGCTTAAGGCCGGGGCACAAGTGCGGGCTAGGCTTAAGGCCTGGGCACAAGTGCGGGCTAGGCTTAAGTCCGGGGCACAAGTGCGGGCTAGGCCTAAGGCCTGGGCACAAGTGCGGGCTAGGCTTAAGGCCTGGGCACAAGTGTGGGCTAGGCTTAAGGCCTGGGCACAAGTGCGGGCTAGGCTTAAGGCCGGGGCACAAGTGCGGGCTAGGCTTAAGGCCGGGACACAAGTGCCGGCTAGGCTTAAGGCCAGGGCACAAGTGCGGGCTAGGTTTAAGGCAGGGGGCACAAGTGCGGGCTAGGCTTAAGGCCGGGGCACAAGTGCGGGCTAGGCTTAAGGCCGGGGCACAAGTGCGGGCTAGGCTTAAGGCCGGGGCACAAGTGCGGGCTAGGCTTAAGGCCTGGGCACAAGTGCAGTGCGGGCTAGGCTTAAGGCCTGGGCACAAGTGCAGTGCTGGCTAGGATCAAGGCAGGGGGCACAAATGCTGGCTAGGCTTAAGGCATGGGCACAAGTGCCAGCTAGGCTTAAGGCCTGAGCAAAAGTGCAGGCTAGGCTTAAGGCCGGGGCACAGGTGCAGGCTAGGCTTAAGGCCCGGGCACAGGTGCGGGCTAGGCTTATGGCCGGGGCACAGGTGCGGGCTAGGCTTAAGGCCAGGGCACAAGTGCGGGCTAGGCTTAAGGCCGGGGCACAGGTGCGGGCTAGGCTTAAGGCCGGGGCACAGGTGCAGTCAAGGCTTAAGGCCGGGGCACAGGTGCGGGCTAGGCTTAAGGCCGGGGCACAGGTGTGGGCTAGGCTTAAGGCCGAGGCACAGGTGTGGGCTAGGCTTAAGGCCAAGGCACAGGTGCGGGCTAGGCTTCAGGCCGGGGCACAAGTGCGGGCTAGGCTTAAGGCCGGGGCACAAGTGCGGGCTAGGCTTAAGGCCGGGGCACAAGTGCAGTGCGGGCTAGGCTTAAGGCCTGGGCGCAAGTGCAGTGCTGGCTAGGATCAAGGCAGGGGGCACAAATGCTGGCTAGGCTTAAGGCATGGGCACAAGTGCCAGCTAGGCTTAAGGCCTGGGCACAAGTGCAGGCTAGGCTTAAGGCCTGAGCAAAAGTGCAGGCAGGGCTTAAGGCCGGGGAACAGGTGCAGGCTAGGCTTAAGGCCGGGGCACAGGTGCGGGCTAGGCTTAAGGCCGGGGCACAGGTGCGGGCTAGGCTTAAGGCCGGGGCACAAGTGCAGTGCGGGCTAGGCTTAAGGCCGGGGCACAAGTGCAGTGCGGGCTAGGCTTAAGGCCGGGGCACAAGTGCGGGCTAGGCTTAAGGCCGGGGCACAAGTGCGGGCTAGGCTTAAGGCCGGGGCACAAGTGCGGGCTAGGCTTAAGGCCGGGGCACAAGTGCGGGCTAGGCTTAAGGCCTGGGCACAAGTGCAGTGCGGGCTAGGCTTAAGGCCTGGGCGCAAGTGCAGTGCTGGCTAGGATCAAGGCAGGGGGCACAAATGCTGGCTAGGCTTAAGGCATGGGCACAAGTGCCAGCTAGGCTTAAGGCCTGGGCACAAGTGCAGGCTAGGCTTAAGGCCTGAGCAAAAGTGCAGGCTAGGCTTAAGGCCGGGGCACAGGTGCAGGCTAGGCTTAAGGCCGGGGCACAGGTGCGGGCTAGGCTTAAGGCCGGGGCACAGGTGCGGGCTAGGCTTAAGGCCGGGGCTCAAGTGCGGGCTAGGCTTAAGGCCGGGGCACAAGTGCGGGCTAGGCTTAAGGCCGGGGCACAAGTGCGGGCTAGGCATAAGGCAGCGGCACAAGTGCTGGTTAGGTATAAGGCAAGGGCACAAGTGCGGGCTAGGCGTAAGGCAGGGGCACAAGTGCGGGCTAGGCGTAAGGCAGGGGCACAAGTGCGGGCTAGGCATAAGGCAGGGGCACAAGTGCGGGCTAGGCATAAAGCAGGGGCACAAGTGCGGGCTAGGCATAAGGCAGCGGCACAAGTGCGGGCTAAACATAAGGCAGGGGCACAAGTGCAGGCTAGGCTTTAGGCCTGGGCACAATTGCGGGCTAGGCTTAAGGCAGGGGCACAAGTGTGGGCTAGGCTTAAGGCCGGGGCACAAGTGCGGGCTAGGCTTAAGGCCTGGGCACAAGTTCGGGCTAGGCTAAAGGCCTGGGCACAAGTGCGGGCTAGGCTTAAGGCCTGGGCACAAGTGCGGGCTAGGTTTAAGGCATGGGCACAAGTGCAGTGCGGGCTAGGCTTAAGGCCTGGGCACAAGTGCAGTGCTGGCTAGGATCAAGGCAGGGGGCACAAATGCTGGCTAGGCTTAAGGCATGGGCACAAGTGCCAGCTAGGCTTAAGGCCTGGGCACAAGTGCAGGCTAGGCTTAAGGCCTGAGCAAAAGTGCAGGCTAGGCATAAGGCCTGGGCACAAGTGCGGGCTAGGCTTAAGGCATGGGCACAAGTGCAGTGCTGGCTAGGCTTAAGGCCTGGGCACAAGTGCAGTGCTGGCTAGGATCAAGGCAGGGGCACAAGGGCGGGCCTGGCTTAAGGCAGTGGCACAAGGGCGGGCTTGGCTTAAGGCCAGGGCACAAGTGCGGGCTAGGCCTAAGGCCTGGGCACAAGTGCGGGCTTGGCTTAAGGCCTGGGCACAAGTGCGGGCTAGGCTTAATGCCTGGGCACAAGTGTGGGCTAGGCTTAAGGCCGGGGCACAAGTGCGGGCTAGGCTTAAGGCCGGTGCACAAGTGCAGTGCTGGCTAGGATCAAGGCAGGGGGCACAAGTGCTGGCTAGGCTTAAGGCATGGGCACAAGTGCTGGCTAGGCTTAAGGCATGGGCACAAGTGCTGGCTAGGCTTAAGGCATACAGCTAACTCTTTGCACTCTTTGCATAAAGGGTTAGGCACCCATAGGGGTGAAGAGCTAGCTTTCACCCCTCTACTCTGTACTTGGACATTTAGGACTAGATCCTTTGTTGTACAGTGCGGAGCCTCTCCATAACCCCATGCTCCAAGCGACCAGGCAATTCTTGTCTGTCCTCCGTAAATGGGTAATGCCTTCTTCCCAATTACAGTCGTGCATGCGCATTCAGACGGGACAAGAGCGAAGAATGTAAAGCTGGCCCTATGTGCATAACCAACATGAAGCTGAAGACAAAAACAAACAAACAAGCATTCAAGGGGCTCAAAATTGCGGGCTAGGCTTAAGGCCTGGGCACAAGTGCGGGCTAGGCTTAAGGCCGGGGCACAAGTGCGGGCTAGGCTTAAGGCCGGGGCACAAGTGCGGGCTAGGCTTAAGGCCGGGGCACAAGTGCGGGCTAGGCTTAAGGCCGGGGCACAAGTGCGGGCTAGGCTTAAGGCCGGGGCAGAAGTGCGGGCTAGGCTTAAGGCCGGGGCACAAGTGCGGGCTAGGCTTAAGGCCTGGGCACAAGTGCGGGCTAGGCTTAAGGCCGGGGCACAAGTGCGGGCTAGGCCTAAGGCCTGGGCACAAGTGCGGGCTAGGCTTAAGGCCTGGGCACAAGTGCGGGCTAGGCTTAAGGCCTGGGCACAAGTGCGGGCTAGGCTTAAGGCCGGGGCACAAGTGCGGGCTAGGCTTAAGGCCGGGACACAAGTGCGGGCAAGGCTTAAGGCCGGGGCACAAGTGCGGGCTAGGTTTAAGGCCGGGGCACAAGTGCAGGCTAGGCTTAAGGCCGGGGCACAAGTGCGGGCTAGGCTTAAGGCCGGGGCACAAGTGCGGGCTAGGCTTAAGGCCGGGGCACAAGTGCGGGCTAGGCTTAAGGCCTGGGCACAAGTGCAGTGCGGGCTAGGCTTAAGGCCTGGGCACAAGTGCAGTGCTGGCTAGGATCAAGGCAGGGGGCACAAATGCTGGCTAGGCTTAAGGCATGGGCACAAGTGCCAGCTAGGCTTAAGGCCTGGGCACAAGTGCAGGCTAGGCTTAAGGCCTGAGCAAAAGTGCAGGCTAGGCTTAAGGCCGGGGCACAGGTGCAGGCTAGGCTTAAGGCCGGGGCACAGGTGCGGGCTAGGCTTAAGGCCGGGGCACAGGTGCGGGCTAGGCTTAAGGCCGGGGCACAAGTGCAGTGCGGGCTAGGCTTAAGGCCGGGGCACAAGTGCAGTGCGGGCTAGGCTTAAGGCCGGGGCACAAGTGCGGGCTAGGCTTAAGGCCGGGGCACAAGTGTGGGCTAGGCTTAAGGCCGGGACACAAGTGCGGGCTAGGCTTAAGGCCGGGGCACAAGTGCGGGCTAGGCTTATGGCCTGGGCACAAGTGCAGTGCGGGCTAGGCTTAAGGCCTGGGTGCAAGTGCAGTGCTGGCTAGGATCAAGGCAGGGGGCACAAATGCTGGCTAGGCTTAAGGCATGGGCACAAGTGCCAGCTAGGCTTAAGGCCTGGGCACAAGTGCAGGCTAGGCTTAAGGCCTGAGCAAAAGTGCAGGCTAGGCTTAAGGCCGGGGCACAGGTGCAGGCTAGGCTTAAGGCCGGGGCACAGGTGCGGGCTAGGCTTAAGGCCGGGGCACAGGTGCGGGCTAGGCATAAGGCAGCGGCACAAGTGCGGGCTAAACATAAGGCAGGGGCACAAGTGCAGGCTAGGCTTTAGGCCGGGGCACAAGTGCGGGCTAGGCTTAAGGCCAGGGCACAGGTGCGGGCTAGGCTTAAGGCCGGGGCACAGGTGCGGGCTAGGCTTAAGGCCAGGGCACAGGTGCGGGCTAGGCTTAAGGCCGGGGCACAGGTGCGGGCTAGGCTTAAGGCCTGGGCACAAGTGCAGGCTAGGCTTAAGGCCTGAGCAAAAGTGCAGGCTAGGCTTAAGGCCGGGGCACAGCTGCAGGCTAGGCTTAAGGCCGGGGCACAGGTGCGGGCTAGGCTTAAGGCCAGGGCACAAGTGCGGGCTAGGCTTAAGGCCGGGGCACAAGTGCGGGCTAGGCTTAAGGCCGGGGCACAAGTGCGGGCTAGGCATAAGGCAGCGGCACAAGTGCTGGTTAGGCATAAGGCAAGGGCACAAGTGCGGGCTAGGCATAAGGCAGGGGCACAAGTGCGGGCTAGGCATAAGGCAGGGGCACAAGTGCGGGCTAGGCATAAGGCAGGGACACAAGTGCGGGCTAAACATAAGGCAGGGGCACAAGTGCAGGCTAGGCTTTAGGCCTGGGCACAAGTGCGGGCTAGGCTTAAGGCCTGGGCACAAGTGCGAGCTAGGCTTAAGGCCTGAGAAAAAGTGCGGGCTAGGCTTAAGGCCTGGGCACAAGTGCGGGCTAGGCTTAAGGCCGGGGCACAAGTGCGGGCTAGGCTTAAGGCTGGGGCACAAGTGCGGGCTAGGCTTAAGGCCGGGGCACAAGTGCGGGCTAGGCTTAAGGCCGGGGCACAAGTGCGGGCTAGGCTTAAGGCCGGGGCACAAGTGCGGGCTAGGCTTAAGGCCGGGGCACAAGTGCGGGCTAGGCTTAAGGCCTGGGCACAAGTGCGGGCTAGGCTTAAGTCCGGGGCACAAGTGCGGGCTAGGCCTAAGGCCTGGGCACAAGTGCGGGCTAGGCTTAAGGCCTGGGCACAAGTGCGGGCTAGGCTTAAGGCCTGGGCACAAGTGCGGGCTAGGCTTAAAGCCGGGGCACAAGTGCGGGCTAGGCTTAAGGCCGGGACACAAGTGCGGGCTAGGCTTAAGGCCGGGGCACAAGTGCGGGCTAGGTTTAAGGCCGGGGCACAAGTGCGGGCTAGGCTTAAGGCCGGGGCACAAGTGCGGGCTAGGCTTAAGGCCGGGGCACAAGTGCGGGCTAGGCTTAAGGCCGGGGCACAAGTGCGGGCTAGGCTTAAGGCCTGGGCACAAGTGCAGTGCGGGCTAGGCTTAAGGCCTGGGCACAAGTGCAGTGCTGGCTAGGATCAAGGCAGGGGGCACAAATGCTGGCTAGGCTTAAGGCATGGGCACAAGTGCCAGCTAGGCTTAAGGCCTGAGCAAGAGTGCAGGCTAGGCTTAAGGCCGGGGCACAGGTGCAGGCTAGGCTTAAGGCCGGGGCACAGGTGCGGGCTAGGCTTATGGCCGGGGCACAGGTGCGGGCTAGGCTTAAGGCCGGGGCACAAGTGCGGGCTAGGCTTAAGGCCGGGGCACAAGTGCAGTGCGGGCTAGGCTTAAGGCCTGGGCGCAAGTGCAGTGCTGGCTAGGATCAAGGCAGGGGGCACAAATGCTGGCTAGGCTTAAGGCATGGGCACAAGTGCCAGCTAGGCTTAAGGCCTGGGCACAAGTGCAGGCTAGGCTTAAGGCCTGAGCAAAAGTGCAGGCAGGGCTTAAGGCCGGGGCACAGGTGCAGGCTAGGCTTAAGGCCGGGGCACAGGTGCGGGCTAGGCTTAAGGCCGGGGCACAGGTGCGGGCTAGGCTTAAGGCTGGGGCACAAGTGCAGTGCGGGCTAGGCTTAAGCCCGGGGCACAAGTGCAGTGCGGGCTAGGCTTAAGGCCGGGGCACAAGTGCGGGCTAGGCTTAAGGCCGGGGCACAAGTGCGGGCTAGGCTTAAGGCCGGGGCAGAAGTGCGGGCTAGGCTTAAGTCCGGGGCACAAGTGCGGGCTAGGCTTAAGGCCTGGGCACAAGTGCGGGCTAGGCTTAAGGCCGGGGCACAAGTGCGGGCTACACCTAAGGCCTGGGCACAAGTGCGGGCTAGGCTTAAGGCCTGGGCACAAGTGCGGGCTAGGCTTAAGGCCTGGGCACAAGTGCGGGCTAGGCTTAAGGCCTGGGCACAAGTGCAGAGCTGGCTAGGATCAAGGCAGGGGGCACAATTGCGGGCTAGGCTTAAGGCCGGGGCACAAGTGCGGGCTAGGCTTTAGGCCTGGGCACAAGTGCGGGCTAGGCTTAAGGCCTGGGCACAAGTGCGGGCTAGGCTTAAGGCCTGGGCACAAGGGCGGGCTAGGCTTAAGGCCTGAGCACAAGGGCGGGCTAGGCTTAAGGCAGGGGCACATGGGCGGGCTTGGCTTAAGGAAGGGGCACAAGGGCGGGCTTGGCTTAAGGCAGTGGCACAAGGGCGGGCTTGGCTTAAGGCCGGGGCACAAGTGCGGGCTAGGCTTAAGGCCGGGGCACAAGTGCTTGCTAGGCTTAAGGCCTGTGCACAAGTGCGGGCTAGGCTTAAGGCCGGGACACAAGTGCGGGCTAGGCTTTAGGCCTGGGCACAAGTGCGGGCTAGGCTTAAGGCCTGGGCACAAGTGCGGGCTAGGCTTAAGGCCTGGGCACAAGGGCGGGCTAGGCTTAAGGCCTGAGCACAAGGGCGGGCTAGGCTTAAGGCAGGGGCACATGGGCGGGCTTGGCTTAAGGAAGGGGCACAAGGGCGGGCTTGGCTTAAGGCAGTGGCACAAGGGCGGGCTTGGCTTAAGGCCGGGGCACAAGTGCGGGCTAGGCTTAAGGCCGGGGCACAAGTGCTTGCTAGGCTTAAGGCCTGTGCACAAGTGCGGGCTAGGCTTAAGGCCGGGGCACAGGTGCGGGCTAGGCTTAAGGCCGGGGCACAGGTGCGGGCTAGGCTTAAGGCTGGGGCACAAGTGCAGTGCGGGCTAGGCTTAAGCCCGGGGCACAAGTGCAGTGCGGGCTAGGCTTAAGGCCGGGGCACAAGTGCGGGCTAGGCTTAAGGCCGGGGCACAAGTGCGGGCTAGGCTTAAGGCCGGGGCAGAAGTGCGGGCTAGGCTTAAGTCCGGGGCACAAGTGCGGGCTAGGCTTAAGGCCTGGGCACAAGTGCGGGCTAGGCTTAAGGCCGGGGCACAAGTGCGGGCTACACCTAAGGCCTGGGCACAAGTGCGGGCTAGGCTTAAGGCCTGGGCACAAGTGCGGGCTAGGCTTAAGGCCTGGGCACAAGTGCGGGCTAGGCTTAAGGCCTGGGCACAAGTGCAGAGCTGGCTAGGATCAAGGCAGGGGGCACAATTGCGGGCTAGGCTTAAGGCCGGGGCACAAGTGCGGGCTAGGCTTTAGGCCTGGGCACAAGTGCGGGCTAGGCTTAAGGCCTGGGCACAAGTGCGGGCTAGGCTTAAGGCCTGGGCACAAGGGCGGGCTAGGCTTAAGGCCTGAGCACAAGGGCGGGCTAGGCTTAAGGCAGGGGCACATGGGCGGGCTTGGCTTAAGGAAGGGGCACAAGGGCGGGCTTGGCTTAAGGCAGTGGCACAAGGGCGGGCTTGGCTTAAGGCCGGGGCACAAGTGCGGGCTAGGCTTAAGGCCGGGGCACAAGTGCTTGCTAGGCTTAAGGCCTGTGCACAAGTGCGGGCTAGGCTTAAGGCCGGGACACAAGTGCGGGCTAGGCTTAAGGCCGGGGCACAAGTGCGGGCTAGGCTTAAAGCCGGGGCACAAGTGCGGGCTAGGCTTAAGGCCGGGGCACAAGTGCGGGCTAGGCTTAAGGCCGGGGCACAAGTACGGGCTAGGCTTAAGGCCGGGGCACAGGTGCGGGCTAGGCTTAAGCCCGGGGCACAGGTGCGGGCTAGGCTTAAGCCCGGGGCACAGGTGCAGGCTAGGCTTTAGGCCGGGGCACAGGTGCGGGCTAGGCTTAAGGCGGGGCACAGGTGCGTGCTAGGCTTAAGGCCAGGGCACAGGTGCGGGCCAGGCTTAAGACCGGGGCACAGGTGCGGGCTAGGCTTAAGGCCGGGGCACAGGTGCGGGCTAGGCTTAAGGCCGGGGCACAGGTGCGGGCTAGGCTTAAGGCCGGGGCACAGGTGCGGGCTAGGCTTAAGGCCGGGGCATAGGTGCGGGCTAGGCTTAAGGCCGGGGCACAGGTGCGGGCTAGGCTTAAGGCCGGGGCACAGGTGCGGGCTAGGCTTAAGGCCAGGGCACAGGTGCGGGCTAGGCTTAAGGCCGGGGCACAGGTGCGGGCTAGGCTTAAGGCCAGGGCACAAGTGCGGGCTAGGCTTAAGGCCGGGGCACAAGTGCGGGCTAGGCTTAAGGCCGGGGCACAAGTGCGGGCTAGGCATAAGGCAGTGGCACAAGTGCTGGTTAGGCATAAGGCAAGGGCACAAGTGCGGGCTAGGCATAAGGCAGTGGCACAAGTGCGGGCTAGGCATAAGGCAGGGGCACAAGTGCGGGCTAGGCATAAGGCAGGGACACAAGTGCGGGCTAAACATAAGGCAGGGGCACAAGTGCAGGCTAGGCTTTAGGCCTGGGCACAAGTGTGGGCTAGGCTTAAGGCCTGGGCACAAGTGCGAGCTAGGCTTAAGGCCTGAGAAAAAGTGCGGGCTAGGATTAAGGCCTGGGCACAAGTGCGGGCTAGGCTTAAGGCCGGGGCACAAGTGCGGGCTAGGCTTAAGGCTGGGGCACAAGTGCGGGCTAGGCTTAAGGCCGGGGCACAAGTGCGGGCTAGGCTTAAGGCCGGGGCACAAGTGCGGGCTAGGCTTAAGGCCGGGGCACAAGTGCGGGCTAGGCTTAAGGCCGGGGCACAAGTGCGGGCTAGGCTTAAGGCCTGGGCACAAGTGCGGGCTAGGCTTAAGTCCGGGGCACAAGTGCGGGCTAGGCCTAAGGCCTGGGCACAAGTGCGGGCTAGGCTTAAGGCCTGGGCACAAGTGTGGGCTAGGCTTAAGGCCTGGGCACAAGTGCGGGCTAGGCTTAAGGCCGGGGCACAAGTGCGGGCTAGGCTTAAGGCCGGGACACAAGTGCCGGCTAGGCTTAAGGCCAGGGCACAAGTGCGGGCTAGGTTTAAGGCAGGGGGCACAAGTGCGGGCTAGGCTTAAGGCCGGGGCACAAGTGCGGGCTAGGCTTAAGGCCGGGGCACAAGTGCGGGCTAGGCTTAAGGCCGGGGCACAAGTGCGGGCTAGGCTTAAGGCCTGGGCACAAGTGCAGTGCGGGCTAGGCTTAAGGCCTGGGCACAAGTGCAGTGCTGGCTAGGATCAAGGCAGGGGGCACAAATGCTGGCTAGGCTTAAGGCATGGGCACAAGTGCCAGCTAGGCTTAAGGCCTGAGCAAAAGTGCAGGCTAGGCTTAAGGCCGGGGCACAGGTGCAGGCTAGGCTTAAGGCCCGGGCACAGGTGCGGGCTAGGCTTATGGCCGGGGCACAGGTGCGGGCTAGGCTTAAGGCCAGGGCACAAGTGCGGGCTAGGCTTAAGGCCGGGGCACAGGTGCGGGCTAGGCTTAAGGCCGGGGCACAGGTGCAGTCAAGGCTTAAGGCCGGGGCACAGGTGCGGGCTAGGCTTAAGGCCGGGGCACAGGTGTGGGCTAGGCTTAAGGCCGAGGCACAGGTGTGGGCTAGGCTTAAGGCCAAGGCACAGGTGCGGGCTAGGCTTCAGGCCGGGGCACAAGTGCGGGCTAGGCTTAAGGCCGGGGCACAAGTGCGGGCTAGGCTTAAGGCCGGGGCACAAGTGCAGTGCGGGCTAGGCTTAAGGCCTGGGCGCAAGTGCAGTGCTGGCTAGGATCAAGGCAGGGTGCACAAATGCTGGCTAGGCTTAAGGCATGGGCACAAGTGCCAGCTAGGCTTAAGGCCTGGGCACAAGTGCAGGCTAGGCTTAAGGCCTGAGCAAAAGTGCAGGCAGGGCTTAAGGCCGGGGAACAGGTGCAGGCTAGGCTTAAGGCCGGGGCACAGGTGCGGGCTAGGCTTAAGGCCGGGGCACAGGTGCGGGCTAGGCTTAAGGCCGGGGCACAAGTGCAGTGCGGGCTAGGCTTAAGGCCGGGGCACAAGTGCAGTGCGGGCTAGGCTTAAGGCCGGGGCACAAGTGCGGGCTAGGCTTAAGGCCGGGGCACAAGTGCGGGCTAGGCTTAAGGCCGGGGCACAAGTGCGGGCTAGGCTTAAGGCCGGGGCACAAGTGCGGGCTAGGCTTAAGGCCTGGGCAAAAGTGCAGTGCGGGCTAGGCTTAAGGCAGGGGCACAAGTGCGGGCTAGGCATAAGGCAGGGACACAAGTGCGGGCTAAACATAAGGCAGGGGCACAAGTGCAGGCTAGGCTTTAGGCCTGGGCACAAGTGCGGGCTAGGCTTAAGGCCTGGGCACAAGTGCGAGCTAGGCTTAAGGCCTGAGAAAAAGTGCGGGCTAGGATTAAGGCCTGGGCACAAGTGCGGGCTAGGCTTAAGGCCGGGGCACAAGTGCGGGCTAGGCTTAAGGCTGGGGCACAAGTGCGGGCTAGGCTTAAGGCCGGGGCACAAGTGCGGGCTAGGCATAAGGCAGGGACACAAGTGCGTGCTAGGCATAAGGCAGGGACACAAGTGCGGGCTAAACATAAGGCAGGGGCACAAATGCAGGCTAGGCTTTAGGCCTGGGCACAAGTGCGGGCTAGGCTTAAGGCCTGGGCACAAGTGCGAGCTAGGCTTAAGGCCTGAGAAAAAGTGCGGGCTAGGCTTAAGGCCTGGGCACAAGTGCGGGCTAGGCTTAAGGCCGGGGCACAAGTGCGGGCTAGGCTTAAGGCTGGGGCACAAGTGCGGGCTAGGCTTAAGGCCGGGGCACAAGTGCGGGCTAGGCTTAAGGCCGGGGCACAAGTGCGGGCTAGGCTTAAGGCCGGGGCACAAGTGCGGGCTAGGCTTAAGGCCGGGGCACAAGTGCGGGCTAGGCTTAAGGCCTGGGCACAAGTGCGGGCTAGGCTTAAGTCCGGGGCACAAGTGCGGGCTAGGCCTAAGGCCTGGGCCCAAGTGCGGGCTAGGCTTAAGGCCTGGGCACAAGTGTGGGCTAGGCTTAAGGCCTGGGCACAAGTGCGGGCTAGGCTTAAGGCCGGGGCACAAGTGCGGGCTAGGCTTAAGGCCGGGACACAAGTGCCGGCTAGGCTTAAGGCCTGGGCACAAGTGCGGGCTAGGCTTAAGGCCGGGGCACAAGTGCGGGCTAGGCTTAAGGCCGGGACACAAGTGCCGGCTAGGCTTAAGGCCAGGGCACAAGTGCGGGCTAGGTTTAAGGCAGGGGGCACAAGTGCGGGCTAGGCTTAAGGCCGGGGCACAAGTGCGGGCTAGGCATAAGGCAAGGGCACAAGTGCGGGCTAGGCATAAGGCAGGGGCACAAGTGCGGGCTAGGCATAAGGCAGGGGCACAAGTGCGGGCTAGGCATAAGGCAGGGACACAAGTGCGGGCTAAACATAAGGCAGGGGCACAAGTGCAGGCTAGGCTTTAGGCCTGGGCACAAGTGCGGGCTAGGCTTAAGGCCTGGGCACAAGTGCGAGCTAGGCTTAAGGCCTGAGAAAAAGTGCGGGCTAGGATTAAGGCCTGGGCACAAGTGCGGGCTAGGCTTAAGGCCGGGGCACAAGTGCGGGCTAGGCTTAAGGCTGGGGCACAAGTGCGGGCTAGGCTTAAGGCCGGGGCACAAGTGCGGGCTAGGCTTAAGGCCGGGGCACAAGTGCGGGCTAGGCTTAAGGCCGGGGCACAAGTGCGGGCTAGGCTTAAGGCCGGGGCACAAGTGCAGGCTAGGCTTAAGGCCTGGGCACAAGTGCGGGCTAGGCTTAAGTCCGGGGCACAAGTGCGGGCTAGGCCTAAGGCCTGGGCACAAGTGCGGGCTAGGCTTAAGGCCTGGGCACAAGTGTGGGCTAGGCTTAAGGCCTGGGCACAAGTGCGGGCTAGGCTTAAGGCCGGGGCACAAGTGCGGGCTAGGCTTAAGGCCGGGACACAAGTGCCGGCTAGGCTTAAGGCCAGGGCACAAGTGCGGGCTAGGTTTAAGGCAGGGGGCACAAGTGCGGGCTAGGCTTAAGGCCGGGGCACAAGTGCGGGCTAGGCTTAAGGCCGGGGCACAAGTGCGGGCTAGGCTTAAGGCCGGGGCACAAGTGCGGGCTAGGCTTAAGGCCTGGGCACAAGTGCAGTGCGGGCTAGGCTTAAGGCCTGGGCACAAGTGCAGTGCTGGCTAGGATCAAGGCAGGGGGCACAAATGCTGGCTAGGCTTAAGGCATGGGCACAAGTGCCAGCTAGGCTTAAGGCCTGAGCAAAAGTGCAGGCTAGGCTTAAGGCCGGGGCACAGGTGCAGGCTAGGCTTAAGGCCCGGGCACAGGTGCGGGCTAGGCTTATGGCCGGGGCACAGGTGCGGGCTAGGCTTAAGGCCAGGGCACAAGTGCGGGCTAGGCTTAAGGCCGGGGCACAGGTGCGGGCTAGGCTTAAGGCCGGGGCACAGGTGCAGTCAAGGCTTAAGGCCGGGGCACAGGTGCGGGCTAGGCTTAAGGCCGGGGCACAGGTGTGGGCTAGGCTTAAGGCCGAGGCACAGGTGTGGGCTAGGCTTAAGGCCAAGGCACAGGTGCGGGCTAGGCTTCAGGCCGGGGCACAAGTGCGGGCTAGGCTTAAGGCCGGGGCACAAGTGCGGGCTAGGCTTAAGGCCGGGGCACAAGTGCAGTGCGGGCTAGGCTTAAGGCCTGGGCGCAAGTGCAGTGCTGGCTAGGATCAAGGCAGGGGGCACAAATGCTGGCTAGGCTTAAGGCATGGGCACAAGTGCCAGCTAGGCTTAAGGCCTGGGCACAAGTGCAGGCTAGGCTTAAGGCCTGAGCAAAAGTGCAGGCAGGGCTTAAGGCCGGGGAACAGGTGCAGGCTAGGCTTAAGGCCGGGGCACAGGTGCGGGCTAGGCTTAAGGCCGGGGCACAGGTGCGGGCTAGGCTTAAGGCCGGGGCACAGGTGCGGGCTAGGCTTAAGGCCGGGGCACAAGTGCAGTGCGGGCTAGGCTTAAGGCCGGGGCACAAGTGCGGGCTAGGCTTAAGGCCGGGGCACAAGTGCGGGCTAGGCTTAAGGCCGGGGCACAAGTGCGGGCTAGGCTTAAGGCCGGGGCACAAGTGCGGGCTAGGCTTAAGGCCTGGGCACAAGTGCAGTGCGGGCTAGGCTTAAGGCCTGGGCGCAAGTGCAGTGCTGGCTAGGATCAAGGCAGGGGGCAAAAATGCTGGCTAGGCTTAAGGCATGGGCACAAGTGCCAGCTAGGCTTAAGGCCTGGGCACAAGTGCAGGCTAGGCTTAAGGCCTGAGCAAAAGTGCAGGCTAGGCTTAAGGCCGGGGCACAGGTGCAGGCTAGGCTTAAGGCCGGGGCACAGGTGCGGGCTAGGCTTAAGGCCGGGGCACAGGTGCGGGCTAGGCTTAAGGCCGGGGCTCAAGTGCGGGCTAGGCTTAAGGCCGGGGCACAAGTGCGGGCTAGGCTTAAGGCCGGGGCACAAGTGCGGGCTAGGCATAAGGCAGCGGCACAAGTGCTGGTTAGGTATAAGGCAAGGGCACAAGTGCGGGCTAGGCGTAAGGCAGGGGCACAAGTGCGGGCTAGGCGTAAGGCAGGGGCACAAGTGCGGGCTAGGCATAAGGCAGGGGCACAAGTGCGGGCTAGGCATAAAGCAGGGGCACAAGTGCGGGCTAGGCATAAGGCAGCGGCACAAGTGCGGGCTAAACATAAGGCAGGTGCACAAGTGCAGGCTAGGCTTTAGGCCTGGGCACAATTGCGGGCTAGGCTTAAGGCAGGGGCACAAGTGTGGGCTAGGCTTAAGGCCGGGGCACAAGTGCGGGCTAGGCTTAAGGCCTGGGCACAAGTTCGGGCTAGGCTAAAGGCCTGGGCACAAGTGCGGGCTAGGCTTAAGGCCTGGGCACAAGTGCGGGCTAGGTTTAAGGCATGGGCACAAGTGCAGTGCGGGCTAGGCTTAAGGCCTGGGCACAAGTGCAGTGCTGGCTAGGATCAAGGCAGGGGGCACAAATGCTGGCTAGGCTTAAGGCATGGGCACAAGTGCCAGCTAGGCTTAAGGCCTGGGCACAAGTGCAGGCTAGGCTTAAGGCCTGAGCAAAAGTGCAGGCTAGGCATAAGGCCTGGGCACAAGTGCGGGCTAGGCTTAAGGCATGGGCACAAGTGCAGTGCTGGCTAGGCTTAAGGCCTGGGCACAAGTGCAGTGCTGGCTAGGATCAAGGCAGGGGCACAAGGGCGGGCCTGGCTTAAGGCAGTGGCACAAGGGCGGGCTTGGCTTAAGGCCAGGGCACAAGTGCGGGCTAGGCCTAAGGCCTGGGCACAAGTGCGGGCTTGGCTTAAGGCCTGGGCACAAGTGCGGGCTAGGCTTAAGGCCTGGGCACAAGTGTGGGCTAGGCTTAAGGCCGGGGCACAAGTGCGGGCTAGGCTTAAGGCCGGTGCACAAGTGCAGTGCTGGCTAGGATCAAGGCAGGGGGCACAAGTGCTGGCTAGGCTTAAGGCATGGGCACAAGTGCTGGCTAGGCTTAAGGCATGGGCACAAGTGCTGGCTAGGCTTAAGGCATACAGCTAACTCTTTGCACTCTTTGCATAAAGGGTTAGGCACCCATAGGGGTGAAGAGCTAGCTTTCACCCCTCTACTCTGTACTTGGACATTTAGGACTAGATCCTTTGTTGTACAGTGCGGAGCCTCTCCATAACCCCATGCTCCAAGCGACCAGGCAATTCTTGTCTGTCCTCCGTAAATGGGTAATGCCTTCTTCCCAATTACAGTCGTGCATGCGCATTCAGACGGGACAAGAGCGAAGAATGTAAAGCTGGCCCTATGTGCATAACCAACATGAAGCTGAAGACAAAAACAAACAAACAAGCATTCAAGGGGCTCAAAATTGCGGGCTAGGCTTAAGGCCTGGGCACAAGTGCGGGCTAGGCTTAAGGCCGGGGCACAAGTGCGGGCTAGGCTTAAGGCCGGGGCACAAGTGCGGGCTAGGCTTAAGGCCGGGGCACAAGTGCGGGCTAGGCTTAAGGCCGGGGCACAAGTGCGGGCTAGGCTTAAGGCCGGGGCAGAAGTGCGGGCTAGGCTTAAGGCCGGGGCACAAGTGCGGGCTAGGCTTAAGGCCTGGGCACAAGTGCGGGCTAGGCTTAAGGCCGGGGCACAAGTGCGGGCTAGGCCTAAGGCCTGGGCACAAGTGCGGGCTAGGCTTAAGGCCTGGGCACAAGTGCGGGCTAGGCTTAAGGCCTGGGCACAAGTGCGGGGTAGGCTTAAGGCCGGGGCACAAGTGCGGGCTAGGCTTAAGGCCGGGACACAAGTGCGGGCAAGGCTTAAGGCCGGGGCACAAGTGCGGGCTAGGTTTAAGGCCGGGGCACAAGTGCGGGCTAGGCTTAAGGCCGGGGCACAAGTGCGGGCTAGGCTTAAGGCCGGGGCACAAGTGCGGGCTAGGCTTAAGGCCGGGGCACAAGTTCGGGCTAGGCTTAAGGCCTGGGCACAAGTGCAGTGCGGGCTAGGCTTAAGGCCTGGGCACAAGTGCAGAGCTGGCTAGAATCAAGGCAGGGGGCACAAATGCTGGCTAGGCTTAAGGCATGGGCACAAGTGCCAGCTAGGCTTAAGGCCTGGGCACAAGTGCAGGCTAGGCTTAAGGCCTGAGCAAAAGTGCAGGCTAGGCTTAAGGCCGGGGCACAGGTGCAGGCTAGGCTTAAGGCCGGGGCACAGGTGCGGGCTAGGCTTAAGGCCGGGGCACAAGTGCGGGCTAGGTTTAAGGCTGGGGCACAAGTGCAGGCTAGGCTTAAGGCCGGGGCACAAGTGCGGGCTAGGCTTAAGGCCGGGGCACAAGTGCGGGCTAGGCTTAAGGCCGGGGCACAAGTGCGGGCTAGGCTTAAGGCCTGGGCACAAGTGCAGTGCGGGCTAGGCTTAAGGCCTGGGCACAAGTGCAGTGCTGGCTAGGATCAAGGCAGGGGGCACAAATGCTGGCTAGGCTTAAGGCATGGGCACAAGTGCCAGCTAGGCTTAAGGCCTGGGCACAAGTGCAGGCTAGGCTTAAGGCCTGAGCAAAAGTGCAGGCTAGGCTTAAGGCCGGGGCACAGGTGCAGGCTAGGCTTAAGGCCGGGGCACAGGTGCGGGCTAGGCTTAAGGCCGGGGCACAGGTGCGGGCTAGGCTTAAGGCCGGGGCACAAGTGCAGTGCGGGCTAGGCTTAAGGCCGGGGCACAAGTGCAGTGCGGGCTAGGCTTAAGGCCGGGGCACAAGTGCGGGCTAGGCTTAAGGCCGGGGCACAAGTGTGGGCTAGGCTTAAGGCCGGGACACAAGTGCGGGCTAGGCTTAAGGCCGGGGCACAAGTGCGGGCTAGGCTTATGGCCTGGGCACAAGTGCAGTGCGGGCTAGGCTTAAGGCCTGGGTGCAAGTGCAGTGCTGGCTAGGATCAAGGCAGGGGGCACAAATGCTGGCTAGGTTTAAGGCCGGGGCACAAGTGCAGGCTAGGCTTAAGGCCGGGGCACAAGTGCGGGCTAGGCTTAAGGCCGGGGCACAAGTGCGGGCTAGGCTTAAGGCCGGGGCACAAGTGCGGGCTAGGCTTAAGGCCTGGGCACAAGTGCAGTGCGGGCTAGGCTTAAGGCCTGGGCACAAGTGCAGTGCTGGCTAGGATCAAGGCAGGGGGCACAAATGCTGGCTAGGCTTAAGGCATGGGCACAAGTGCCAGCTAGGCTTAAGGCCTGGGCACAAGTGCAGGCTAGGCTTAAGGCCTGAGCAAAAGTGCAGGCTAGGCTTAAGGCCGGGGCACAGGTGCAGGCTAGGCTTAAGGCCGGGGCACAGGTGCGGGCTAGGCTTAAGGCCGGGGCACAGGTGCGGGCTAGGCTTAAGGCCGGGGCACAAGTGCAGTGCGGGCTAGGCTTAAGGCCGGGGCACAAGTGCAGTGCGGGCTAGGCTTAAGGCCGGGGCACAAGTGCGGGCTAGGCTTAAGGCCGGGGCACAAGTGTGGGCTAGGCTTAAGGCCGGGACACAAGTGCGGGCTAGGCTTAAGGCCGGGGCACAAGTGCGGGCTAGGCTTATGGCCTGGGCACAAGTGCAGTGCGGGCTAGGCTTAAGGCCTGGGTGCAAGTGCAGTGCTGGCTAGGATCAAGGCAGGGGGCACAAATGCTGGCTAGGCTTAAGGCATGGGCACAAGTGCCAGCTAGGCTTAAGGCCTGAGCACAAGTGCAGGCTAGGCTTAAGGCCTGAGCAAAAGTGCAGGCTAGGCTTAAGGCCGGGGCACAGGTGCAGGCTAGGCTTAAGGCCGGGGCACAGGTGCGGGCTAGGCTTAAGGCCGGGGCACAGGTGCGGGCTAGGCATAAGGCAGCGGCACAAGTGCGGGCTAAACATAAGGCAGGGGCACAAGTGCAGGCTAGGCTTTAGGCCGGGGCACAAGTGCGGGCTAGGCTTAAGGCCAGGGCACAGGTGCGGGCTAGGCTTAAGGCCGGGGCACAGGTGCGGGCTAGGCTTAAGGCCAGGGCACAGGTGCGGGCTAGGCTTAAGGCCGGGGCACAGGTGCGGGCTAGGCTTAAGGCCTGGGCACAAGTGCAGGCTAGGCTTAAGGCCTGAGCAAAAGTGCAGGCTAGGCTTAAGGCCGGGGCACAGCTGCAGGCTAGGCTTAAGGCCGGGGCACAGGTGCGGGCTAGGCTTAAGGCCAGGGCACAAGTGCGGGCTAGGCTTAAGGCCGGGGCACAAGTGCGGGCTAGGCTTAAGGCCGGGGCACAAGTGCGGGCTAGGCATAAGGCAGCGGCACAAGTGCTGGTTAGGCATAAGGCAAGGGCACAAGTGCGGGCTAGGCATAAGGCAGGGGCACAAGTGCGGGCTAGGCATAAGGCAGGGGCACAAGTGCGGGCTAGGCATAAGGCAGGGACACAAGTGCGGGCTAAACATAAGGCAGGGGCACAAGTGCAGGCTAGGCTTTAGGCCTGGGCACAAGTGCGGGCTAGGCTTAAGGCCTGGGCACAAGTGCGAGCTAGGCTTAAGGCCTGAGAAAAAGTGCGGGCTAGGCTTAAGGCCTGGGCACAAGTGCGGGCTAGGCTTAAGGCCGGGGCACAAGTGCGGGCTAGGCTTAAGGCTGGGGCACAAGTGCGGGCTAGGCTTAAGGCCGGGGCACAAGTGCGGGCTAGGCTTAAGGCCGGGGCACAAGTGCGGGCTAGGCTTAAGGCCGGGGCACAAGTGCGGGCTAGGCTTAAGGCCGGGGCACAAGTGCGGGCTAGGCTTAAGGCCTGGGCACAAGTGCGGGCTAGGCTTAAGTCCGGGGCACAAGTGCGGGCTAGGCCTAAGGCCTGGGCACAAGTGCGGGCTAGGCTTAAGGCCTGGGCACAAGTGCGGGCTAGGCTTAAGGCCTGGGCACAAGTGCGGGCTAGGCTTAAGGCCGGGGCACAAGTGCGGGCTAGGCTTAAGGCCGGGACACAAGTGCGGGCTAGGCTTAAGGCCGGGGCACAAGTGCGGGCTAGGTTTAAGGCCGGGGCACAAGTGCGGGCTAGGCTTAAGGCCGGGGCACAAGTGCGGGCTAGGCTTAAGGCCGGGGCACAAGTGCGGGCTAGGCTTAAGGCCGGGGCACAAGTGCGGGCTAGGCTTAAGGCCTGGGCACAAGTGCAGTGCGGGCTAGGCTTAAGGCCTGGGCACAAGTGCAGTGCTGGCTAGGATCAAGGCAGGGGGCACAAATGCTGGCTAGGCTTAAGGCATGGGCACAAGTGCCAGCTAGGCTTAAGGCCTGAGCAAGAGTGCAGGCTAGGCTTAAGGCCGGGGCACAGGTGCAGGCTAGGCTTAAGGCCGGGGCACAGGTGCGGGCTAGGCTTATGGCCGGGGCACAAGTGCGGGCTAGGCATAAGGCAGTGGCACAAGTGCTGGTTAGGCATAAGGCAAGGGCACAAGTGCGGGCTAGGCATAAGGCAGGGGCACAAGTGCGGGCTAGGCATAAGGCAGGGGCACAAGTGCGGGCTAGGCATAAGGCAGGGACACAAGTGCGGGCTAAACATAAGGCAGGGGCACAAGTGCAGGCTAGGCTTTAGGCCTGGGCACAAGTGCGGGCTAGGCTTAAGGCCTGGGCACAAGTGCGAGCTAGGCTTAAGGCCTGAGAAAAAGTGCGGGCTAGGATTAAGGCCTGGGCACAAGTGCGGGCTAGGCTTAAGGCCGGGGCACAAGTGCGGGCTAGGCTTAAGGCTGGGGCACAAGTGCGGGCTAGGCTTAAGGCCGGGGCACAAGTGCGGGCTAGGCTTAAGGCCGGGGCACAAGTGCGGGCTAGGCTTAAGGCCGGGGCACAAGTGCGGGCTAGGCTTAAGGCCGGGGCACAAGTGCGGGCTAGGCTTAAGGCCTGGGCACAAGTGCGGGCTAGGCTTAAGTCCGGGGCACAAGTGCGGGCTAGGCCTAAGGCCTGGGCACAAGTGCGGGCTAGGCTTAAGGCCTGGGCACAAGTGTGGGCTAGGCTTAAGGCCTGGGCACAAGTGCGGGCTAGGCTTAAGGCCGGGGCACAAGTGCGGGCTAGGCTTAAGGCCGGGACACAAGTGCCGGCTAGGCTTAAGGCCAGGGCACAAGTGCGGGCTAGGTTTAAGGCAGGAGGCACAAGTGCGGGCTAGGCTTAAGGCCGGGGCACAAGTGCGGGCTAGGCTTAAGGCCGGGGCACAAGTGCGGGCTAGGCTTAAGGCCGGGGCACAAGTGCGGGCTAGGCTTAAGGCCTGGGCACAAGTGCAGTGCGGGCTAGGCTTAAGGCCTGGGCACAAGTGCAGTGCTGGCTAGGATCAAGGCAGGGGGCACAAATGCTGGCTAGGCTTAAGGCATGGGCACAAGTGCCAGCTAGGCTTAAGGCCTGAGCAAAAGTGCAGGCTAGGCTTAAGGCCGGGGCACAGGTGCAGGCTAGGCTTAAGGCCCGGGCACAGGTGCGGGCTAGGCTTATGGCCGGGGCACAGGTGCGGGCTAGGCTTAAGGCCAGGGCACAAGTGCGGGCTAGGCTTAAGGCCGGGGCACAGGTGCGGGCTAGGCTTAAGGCCGGGGCACAGGTGCAGTCAAGGCTTAAGGCCGGGGCACAGGTGCGGGCTAGGCTTAAGGCCGGGGCACAGGTGTGGGCTAGGCTTAAGGCCGAGGCACAGGTGTGGGCTAGGCTTAAGGCCAAGGCACAGGTGCGGGCTAGGCTTCAGGCCGGGGCACAAGTGCGGGCTAGGCTTAAGGCCGGGGCACAAGTGCGGGCTAGGCTTAAGGCCGGGGCACAAGTGCAGTGCGGGCTAGGCTTAAGGCCTGGGCGCAAGTGCAGTGCTGGCTAGGATCAAGGCAGGGGGCACAAATGCTGGCTAGGCTTAAGGCATGGGCACAAGTGCCAGCTAGGCTTAAGGCCTGGGCACAAGTGCAGGCTAGGCTTAAGGCCTGAGCAAAAGTGCAGGCAGGGCTTAAGGCCGGGGAACAGGTGCAGGCTAGGCTTAAGGCCGGGGCACAGGTGCGGGCTAGGCTTAAGGCCGGGGCACAGGTGCGGGCTAGGCTTAAGGCCGGGGCACAAGTGCAGTGCGGGCTAGGCTTAAGGCCGGGGCACAAGTGCAGTGCGGGCTAGGCTTAAGGCCGGGGCACAAGTGCGGGATAGGCTTAAGGCCGGGGCACAAGTGCGGGCTAGGCTTAAGGCCGGGGCACAAGTGCGGGCTAGGCTTAAGGCCGGGGCACAAGTGCGGGCTAGGCTTAAGGCCTGGGCACAAGTGCAGTGCGGGCTAGGCTTAAGGCAGGGGCACAAGTGCGGGCTAGGCATAAGGCAGGGACACAAGTGCGGGCTAAACATAAGGCAGGGGCACAAGTGCAGGCTAGGCTTTAGGCCTGGGCACAAGTGCGGGCTAGGCTTAAGGCCTGGGCACAAGTGCGAGCTAGGCTTAAGGCCTGAGAAAAAGTGCGGGCTAGGATTAAGGCCTGGGCACAAGTGCGGGCTAGGCTTAAGGCCGGGGCACAAGTGCGGGCTAGGCTTAAGGCTGGGGCACAAGTGCGGGCTAGGCTTAAGGCCGGGGCACAAGTGCGGGCTAGGCATAAGGCAGGGACACAAGTGCGTGCTAGGCATAAGGCAGGGACACAAGTGCGGGCTAAACATAAGGCAGGGGCACAAATGCAGGCTAGGCTTTAGGCCTGGGCACAAGTGCGGGCTAGGCTTAAGGCCTGGGCACAAGTGCGAGCTAGGCTTAAGGCCTGAGAAAAAGTGCGGGCTAGGCTTAAGGCCTGGGCACAAGTGCGGGCTAGGCTTAAGGCCGGGGCACAAGTGCGGGCTAGGCTTAAGGCTGGGGCACAAGTGCGGGCTAGGCTTAAGGCCGGGGCACAAGTGCGGGCTAGGCTTAAGGCCGGGGCACAAGTGCGGGCTAGGCTTAAGGCCGGGGCACAAGTGCGGGCTAGGCTTAAGGCCGGGGCACAAGTGCGGGCTAGGCTTAAGGCCTGGGCACAAGTGCGGGCTAGGCTTAAGTCCGGGGCACAAGTGCGGGCTAGGCCTAAGGCCTGGGCACAAGTGCGGGCTAGGCTTAAGGCCTGGGCACAAGTGTGGGCTAGGCTTAAGGCCTGGGCACAAGTGCGGGCTAGGCTTAAGGCCGGGGCACAAGTGCGGGCTAGGCTTAAGGCCGGGACACAAGTGCCGGCTAGGCTTAAGGCCTGGGCACAAGTGCGGGCTAGGCTTAAGGCCGGGGCACAAGTGCGGGCTAGGCTTAAGGCCGGGACACAAGTGCCGGCTAGGCTTAAGGCCAGGGCACAAGTGCGGGCTAGGTTTAAGGCAGGGGGCACAAGTGCGGGCTAGGCTTAAGGCCGGGGCACAAGTGCGGGCTAGGCATAAGGCAAGGGCACAAGTGCGGGCTAGGCATAAGGCAGGGGCACAAGTGCGGGCTAGGCATAAGGCAGGGGCACAAGTGCGGGCTAGGCATAAGGCAGGGACACAAGTGCGGGCTAAACATAAGGCAGGGGCACAAGTGCAGGCTAGGCTTTAGGCCTGGGCACAAGTGCGGGCTAGGCTTAAGGCCTGGGCACAAGTGCGAGCTAGG
Organism: Ranitomeya imitator; assembly: GCF_032444005.1. Lineage (NCBI taxonomy): Eukaryota > Metazoa > Chordata > Amphibia > Anura > Dendrobatidae > Ranitomeya > Ranitomeya imitator. Next base: position 153,594,788 of record NC_091286.1, read on the forward strand.
CTTAAGGCCTGAGAAAAAGTGCGGGCTAGGATTAAGGCCTGGGCACAAGTGCGGGCTAGGCTTAAGGCCGGGGCACAAGTGCGGGCTAGGCTTAAGGCTGGGGCACAAGTGCGGGCTAGGCTTAAGGCCGGGGCACAAGTGCGGGCTAGGCTTAAGGCCGGGGCACAAGTGCGGGCTAGGCTTAAGGCCGGGGCACAAGTGCGGGCTAGGCTTAAGGCCGGGGCACAAGTGCGGGCTAGGCTTAAGGCCTGGGCACAAGTGCGGGCTAGGCTTAAGTCCGGGGCACAAGTGCGGGCTAGGCCTAAGGCCTGGGCACAAGTGCGGGCTAGGCTTAAGGCCTGGGCACAAGTGTGGGCTAGGCTTAAGGCCTGGGCACAAGTGCGGGCTAGGCTTAAGGCCGGGGCACAAGTGCGGGCTAGGCTTAAGGCCGGGACACAAGTGCCGGCTAGGCTTAAGGCCAGGGCACAAGTGCGGGCTAGGTTTAAGGCAGGGGGCACAAGTGCGGGCTAGGCTTAAGGCCGGGGCACAAGTGCGGGCTAGGCTTAAGGCCGGGGCACAAGTGCGGGCTAGGCTTAAGGCCGGGGCACAAGTGCGGGCTAGGCTTAAGGCCTGGGCACAAGTGCAGTGCGGGCTAGGCTTAAGGCCTGGGCACAAGTGCAGTGCTGGCTAGGATCAAGGCAGGGGGCACAAATGCTGGCTAGGCTTAAGGCATGGGCACAAGTGCCAGCTAGGCTTAAGGCCTGAGCAAAAGTGCAGGCTAGGCTTAAGGCCGGGGCACAGGTGCAGGCTAGGCTTAAGGCCCGGGCACAGGTGCGGGCTAGGCTTATGGCCGGGGCACAGGTGCGGGCTAGGCTTAAGGCCAGGGCACAAGTGCGGGCTAGGCTTAAGGCCGGGGCACAGGTGCGGGCTAGGCTTAAGGCCGGGGCACAGGTGCAGTCAAGGCTTAAGGCCGGGGCACAGGTGCGGGCTAGGCTTAAGGCCGGGGCACAGGTGTGGGCTAGGCTTAAGGCCGAGGCACAGGTGTGGGCTAGGCTTAAGGCCAAGGCACAGGTGCGGGCTAGGCTTCAGGCCGGGGCACAAGTGCGGGCTAGGCTTAAGGCCGGGGCACAAGTGCGGGCTAGGCTTAAGGCCGGGGCACAAGTGCAGTGCGGGCTAGGCTTAAGGCCTGGGCGCAAGTGCAGTGCTGGCTAGGATCAAGGCAGGGGGCACAAATGCTGGCTAGGCTTAAGGCATGGGCACAAGTGCCAGCTAGGCTTAAGGCCTGGGCACAAGTGCAGGCTAGGCTTAAGGCCTGAGCAAAAGTGCAGGCAGGGCTTAAGGCCGGGGAACAGGTGCAGGCTAGGCTTAAGGCCGGGGCACAGGTGCGGGCTAGGCTTAAGGCCGGGGCACAGGTGCGGGCTAGGCTTAAGGCCGGGGCACAAGTGCAGTGCGGGCTAGGCTTAAGGCCGGGGCACAAGTGCAGTGCGGGCTAGGCTTAAGGCCGGGGCACAAGTGCGGGCTAGGCTTAAGGCCGGGGCACAAGTGCGGGCTAGGCTTAAGGCCGGGGCACAAGTGCGGGCTAGGCTTAAGGCCGGGGCACAAGTGCGGGCTAGGCTTAAGGCCTGGGCACAAGTGCAGTGCGGGCTAGGCTTAAGGCCTGGGCGCAAGTGCAGTGCTGGCTAGGATCAAGGCAGGGGGCACAAATGCTGGCTAGGCTTAAGGCATGGGCACAAGTGCCAGCTAGGCTTAAGGCCTGGGCACAAGTGCAGGCTAGGCTTAAGGCCTGAGCAAAAGTGCAGGCTAGGCTTAAGGCCGGGGCACAGGTGCAGGCTAGGCTTAAGGCCGGGGCACAGGTGCGGGCTAGGCTTAAGGCCGGGGCACAGGTGCGGGCTAGGCTTAAGGCCGGGGCTCAAGTGCGGGCTAGGCTTAAGGCCGGGGCACAAGTGCGGGCTAGGCTTAAGGCCGGGGCACAAGTGCGGGCTAGGCATAAGGCAGCGGCACAAGTGCTGGTTAGGTATAAGGCAAGGGCACAAGTGCGGGCTAGGCGTAAGGCAGGGGCACAAGTGCGGGCTAGGCGTAAGGCAGGGGCACAAGTGCGGGCTAGGCATAAGGCAGGGGCACAAGTGCGGGCTAGGCATAAAGCAGGGGCACAAGTGCGGGCTAGGCATAAGGCAGCGGCACAAGTGCGGGCTAAACATAAGGCAGGGGCACAAGTGCAGGCTAGGCTTTAGGCCTGGGCACAATTGCGGGCTAGGCTTAAGGCAGGGGCACAAGTGTGGGCTAGGCTTAAGGCCGGGGCACAAGTGCGGGCTAGGCTTAAGGCCTGGGCACAAGTTCGGGCTAGGCTAAAGGCCTGGGCACAAGTGCGGGCTAGGCTTAAGGCCTGGGCACAAGTGCGGGCTAGGTTTAAGGCATGGGCACAAGTGCAGTGCGGGCTAGGCTTAAGGCCTGGGCACAAGTGCAGTGCTGGCTAGGATCAAGGCAGGGGGCACAAATGCTGGCTAGGCTTAAGGCATGGGCACAAGTGCCAGCTAGGCTTAAGGCCTGGGCACAAGTGCAGGCTAGGCTTAAGGCCTGAGCAAAAGTGCAGGCTAGGCATAAGGCCTGGGCACAAGTGCGGGCTAGGCTTAAGGCATGGGCACAAGTGCAGTGCTGGCTAGGCTTAAGGCCTGGGCACAAGTGCAGTGCTGGCTAGGATCAAGGCAGGGGCACAAGGGCGGGCCTGGCTTAAGGCAGTGGCACAAGGGCGGGCTTGGCTTAAGGCCAGGGCACAAGTGCGGGCTAGGCCTAAGGCCTGGGCACAAGTGCGGGCTTGGCTTAAGGCCTGGGCACAAGTGCGGGCTAGGCTTAATGCCTGGGCACAAGTGTGGGCTAGGCTTAAGGCCGGGGCACAAGTGCGGGCTAGGCTTAAGGCCGGTGCACAAGTGCAGTGCTGGCTAGGATCAAGGCAGGGGGCACAAGTGCTGGCTAGGCTTAAGGCATGGGCACAAGTGCTGGCTAGGCTTAAGGCATGGGCACAAGTGCTGGCTAGGCTTAAGGCATACAGCTAACTCTTTGCACTCTTTGCATAAAGGGTTAGGCACCCATAGGGGTGAAGAGCTAGCTTTCACCCCTCTACTCTGTACTTGGACATTTAGGACTAGATCCTTTGTTGTACAGTGCGGAGCCTCTCCATAACCCCATGCTCCAAGCGACCAGGCAATTCTTGTCTGTCCTCCGTAAATGGGTAATGCCTTCTTCCCAATTACAGTCGTGCATGCGCATTCAGACGGGACAAGAGCGAAGAATGTAAAGCTGGCCCTATGTGCATAACCAACATGAAGCTGAAGACAAAAACAAACAAACAAGCATTCAAGGGGCTCAAAATTGCGGGCTAGGCTTAAGGCCTGGGCACAAGTGCGGGCTAGGCTTAAGGCCGGGGCACAAGTGCGGGCTAGGCTTAAGGCCGGGGCACAAGTGCGGGCTAGGCTTAAGGCCGGGGCACAAGTGCGGGCTAGGCTTAAGGCCGGGGCACAAGTGCGGGCTAGGCTTAAGGCCGGGGCAGAAGTGCGGGCTAGGCTTAAGGCCGGGGCACAAGTGCGGGCTAGGCTTAAGGCCTGGGCACAAGTGCGGGCTAGGCTTAAGGCCGGGGCACAAGTGCGGGCTAGGCCTAAGGCCTGGGCACAAGTGCGGGCTAGGCTTAAGGCCTGGGCACAAGTGCGGGCTAGGCTTAAGGCCTGGGCACAAGTGCGGGCTAGGCTTAAGGCCGGGGCACAAGTGCGGGCTAGGCTTAAGGCCGGGACACAAGTGCGGGCAAGGCTTAAGGCCGGGGCACAAGTGCGGGCTAGGTTTAAGGCCGGGGCACAAGTGCAGGCTAGGCTTAAGGCCGGGGCACAAGTGCGGGCTAGGCTTAAGGCCGGGGCACAAGTGCGGGCTAGGCTTAAGGCCGGGGCACAAGTGCGGGCTAGGCTTAAGGCCTGGGCACAAGTGCAGTGCGGGCTAGGCTTAAGGCCTGGGCACAAGTGCAGTGCTGGCTAGGATCAAGGCAGGGGGCACAAATGCTGGCTAGGCTTAAGGCATGGGCACAAGTGCCAGCTAGGCTTAAGGCCTGGGCACAAGTGCAGGCTAGGCTTAAGGCCTGAGCAAAAGTGCAGGCTAGGCTTAAGGCCGGGGCACAGGTGCAGGCTAGGCTTAAGGCCGGGGCACAGGTGCGGGCTAGGCTTAAGGCCGGGGCACAGGTGCGGGCTAGGCTTAAGGCCGGGGCACAAGTGCAGTGCGGGCTAGGCTTAAGGCCGGGGCACAAGTGCAGTGCGGGCTAGGCTTAAGGCCGGGGCACAAGTGCGGGCTAGGCTTAAGGCCGGGGCACAAGTGTGGGCTAGGCTTAAGGCCGGGACACAAGTGCGGGCTAGGCTTAAGGCCGGGGCACAAGTGCGGGCTAGGCTTATGGCCTGGGCACAAGTGCAGTGCGGGCTAGGCTTAAGGCCTGGGTGCAAGTGCAGTGCTGGCTAGGATCAAGGCAGGGGGCACAAATGCTGGCTAGGCTTAAGGCATGGGCACAAGTGCCAGCTAGGCTTAAGGCCTGGGCACAAGTGCAGGCTAGGCTTAAGGCCTGAGCAAAAGTGCAGGCTAGGCTTAAGGCCGGGGCACAGGTGCAGGCTAGGCTTAAGGCCGGGGCACAGGTGCGGGCTAGGCTTAAGGCCGGGGCACAGGTGCGGGCTAGGCATAAGGCAGCGGCACAAGTGCGGGCTAAACATAAGGCAGGGGCACAAGTGCAGGCTAGGCTTTAGGCCGGGGCACAAGTGCGGGCTAGGCTTAAGGCCAGGGCACAGGTGCGGGCTAGGCTTAAGGCCGGGGCACAGGTGCGGGCTAGGCTTAAGGCCAGGGCACAGGTGCGGGCTAGGCTTAAGGCCGGGGCACAGGTGCGGGCTAGGCTTAAGGCCTGGGCACAAGTGCAGGCTAGGCTTAAGGCCTGAGCAAAAGTGCAGGCTAGGCTTAAGGCCGGGGCACAGCTGCAGGCTAGGCTTAAGGCCGGGGCACAGGTGCGGGCTAGGCTTAAGGCCAGGGCACAAGTGCGGGCTAGGCTTAAGGCCGGGGCACAAGTGCGGGCTAGGCTTAAGGCCGGGGCACAAGTGCGGGCTAGGCATAAGGCAGCGGCACAAGTGCTGGTTAGGCATAAGGCAAGGGCACAAGTGCGGGCTAGGCATAAGGCAGGGGCACAAGTGCGGGCTAGGCATAAGGCAGGGGCACAAGTGCGGGCTAGGCATAAGGCAGGGACACAAGTGCGGGCTAAACATAAGGCAGGGGCACAAGTGCAGGCTAGGCTTTAGGCCTGGGCACAAGTGCGGGCTAGGCTTAAGGCCTGGGCACAAGTGCGAGCTAGGCTTAAGGCCTGAGAAAAAGTGCGGGCTAGGCTTAAGGCCTGGGCACAAGTGCGGGCTAGGCTTAAGGCCGGGGCACAAGTGCGGGCTAGGCTTAAGGCTGGGGCACAAGTGCGGGCTAGGCTTAAGGCCGGGGCACAAGTGCGGGCTAGGCTTAAGGCCGGGGCACAAGTGCGGGCTAGGCTTAAGGCCGGGGCACAAGTGCGGGCTAGGCTTAAGGCCGGGGCACAAGTGCGGGCTAGGCTTAAGGCCTGGGCACAAGTGCGGGCTAGGCTTAAGTCCGGGGCACAAGTGCGGGCTAGGCCTAAGGCCTGGGCACAAGTGCGGGCTAGGCTTAAGGCCTGGGCACAAGTGCGGGCTAGGCTTAAGGCCTGGGCACAAGTGCGGGCTAGGCTTAAAGCCGGGGCACAAGTGCGGGCTAGGCTTAAGGCCGGGACACAAGTGCGGGCTAGGCTTAAGGCCGGGGCACAAGTGCGGGCTAGGTTTAAGGCCGGGGCACAAGTGCGGGCTAGGCTTAAGGCCGGGGCACAAGTGCGGGCTAGGCTTAAGGCCGGGGCACAAGTGCGGGCTAGGCTTAAGGCCGGGGCACAAGTGCGGGCTAGGCTTAAGGCCTGGGCACAAGTGCAGTGCGGGCTAGGCTTAAGGCCTGGGCACAAGTGCAGTGCTGGCTAGGATCAAGGCAGGGGGCACAAATGCTGGCTAGGCTTAAGGCATGGGCACAAGTGCCAGCTAGGCTTAAGGCCTGAGCAAGAGTGCAGGCTAGGCTTAAGGCCGGGGCACAGGTGCAGGCTAGGCTTAAGGCCGGGGCACAGGTGCGGGCTAGGCTTATGGCCGGGGCACAGGTGCGGGCTAGGCTTAAGGCCGGGGCACAAGTGCGGGCTAGGCTTAAGGCCGGGGCACAAGTGCAGTGCGGGCTAGGCTTAAGGCCTGGGCGCAAGTGCAGTGCTGGCTAGGATCAAGGCAGGGGGCACAAATGCTGGCTAGGCTTAAGGCATGGGCACAAGTGCCAGCTAGGCTTAAGGCCTGGGCACAAGTGCAGGCTAGGCTTAAGGCCTGAGCAAAAGTGCAGGCAGGGCTTAAGGCCGGGGCACAGGTGCAGGCTAGGCTTAAGGCCGGGGCACAGGTGCGGGCTAGGCTTAAGGCCGGGGCACAGGTGCGGGCTAGGCTTAAGGCTGGGGCACAAGTGCAGTGCGGGCTAGGCTTAAGCCCGGGGCACAAGTGCAGTGCGGGCTAGGCTTAAGGCCGGGGCACAAGTGCGGGCTAGGCTTAAGGCCGGGGCACAAGTGCGGGCTAGGCTTAAGGCCGGGGCAGAAGTGCGGGCTAGGCTTAAGTCCGGGGCACAAGTGCGGGCTAGGCTTAAGGCCTGGGCACAAGTGCGGGCTAGGCTTAAGGCCGGGGCACAAGTGCGGGCTACACCTAAGGCCTGGGCACAAGTGCGGGCTAGGCTTAAGGCCTGGGCACAAGTGCGGGCTAGGCTTAAGGCCTGGGCACAAGTGCGGGCTAGGCTTAAGGCCTGGGCACAAGTGCAGAGCTGGCTAGGATCAAGGCAGGGGGCACAATTGCGGGCTAGGCTTAAGGCCGGGGCACAAGTGCGGGCTAGGCTTTAGGCCTGGGCACAAGTGCGGGCTAGGCTTAAGGCCTGGGCACAAGTGCGGGCTAGGCTTAAGGCCTGGGCACAAGGGCGGGCTAGGCTTAAGGCCTGAGCACAAGGGCGGGCTAGGCTTAAGGCAGGGGCACATGGGCGGGCTTGGCTTAAGGAAGGGGCACAAGGGCGGGCTTGGCTTAAGGCAGTGGCACAAGGGCGGGCTTGGCTTAAGGCCGGGGCACAAGTGCGGGCTAGGCTTAAGGCCGGGGCACAAGTGCTTGCTAGGCTTAAGGCCTGTGCACAAGTGCGGGCTAGGCTTAAGGCCGGGACACAAGTGCGGGCTAGGCTTTAGGCCTGGGCACAAGTGCGGGCTAGGCTTAAGGCCTGGGCACAAGTGCGGGCTAGGCTTAAGGCCTGGGCACAAGGGCGGGCTAGGCTTAAGGCCTGAGCACAAGGGCGGGCTAGGCTTAAGGCAGGGGCACATGGGCGGGCTTGGCTTAAGGAAGGGGCACAAGGGCGGGCTTGGCTTAAGGCAGTGGCACAAGGGCGGGCTTGGCTTAAGGCCGGGGCACAAGTGCGGGCTAGGCTTAAGGCCGGGGCACAAGTGCTTGCTAGGCTTAAGGCCTGTGCACAAGTGCGGGCTAGGCTTAAGGCCGGGGCACAGGTGCGGGCTAGGCTTAAGGCCGGGGCACAGGTGCGGGCTAGGCTTAAGGCTGGGGCACAAGTGCAGTGCGGGCTAGGCTTAAGCCCGGGGCACAAGTGCAGTGCGGGCTAGGCTTAAGGCCGGGGCACAAGTGCGGGCTAGGCTTAAGGCCGGGGCACAAGTGCGGGCTAGGCTTAAGGCCGGGGCAGAAGTGCGGGCTAGGCTTAAGTCCGGGGCACAAGTGCGGGCTAGGCTTAAGGCCTGGGCACAAGTGCGGGCTAGGCTTAAGGCCGGGGCACAAGTGCGGGCTACACCTAAGGCCTGGGCACAAGTGCGGGCTAGGCTTAAGGCCTGGGCACAAGTGCGGGCTAGGCTTAAGGCCTGGGCACAAGTGCGGGCTAGGCTTAAGGCCTGGGCACAAGTGCAGAGCTGGCTAGGATCAAGGCAGGGGGCACAATTGCGGGCTAGGCTTAAGGCCGGGGCACAAGTGCGGGCTAGGCTTTAGGCCTGGGCACAAGTGCGGGCTAGGCTTAAGGCCTGGGCACAAGTGCGGGCTAGGCTTAAGGCCTGGGCACAAGGGCGGGCTAGGCTTAAGGCCTGAGCACAAGGGCGGGCTAGGCTTAAGGCAGGGGCACATGGGCGGGCTTGGCTTAAGGAAGGGGCACAAGGGCGGGCTTGGCTTAAGGCAGTGGCACAAGGGCGGGCTTGGCTTAAGGCCGGGGCACAAGTGCGGGCTAGGCTTAAGGCCGGGGCACAAGTGCTTGCTAGGCTTAAGGCCTGTGCACAAGTGCGGGCTAGGCTTAAGGCCGGGACACAAGTGCGGGCTAGGCTTAAGGCCGGGGCACAAGTGCGGGCTAGGCTTAAAGCCGGGGCACAAGTGCGGGCTAGGCTTAAGGCCGGGGCACAAGTGCGGGCTAGGCTTAAGGCCGGGGCACAAGTACGGGCTAGGCTTAAGGCCGGGGCACAGGTGCGGGCTAGGCTTAAGCCCGGGGCACAGGTGCGGGCTAGGCTTAAGCCCGGGGCACAGGTGCAGGCTAGGCTTTAGGCCGGGGCACAGGTGCGGGCTAGGCTTAAGGCGGGGCACAGGTGCGTGCTAGGCTTAAGGCCAGGGCACAGGTGCGGGCCAGGCTTAAGACCGGGGCACAGGTGCGGGCTAGGCTTAAGGCCGGGGCACAGGTGCGGGCTAGGCTTAAGGCCGGGGCACAGGTGCGGGCTAGGCTTAAGGCCGGGGCACAGGTGCGGGCTAGGCTTAAGGCCGGGGCATAGGTGCGGGCTAGGCTTAAGGCCGGGGCACAGGTGCGGGCTAGGCTTAAGGCCGGGGCACAGGTGCGGGCTAGGCTTAAGGCCAGGGCACAGGTGCGGGCTAGGCTTAAGGCCGGGGCACAGGTGCGGGCTAGGCTTAAGGCCAGGGCACAAGTGCGGGCTAGGCTTAAGGCCGGGGCACAAGTGCGGGCTAGGCTTAAGGCCGGGGCACAAGTGCGGGCTAGGCATAAGGCAGTGGCACAAGTGCTGGTTAGGCATAAGGCAAGGGCACAAGTGCGGGCTAGGCATAAGGCAGTGGCACAAGTGCGGGCTAGGCATAAGGCAGGGGCACAAGTGCGGGCTAGGCATAAGGCAGGGACACAAGTGCGGGCTAAACATAAGGCAGGGGCACAAGTGCAGGCTAGGCTTTAGGCCTGGGCACAAGTGTGGGCTAGGCTTAAGGCCTGGGCACAAGTGCGAGCTAGGCTTAAGGCCTGAGAAAAAGTGCGGGCTAGGATTAAGGCCTGGGCACAAGTGCGGGCTAGGCTTAAGGCCGGGGCACAAGTGCGGGCTAGGCTTAAGGCTGGGGCACAAGTGCGGGCTAGGCTTAAGGCCGGGGCACAAGTGCGGGCTAGGCTTAAGGCCGGGGCACAAGTGCGGGCTAGGCTTAAGGCCGGGGCACAAGTGCGGGCTAGGCTTAAGGCCGGGGCACAAGTGCGGGCTAGGCTTAAGGCCTGGGCACAAGTGCGGGCTAGGCTTAAGTCCGGGGCACAAGTGCGGGCTAGGCCTAAGGCCTGGGCACAAGTGCGGGCTAGGCTTAAGGCCTGGGCACAAGTGTGGGCTAGGCTTAAGGCCTGGGCACAAGTGCGGGCTAGGCTTAAGGCCGGGGCACAAGTGCGGGCTAGGCTTAAGGCCGGGACACAAGTGCCGGCTAGGCTTAAGGCCAGGGCACAAGTGCGGGCTAGGTTTAAGGCAGGGGGCACAAGTGCGGGCTAGGCTTAAGGCCGGGGCACAAGTGCGGGCTAGGCTTAAGGCCGGGGCACAAGTGCGGGCTAGGCTTAAGGCCGGGGCACAAGTGCGGGCTAGGCTTAAGGCCTGGGCACAAGTGCAGTGCGGGCTAGGCTTAAGGCCTGGGCACAAGTGCAGTGCTGGCTAGGATCAAGGCAGGGGGCACAAATGCTGGCTAGGCTTAAGGCATGGGCACAAGTGCCAGCTAGGCTTAAGGCCTGAGCAAAAGTGCAGGCTAGGCTTAAGGCCGGGGCACAGGTGCAGGCTAGGCTTAAGGCCCGGGCACAGGTGCGGGCTAGGCTTATGGCCGGGGCACAGGTGCGGGCTAGGCTTAAGGCCAGGGCACAAGTGCGGGCTAGGCTTAAGGCCGGGGCACAGGTGCGGGCTAGGCTTAAGGCCGGGGCACAGGTGCAGTCAAGGCTTAAGGCCGGGGCACAGGTGCGGGCTAGGCTTAAGGCCGGGGCACAGGTGTGGGCTAGGCTTAAGGCCGAGGCACAGGTGTGGGCTAGGCTTAAGGCCAAGGCACAGGTGCGGGCTAGGCTTCAGGCCGGGGCACAAGTGCGGGCTAGGCTTAAGGCCGGGGCACAAGTGCGGGCTAGGCTTAAGGCCGGGGCACAAGTGCAGTGCGGGCTAGGCTTAAGGCCTGGGCGCAAGTGCAGTGCTGGCTAGGATCAAGGCAGGGTGCACAAATGCTGGCTAGGCTTAAGGCATGGGCACAAGTGCCAGCTAGGCTTAAGGCCTGGGCACAAGTGCAGGCTAGGCTTAAGGCCTGAGCAAAAGTGCAGGCAGGGCTTAAGGCCGGGGAACAGGTGCAGGCTAGGCTTAAGGCCGGGGCACAGGTGCGGGCTAGGCTTAAGGCCGGGGCACAGGTGCGGGCTAGGCTTAAGGCCGGGGCACAAGTGCAGTGCGGGCTAGGCTTAAGGCCGGGGCACAAGTGCAGTGCGGGCTAGGCTTAAGGCCGGGGCACAAGTGCGGGCTAGGCTTAAGGCCGGGGCACAAGTGCGGGCTAGGCTTAAGGCCGGGGCACAAGTGCGGGCTAGGCTTAAGGCCGGGGCACAAGTGCGGGCTAGGCTTAAGGCCTGGGCAAAAGTGCAGTGCGGGCTAGGCTTAAGGCAGGGGCACAAGTGCGGGCTAGGCATAAGGCAGGGACACAAGTGCGGGCTAAACATAAGGCAGGGGCACAAGTGCAGGCTAGGCTTTAGGCCTGGGCACAAGTGCGGGCTAGGCTTAAGGCCTGGGCACAAGTGCGAGCTAGGCTTAAGGCCTGAGAAAAAGTGCGGGCTAGGATTAAGGCCTGGGCACAAGTGCGGGCTAGGCTTAAGGCCGGGGCACAAGTGCGGGCTAGGCTTAAGGCTGGGGCACAAGTGCGGGCTAGGCTTAAGGCCGGGGCACAAGTGCGGGCTAGGCATAAGGCAGGGACACAAGTGCGTGCTAGGCATAAGGCAGGGACACAAGTGCGGGCTAAACATAAGGCAGGGGCACAAATGCAGGCTAGGCTTTAGGCCTGGGCACAAGTGCGGGCTAGGCTTAAGGCCTGGGCACAAGTGCGAGCTAGGCTTAAGGCCTGAGAAAAAGTGCGGGCTAGGCTTAAGGCCTGGGCACAAGTGCGGGCTAGGCTTAAGGCCGGGGCACAAGTGCGGGCTAGGCTTAAGGCTGGGGCACAAGTGCGGGCTAGGCTTAAGGCCGGGGCACAAGTGCGGGCTAGGCTTAAGGCCGGGGCACAAGTGCGGGCTAGGCTTAAGGCCGGGGCACAAGTGCGGGCTAGGCTTAAGGCCGGGGCACAAGTGCGGGCTAGGCTTAAGGCCTGGGCACAAGTGCGGGCTAGGCTTAAGTCCGGGGCACAAGTGCGGGCTAGGCCTAAGGCCTGGGCCCAAGTGCGGGCTAGGCTTAAGGCCTGGGCACAAGTGTGGGCTAGGCTTAAGGCCTGGGCACAAGTGCGGGCTAGGCTTAAGGCCGGGGCACAAGTGCGGGCTAGGCTTAAGGCCGGGACACAAGTGCCGGCTAGGCTTAAGGCCTGGGCACAAGTGCGGGCTAGGCTTAAGGCCGGGGCACAAGTGCGGGCTAGGCTTAAGGCCGGGACACAAGTGCCGGCTAGGCTTAAGGCCAGGGCACAAGTGCGGGCTAGGTTTAAGGCAGGGGGCACAAGTGCGGGCTAGGCTTAAGGCCGGGGCACAAGTGCGGGCTAGGCATAAGGCAAGGGCACAAGTGCGGGCTAGGCATAAGGCAGGGGCACAAGTGCGGGCTAGGCATAAGGCAGGGGCACAAGTGCGGGCTAGGCATAAGGCAGGGACACAAGTGCGGGCTAAACATAAGGCAGGGGCACAAGTGCAGGCTAGGCTTTAGGCCTGGGCACAAGTGCGGGCTAGGCTTAAGGCCTGGGCACAAGTGCGAGCTAGGCTTAAGGCCTGAGAAAAAGTGCGGGCTAGGATTAAGGCCTGGGCACAAGTGCGGGCTAGGCTTAAGGCCGGGGCACAAGTGCGGGCTAGGCTTAAGGCTGGGGCACAAGTGCGGGCTAGGCTTAAGGCCGGGGCACAAGTGCGGGCTAGGCTTAAGGCCGGGGCACAAGTGCGGGCTAGGCTTAAGGCCGGGGCACAAGTGCGGGCTAGGCTTAAGGCCGGGGCACAAGTGCAGGCTAGGCTTAAGGCCTGGGCACAAGTGCGGGCTAGGCTTAAGTCCGGGGCACAAGTGCGGGCTAGGCCTAAGGCCTGGGCACAAGTGCGGGCTAGGCTTAAGGCCTGGGCACAAGTGTGGGCTAGGCTTAAGGCCTGGGCACAAGTGCGGGCTAGGCTTAAGGCCGGGGCACAAGTGCGGGCTAGGCTTAAGGCCGGGACACAAGTGCCGGCTAGGCTTAAGGCCAGGGCACAAGTGCGGGCTAGGTTTAAGGCAGGGGGCACAAGTGCGGGCTAGGCTTAAGGCCGGGGCACAAGTGCGGGCTAGGCTTAAGGCCGGGGCACAAGTGCGGGCTAGGCTTAAGGCCGGGGCACAAGTGCGGGCTAGGCTTAAGGCCTGGGCACAAGTGCAGTGCGGGCTAGGCTTAAGGCCTGGGCACAAGTGCAGTGCTGGCTAGGATCAAGGCAGGGGGCACAAATGCTGGCTAGGCTTAAGGCATGGGCACAAGTGCCAGCTAGGCTTAAGGCCTGAGCAAAAGTGCAGGCTAGGCTTAAGGCCGGGGCACAGGTGCAGGCTAGGCTTAAGGCCCGGGCACAGGTGCGGGCTAGGCTTATGGCCGGGGCACAGGTGCGGGCTAGGCTTAAGGCCAGGGCACAAGTGCGGGCTAGGCTTAAGGCCGGGGCACAGGTGCGGGCTAGGCTTAAGGCCGGGGCACAGGTGCAGTCAAGGCTTAAGGCCGGGGCACAGGTGCGGGCTAGGCTTAAGGCCGGGGCACAGGTGTGGGCTAGGCTTAAGGCCGAGGCACAGGTGTGGGCTAGGCTTAAGGCCAAGGCACAGGTGCGGGCTAGGCTTCAGGCCGGGGCACAAGTGCGGGCTAGGCTTAAGGCCGGGGCACAAGTGCGGGCTAGGCTTAAGGCCGGGGCACAAGTGCAGTGCGGGCTAGGCTTAAGGCCTGGGCGCAAGTGCAGTGCTGGCTAGGATCAAGGCAGGGGGCACAAATGCTGGCTAGGCTTAAGGCATGGGCACAAGTGCCAGCTAGGCTTAAGGCCTGGGCACAAGTGCAGGCTAGGCTTAAGGCCTGAGCAAAAGTGCAGGCAGGGCTTAAGGCCGGGGAACAGGTGCAGGCTAGGCTTAAGGCCGGGGCACAGGTGCGGGCTAGGCTTAAGGCCGGGGCACAGGTGCGGGCTAGGCTTAAGGCCGGGGCACAGGTGCGGGCTAGGCTTAAGGCCGGGGCACAAGTGCAGTGCGGGCTAGGCTTAAGGCCGGGGCACAAGTGCGGGCTAGGCTTAAGGCCGGGGCACAAGTGCGGGCTAGGCTTAAGGCCGGGGCACAAGTGCGGGCTAGGCTTAAGGCCGGGGCACAAGTGCGGGCTAGGCTTAAGGCCTGGGCACAAGTGCAGTGCGGGCTAGGCTTAAGGCCTGGGCGCAAGTGCAGTGCTGGCTAGGATCAAGGCAGGGGGCAAAAATGCTGGCTAGGCTTAAGGCATGGGCACAAGTGCCAGCTAGGCTTAAGGCCTGGGCACAAGTGCAGGCTAGGCTTAAGGCCTGAGCAAAAGTGCAGGCTAGGCTTAAGGCCGGGGCACAGGTGCAGGCTAGGCTTAAGGCCGGGGCACAGGTGCGGGCTAGGCTTAAGGCCGGGGCACAGGTGCGGGCTAGGCTTAAGGCCGGGGCTCAAGTGCGGGCTAGGCTTAAGGCCGGGGCACAAGTGCGGGCTAGGCTTAAGGCCGGGGCACAAGTGCGGGCTAGGCATAAGGCAGCGGCACAAGTGCTGGTTAGGTATAAGGCAAGGGCACAAGTGCGGGCTAGGCGTAAGGCAGGGGCACAAGTGCGGGCTAGGCGTAAGGCAGGGGCACAAGTGCGGGCTAGGCATAAGGCAGGGGCACAAGTGCGGGCTAGGCATAAAGCAGGGGCACAAGTGCGGGCTAGGCATAAGGCAGCGGCACAAGTGCGGGCTAAACATAAGGCAGGTGCACAAGTGCAGGCTAGGCTTTAGGCCTGGGCACAATTGCGGGCTAGGCTTAAGGCAGGGGCACAAGTGTGGGCTAGGCTTAAGGCCGGGGCACAAGTGCGGGCTAGGCTTAAGGCCTGGGCACAAGTTCGGGCTAGGCTAAAGGCCTGGGCACAAGTGCGGGCTAGGCTTAAGGCCTGGGCACAAGTGCGGGCTAGGTTTAAGGCATGGGCACAAGTGCAGTGCGGGCTAGGCTTAAGGCCTGGGCACAAGTGCAGTGCTGGCTAGGATCAAGGCAGGGGGCACAAATGCTGGCTAGGCTTAAGGCATGGGCACAAGTGCCAGCTAGGCTTAAGGCCTGGGCACAAGTGCAGGCTAGGCTTAAGGCCTGAGCAAAAGTGCAGGCTAGGCATAAGGCCTGGGCACAAGTGCGGGCTAGGCTTAAGGCATGGGCACAAGTGCAGTGCTGGCTAGGCTTAAGGCCTGGGCACAAGTGCAGTGCTGGCTAGGATCAAGGCAGGGGCACAAGGGCGGGCCTGGCTTAAGGCAGTGGCACAAGGGCGGGCTTGGCTTAAGGCCAGGGCACAAGTGCGGGCTAGGCCTAAGGCCTGGGCACAAGTGCGGGCTTGGCTTAAGGCCTGGGCACAAGTGCGGGCTAGGCTTAAGGCCTGGGCACAAGTGTGGGCTAGGCTTAAGGCCGGGGCACAAGTGCGGGCTAGGCTTAAGGCCGGTGCACAAGTGCAGTGCTGGCTAGGATCAAGGCAGGGGGCACAAGTGCTGGCTAGGCTTAAGGCATGGGCACAAGTGCTGGCTAGGCTTAAGGCATGGGCACAAGTGCTGGCTAGGCTTAAGGCATACAGCTAACTCTTTGCACTCTTTGCATAAAGGGTTAGGCACCCATAGGGGTGAAGAGCTAGCTTTCACCCCTCTACTCTGTACTTGGACATTTAGGACTAGATCCTTTGTTGTACAGTGCGGAGCCTCTCCATAACCCCATGCTCCAAGCGACCAGGCAATTCTTGTCTGTCCTCCGTAAATGGGTAATGCCTTCTTCCCAATTACAGTCGTGCATGCGCATTCAGACGGGACAAGAGCGAAGAATGTAAAGCTGGCCCTATGTGCATAACCAACATGAAGCTGAAGACAAAAACAAACAAACAAGCATTCAAGGGGCTCAAAATTGCGGGCTAGGCTTAAGGCCTGGGCACAAGTGCGGGCTAGGCTTAAGGCCGGGGCACAAGTGCGGGCTAGGCTTAAGGCCGGGGCACAAGTGCGGGCTAGGCTTAAGGCCGGGGCACAAGTGCGGGCTAGGCTTAAGGCCGGGGCACAAGTGCGGGCTAGGCTTAAGGCCGGGGCAGAAGTGCGGGCTAGGCTTAAGGCCGGGGCACAAGTGCGGGCTAGGCTTAAGGCCTGGGCACAAGTGCGGGCTAGGCTTAAGGCCGGGGCACAAGTGCGGGCTAGGCCTAAGGCCTGGGCACAAGTGCGGGCTAGGCTTAAGGCCTGGGCACAAGTGCGGGCTAGGCTTAAGGCCTGGGCACAAGTGCGGGGTAGGCTTAAGGCCGGGGCACAAGTGCGGGCTAGGCTTAAGGCCGGGACACAAGTGCGGGCAAGGCTTAAGGCCGGGGCACAAGTGCGGGCTAGGTTTAAGGCCGGGGCACAAGTGCGGGCTAGGCTTAAGGCCGGGGCACAAGTGCGGGCTAGGCTTAAGGCCGGGGCACAAGTGCGGGCTAGGCTTAAGGCCGGGGCACAAGTTCGGGCTAGGCTTAAGGCCTGGGCACAAGTGCAGTGCGGGCTAGGCTTAAGGCCTGGGCACAAGTGCAGAGCTGGCTAGAATCAAGGCAGGGGGCACAAATGCTGGCTAGGCTTAAGGCATGGGCACAAGTGCCAGCTAGGCTTAAGGCCTGGGCACAAGTGCAGGCTAGGCTTAAGGCCTGAGCAAAAGTGCAGGCTAGGCTTAAGGCCGGGGCACAGGTGCAGGCTAGGCTTAAGGCCGGGGCACAGGTGCGGGCTAGGCTTAAGGCCGGGGCACAAGTGCGGGCTAGGTTTAAGGCTGGGGCACAAGTGCAGGCTAGGCTTAAGGCCGGGGCACAAGTGCGGGCTAGGCTTAAGGCCGGGGCACAAGTGCGGGCTAGGCTTAAGGCCGGGGCACAAGTGCGGGCTAGGCTTAAGGCCTGGGCACAAGTGCAGTGCGGGCTAGGCTTAAGGCCTGGGCACAAGTGCAGTGCTGGCTAGGATCAAGGCAGGGGGCACAAATGCTGGCTAGGCTTAAGGCATGGGCACAAGTGCCAGCTAGGCTTAAGGCCTGGGCACAAGTGCAGGCTAGGCTTAAGGCCTGAGCAAAAGTGCAGGCTAGGCTTAAGGCCGGGGCACAGGTGCAGGCTAGGCTTAAGGCCGGGGCACAGGTGCGGGCTAGGCTTAAGGCCGGGGCACAGGTGCGGGCTAGGCTTAAGGCCGGGGCACAAGTGCAGTGCGGGCTAGGCTTAAGGCCGGGGCACAAGTGCAGTGCGGGCTAGGCTTAAGGCCGGGGCACAAGTGCGGGCTAGGCTTAAGGCCGGGGCACAAGTGTGGGCTAGGCTTAAGGCCGGGACACAAGTGCGGGCTAGGCTTAAGGCCGGGGCACAAGTGCGGGCTAGGCTTATGGCCTGGGCACAAGTGCAGTGCGGGCTAGGCTTAAGGCCTGGGTGCAAGTGCAGTGCTGGCTAGGATCAAGGCAGGGGGCACAAATGCTGGCTAGGTTTAAGGCCGGGGCACAAGTGCAGGCTAGGCTTAAGGCCGGGGCACAAGTGCGGGCTAGGCTTAAGGCCGGGGCACAAGTGCGGGCTAGGCTTAAGGCCGGGGCACAAGTGCGGGCTAGGCTTAAGGCCTGGGCACAAGTGCAGTGCGGGCTAGGCTTAAGGCCTGGGCACAAGTGCAGTGCTGGCTAGGATCAAGGCAGGGGGCACAAATGCTGGCTAGGCTTAAGGCATGGGCACAAGTGCCAGCTAGGCTTAAGGCCTGGGCACAAGTGCAGGCTAGGCTTAAGGCCTGAGCAAAAGTGCAGGCTAGGCTTAAGGCCGGGGCACAGGTGCAGGCTAGGCTTAAGGCCGGGGCACAGGTGCGGGCTAGGCTTAAGGCCGGGGCACAGGTGCGGGCTAGGCTTAAGGCCGGGGCACAAGTGCAGTGCGGGCTAGGCTTAAGGCCGGGGCACAAGTGCAGTGCGGGCTAGGCTTAAGGCCGGGGCACAAGTGCGGGCTAGGCTTAAGGCCGGGGCACAAGTGTGGGCTAGGCTTAAGGCCGGGACACAAGTGCGGGCTAGGCTTAAGGCCGGGGCACAAGTGCGGGCTAGGCTTATGGCCTGGGCACAAGTGCAGTGCGGGCTAGGCTTAAGGCCTGGGTGCAAGTGCAGTGCTGGCTAGGATCAAGGCAGGGGGCACAAATGCTGGCTAGGCTTAAGGCATGGGCACAAGTGCCAGCTAGGCTTAAGGCCTGAGCACAAGTGCAGGCTAGGCTTAAGGCCTGAGCAAAAGTGCAGGCTAGGCTTAAGGCCGGGGCACAGGTGCAGGCTAGGCTTAAGGCCGGGGCACAGGTGCGGGCTAGGCTTAAGGCCGGGGCACAGGTGCGGGCTAGGCATAAGGCAGCGGCACAAGTGCGGGCTAAACATAAGGCAGGGGCACAAGTGCAGGCTAGGCTTTAGGCCGGGGCACAAGTGCGGGCTAGGCTTAAGGCCAGGGCACAGGTGCGGGCTAGGCTTAAGGCCGGGGCACAGGTGCGGGCTAGGCTTAAGGCCAGGGCACAGGTGCGGGCTAGGCTTAAGGCCGGGGCACAGGTGCGGGCTAGGCTTAAGGCCTGGGCACAAGTGCAGGCTAGGCTTAAGGCCTGAGCAAAAGTGCAGGCTAGGCTTAAGGCCGGGGCACAGCTGCAGGCTAGGCTTAAGGCCGGGGCACAGGTGCGGGCTAGGCTTAAGGCCAGGGCACAAGTGCGGGCTAGGCTTAAGGCCGGGGCACAAGTGCGGGCTAGGCTTAAGGCCGGGGCACAAGTGCGGGCTAGGCATAAGGCAGCGGCACAAGTGCTGGTTAGGCATAAGGCAAGGGCACAAGTGCGGGCTAGGCATAAGGCAGGGGCACAAGTGCGGGCTAGGCATAAGGCAGGGGCACAAGTGCGGGCTAGGCATAAGGCAGGGACACAAGTGCGGGCTAAACATAAGGCAGGGGCACAAGTGCAGGCTAGGCTTTAGGCCTGGGCACAAGTGCGGGCTAGGCTTAAGGCCTGGGCACAAGTGCGAGCTAGGCTTAAGGCCTGAGAAAAAGTGCGGGCTAGGCTTAAGGCCTGGGCACAAGTGCGGGCTAGGCTTAAGGCCGGGGCACAAGTGCGGGCTAGGCTTAAGGCTGGGGCACAAGTGCGGGCTAGGCTTAAGGCCGGGGCACAAGTGCGGGCTAGGCTTAAGGCCGGGGCACAAGTGCGGGCTAGGCTTAAGGCCGGGGCACAAGTGCGGGCTAGGCTTAAGGCCGGGGCACAAGTGCGGGCTAGGCTTAAGGCCTGGGCACAAGTGCGGGCTAGGCTTAAGTCCGGGGCACAAGTGCGGGCTAGGCCTAAGGCCTGGGCACAAGTGCGGGCTAGGCTTAAGGCCTGGGCACAAGTGCGGGCTAGGCTTAAGGCCTGGGCACAAGTGCGGGCTAGGCTTAAGGCCGGGGCACAAGTGCGGGCTAGGCTTAAGGCCGGGACACAAGTGCGGGCTAGGCTTAAGGCCGGGGCACAAGTGCGGGCTAGGTTTAAGGCCGGGGCACAAGTGCGGGCTAGGCTTAAGGCCGGGGCACAAGTGCGGGCTAGGCTTAAGGCCGGGGCACAAGTGCGGGCTAGGCTTAAGGCCGGGGCACAAGTGCGGGCTAGGCTTAAGGCCTGGGCACAAGTGCAGTGCGGGCTAGGCTTAAGGCCTGGGCACAAGTGCAGTGCTGGCTAGGATCAAGGCAGGGGGCACAAATGCTGGCTAGGCTTAAGGCATGGGCACAAGTGCCAGCTAGGCTTAAGGCCTGAGCAAGAGTGCAGGCTAGGCTTAAGGCCGGGGCACAGGTGCAGGCTAGGCTTAAGGCCGGGGCACAGGTGCGGGCTAGGCTTATGGCCGGGGCACAAGTGCGGGCTAGGCATAAGGCAGTGGCACAAGTGCTGGTTAGGCATAAGGCAAGGGCACAAGTGCGGGCTAGGCATAAGGCAGGGGCACAAGTGCGGGCTAGGCATAAGGCAGGGGCACAAGTGCGGGCTAGGCATAAGGCAGGGACACAAGTGCGGGCTAAACATAAGGCAGGGGCACAAGTGCAGGCTAGGCTTTAGGCCTGGGCACAAGTGCGGGCTAGGCTTAAGGCCTGGGCACAAGTGCGAGCTAGGCTTAAGGCCTGAGAAAAAGTGCGGGCTAGGATTAAGGCCTGGGCACAAGTGCGGGCTAGGCTTAAGGCCGGGGCACAAGTGCGGGCTAGGCTTAAGGCTGGGGCACAAGTGCGGGCTAGGCTTAAGGCCGGGGCACAAGTGCGGGCTAGGCTTAAGGCCGGGGCACAAGTGCGGGCTAGGCTTAAGGCCGGGGCACAAGTGCGGGCTAGGCTTAAGGCCGGGGCACAAGTGCGGGCTAGGCTTAAGGCCTGGGCACAAGTGCGGGCTAGGCTTAAGTCCGGGGCACAAGTGCGGGCTAGGCCTAAGGCCTGGGCACAAGTGCGGGCTAGGCTTAAGGCCTGGGCACAAGTGTGGGCTAGGCTTAAGGCCTGGGCACAAGTGCGGGCTAGGCTTAAGGCCGGGGCACAAGTGCGGGCTAGGCTTAAGGCCGGGACACAAGTGCCGGCTAGGCTTAAGGCCAGGGCACAAGTGCGGGCTAGGTTTAAGGCAGGAGGCACAAGTGCGGGCTAGGCTTAAGGCCGGGGCACAAGTGCGGGCTAGGCTTAAGGCCGGGGCACAAGTGCGGGCTAGGCTTAAGGCCGGGGCACAAGTGCGGGCTAGGCTTAAGGCCTGGGCACAAGTGCAGTGCGGGCTAGGCTTAAGGCCTGGGCACAAGTGCAGTGCTGGCTAGGATCAAGGCAGGGGGCACAAATGCTGGCTAGGCTTAAGGCATGGGCACAAGTGCCAGCTAGGCTTAAGGCCTGAGCAAAAGTGCAGGCTAGGCTTAAGGCCGGGGCACAGGTGCAGGCTAGGCTTAAGGCCCGGGCACAGGTGCGGGCTAGGCTTATGGCCGGGGCACAGGTGCGGGCTAGGCTTAAGGCCAGGGCACAAGTGCGGGCTAGGCTTAAGGCCGGGGCACAGGTGCGGGCTAGGCTTAAGGCCGGGGCACAGGTGCAGTCAAGGCTTAAGGCCGGGGCACAGGTGCGGGCTAGGCTTAAGGCCGGGGCACAGGTGTGGGCTAGGCTTAAGGCCGAGGCACAGGTGTGGGCTAGGCTTAAGGCCAAGGCACAGGTGCGGGCTAGGCTTCAGGCCGGGGCACAAGTGCGGGCTAGGCTTAAGGCCGGGGCACAAGTGCGGGCTAGGCTTAAGGCCGGGGCACAAGTGCAGTGCGGGCTAGGCTTAAGGCCTGGGCGCAAGTGCAGTGCTGGCTAGGATCAAGGCAGGGGGCACAAATGCTGGCTAGGCTTAAGGCATGGGCACAAGTGCCAGCTAGGCTTAAGGCCTGGGCACAAGTGCAGGCTAGGCTTAAGGCCTGAGCAAAAGTGCAGGCAGGGCTTAAGGCCGGGGAACAGGTGCAGGCTAGGCTTAAGGCCGGGGCACAGGTGCGGGCTAGGCTTAAGGCCGGGGCACAGGTGCGGGCTAGGCTTAAGGCCGGGGCACAAGTGCAGTGCGGGCTAGGCTTAAGGCCGGGGCACAAGTGCAGTGCGGGCTAGGCTTAAGGCCGGGGCACAAGTGCGGGATAGGCTTAAGGCCGGGGCACAAGTGCGGGCTAGGCTTAAGGCCGGGGCACAAGTGCGGGCTAGGCTTAAGGCCGGGGCACAAGTGCGGGCTAGGCTTAAGGCCTGGGCACAAGTGCAGTGCGGGCTAGGCTTAAGGCAGGGGCACAAGTGCGGGCTAGGCATAAGGCAGGGACACAAGTGCGGGCTAAACATAAGGCAGGGGCACAAGTGCAGGCTAGGCTTTAGGCCTGGGCACAAGTGCGGGCTAGGCTTAAGGCCTGGGCACAAGTGCGAGCTAGGCTTAAGGCCTGAGAAAAAGTGCGGGCTAGGATTAAGGCCTGGGCACAAGTGCGGGCTAGGCTTAAGGCCGGGGCACAAGTGCGGGCTAGGCTTAAGGCTGGGGCACAAGTGCGGGCTAGGCTTAAGGCCGGGGCACAAGTGCGGGCTAGGCATAAGGCAGGGACACAAGTGCGTGCTAGGCATAAGGCAGGGACACAAGTGCGGGCTAAACATAAGGCAGGGGCACAAATGCAGGCTAGGCTTTAGGCCTGGGCACAAGTGCGGGCTAGGCTTAAGGCCTGGGCACAAGTGCGAGCTAGGCTTAAGGCCTGAGAAAAAGTGCGGGCTAGGCTTAAGGCCTGGGCACAAGTGCGGGCTAGGCTTAAGGCCGGGGCACAAGTGCGGGCTAGGCTTAAGGCTGGGGCACAAGTGCGGGCTAGGCTTAAGGCCGGGGCACAAGTGCGGGCTAGGCTTAAGGCCGGGGCACAAGTGCGGGCTAGGCTTAAGGCCGGGGCACAAGTGCGGGCTAGGCTTAAGGCCGGGGCACAAGTGCGGGCTAGGCTTAAGGCCTGGGCACAAGTGCGGGCTAGGCTTAAGTCCGGGGCACAAGTGCGGGCTAGGCCTAAGGCCTGGGCACAAGTGCGGGCTAGGCTTAAGGCCTGGGCACAAGTGTGGGCTAGGCTTAAGGCCTGGGCACAAGTGCGGGCTAGGCTTAAGGCCGGGGCACAAGTGCGGGCTAGGCTTAAGGCCGGGACACAAGTGCCGGCTAGGCTTAAGGCCTGGGCACAAGTGCGGGCTAGGCTTAAGGCCGGGGCACAAGTGCGGGCTAGGCTTAAGGCCGGGACACAAGTGCCGGCTAGGCTTAAGGCCAGGGCACAAGTGCGGGCTAGGTTTAAGGCAGGGGGCACAAGTGCGGGCTAGGCTTAAGGCCGGGGCACAAGTGCGGGCTAGGCATAAGGCAAGGGCACAAGTGCGGGCTAGGCATAAGGCAGGGGCACAAGTGCGGGCTAGGCATAAGGCAGGGGCACAAGTGCGGGCTAGGCATAAGGCAGGGACACAAGTGCGGGCTAAACATAAGGCAGGGGCACAAGTGCAGGCTAGGCTTTAGGCCTGGGCACAAGTGCGGGCTAGGCTTAAGGCCTGGGCACAAGTGCGAGCTAGGCTTAAGGCCTGAGAAAAAGTGCGGGCTAGGATTAAGGCCTGGGCACAAGTGCGGGCTAGGCTTAAGGCCGGGGCACAAGTGCGGGCTAGGCTTAAGGCTGGGGCACAAGTGCGGGCTAGGCTTAAGGCCGGGGCACAAGTGCGGGCTAGGCTTAAGGCCGGGGCACAAGTGCGGGCTAGGCTTAAGGCCGGGGCACAAGTGCGGGCTAGGCTTAAGGCCGGGGCACAAGTGCGGGCTAGGCTTAAGGCCTGGGCACAAGTGCGGGCTAGGCTTAAGTCCGGGGCACAAGTGCGGGCTAGGCCTAAGGCCTGGGCACAAGTGCGGGCTAGGCTTAAGGCCTGGGCACAAGTGTGGGCTAGGCTTAAGGCCTGGGCACAAGTGCGGGCTAGGCTTAAGGCCGGGGCACAAGTGCGGGCTAGGCTTAAGGCCGGGACACAAGTGCCGGCTAGGCTTAAGGCCAGGGCACAAGTGCGGGCTAGGTTTAAGGCAGGGGGCACAAGTGCGGGCTAGGCTTAAGGCCGGGGCACAAGTGCGGGCTAGGCTTAAGGCCGGGGCACAAGTGCGGGCTAGGCTTAAGGCCGGGGCACAAGTGCGGGCTAGGCTTAAGGCCTGGGCACAAGTGCAGTGCGGGCTAGGCTTAAGGCCTGGGCACAAGTGCAGTGCTGGCTAGGATCAAGGCAGGGGGCACAAATGCTGGCTAGGCTTAAGGCATGGGCACAAGTGCCAGCTAGGCTTAAGGCCTGAGCAAAAGTGCAGGCTAGGCTTAAGGCCGGGGCACAGGTGCAGGCTAGGCTTAAGGCCCGGGCACAGGTGCGGGCTAGGCTTATGGCCGGGGCACAGGTGCGGGCTAGGCTTAAGGCCAGGGCACAAGTGCGGGCTAGGCTTAAGGCCGGGGCACAGGTGCGGGCTAGGCTTAAGGCCGGGGCACAGGTGCAGTCAAGGCTTAAGGCCGGGGCACAGGTGCGGGCTAGGCTTAAGGCCGGGGCACAGGTGTGGGCTAGGCTTAAGGCCGAGGCACAGGTGTGGGCTAGGCTTAAGGCCAAGGCACAGGTGCGGGCTAGGCTTCAGGCCGGGGCACAAGTGCGGGCTAGGCTTAAGGCCGGGGCACAAGTGCGGGCTAGGCTTAAGGCCGGGGCACAAGTGCAGTGCGGGCTAGGCTTAAGGCCTGGGCGCAAGTGCAGTGCTGGCTAGGATCAAGGCAGGGGGCACAAATGCTGGCTAGGCTTAAGGCATGGGCACAAGTGCCAGCTAGGCTTAAGGCCTGGGCACAAGTGCAGGCTAGGCTTAAGGCCTGAGCAAAAGTGCAGGCAGGGCTTAAGGCCGGGGAACAGGTGCAGGCTAGGCTTAAGGCCGGGGCACAGGTGCGGGCTAGGCTTAAGGCCGGGGCACAGGTGCGGGCTAGGCTTAAGGCCGGGGCACAAGTGCAGTGCGGGCTAGGCTTAAGGCCGGGGCACAAGTGCAGTGCGGGCTAGGCTTAAGGCCGGGGCACAAGTGCGGGCTAGGCTTAAGGCCGGGGCACAAGTGCGGGCTAGGCTTAAGGCCGGGGCACAAGTGCGGGCTAGGCTTAAGGCCGGGGCACAAGTGCGGGCTAGGCTTAAGGCCTGGGCACAAGTGCAGTGCGGGCTAGGCTTAAGGCCTGGGCGCAAGTGCAGTGCTGGCTAGGATCAAGGCAGGGGGCACAAATGCTGGCTAGGCTTAAGGCATGGGCACAAGTGCCAGCTAGGCTTAAGGCCTGGGCACAAGTGCAGGCTAGGCTTAAGGCCTGAGCAAAAGTGCAGGCTAGGCTTAAGGCCGGGGCACAGGTGCAGGCTAGGCTTAAGGCCGGGGCACAGGTGCGGGCTAGGCTTAAGGCCGGGGCACAGGTGCGGGCTAGGCTTAAGGCCGGGGCTCAAGTGCGGGCTAGGCTTAAGGCCGGGGCACAAGTGCGGGCTAGGCTTAAGGCCGGGGCACAAGTGCGGGCTAGGCATAAGGCAGCGGCACAAGTGCTGGTTAGGTATAAGGCAAGGGCACAAGTGCGGGCTAGGCGTAAGGCAGGGGCACAAGTGCGGGCTAGGCGTAAGGCAGGGGCACAAGTGCGGGCTAGGCATAAGGCAGGGGCACAAGTGCGGGCTAGGCATAAAGCAGGGGCACAAGTGCGGGCTAGGCATAAGGCAGCGGCACAAGTGCGGGCTAAACATAAGGCAGGGGCACAAGTGCAGGCTAGGCTTTAGGCCTGGGCACAATTGCGGGCTAGGCTTAAGGCAGGGGCACAAGTGTGGGCTAGGCTTAAGGCCGGGGCACAAGTGCGGGCTAGGCTTAAGGCCTGGGCACAAGTTCGGGCTAGGCTAAAGGCCTGGGCACAAGTGCGGGCTAGGCTTAAGGCCTGGGCACAAGTGCGGGCTAGGTTTAAGGCATGGGCACAAGTGCAGTGCGGGCTAGGCTTAAGGCCTGGGCACAAGTGCAGTGCTGGCTAGGATCAAGGCAGGGGGCACAAATGCTGGCTAGGCTTAAGGCATGGGCACAAGTGCCAGCTAGGCTTAAGGCCTGGGCACAAGTGCAGGCTAGGCTTAAGGCCTGAGCAAAAGTGCAGGCTAGGCATAAGGCCTGGGCACAAGTGCGGGCTAGGCTTAAGGCATGGGCACAAGTGCAGTGCTGGCTAGGCTTAAGGCCTGGGCACAAGTGCAGTGCTGGCTAGGATCAAGGCAGGGGCACAAGGGCGGGCCTGGCTTAAGGCAGTGGCACAAGGGCGGGCTTGGCTTAAGGCCAGGGCACAAGTGCGGGCTAGGCCTAAGGCCTGGGCACAAGTGCGGGCTTGGCTTAAGGCCTGGGCACAAGTGCGGGCTAGGCTTAAGGCCTGGGCACAAGTGTGGGCTAGGCTTAAGGCCGGGGCACAAGTGCGGGCTAGGCTTAAGGCCGGTGCACAAGTGCAGTGCTGGCTAGGATCAAGGCAGGGGGCACAAGTGCTGGCTAGGCTTAAGGCATGGGCACAAGTGCTGGCTAGGCTTAAGGCATGGGCACAAGTGCTGGCTAGGCTTAAGGCATACAGCTAACTCTTTGCACTCTTTGCATAAAGGGTTAGGCACCCATAGGGGTGAAGAGCTAGCTTTCACCCCTCTACTCTGTACTTGGACATTTAGGACTAGATCCTTTGTTGTACAGTGCGGAGCCTCTCCATAACCCCATGCTCCAAGCGACCAGGCAATTCTTGTCTGTCCTCCGTAAATGGGTAATGCCTTCTTCCCAATTACAGTCGTGCATGCGCATTCAGACGGGACAAGAGCGAAGAATGTAAAGCTGGCCCTATGTGCATAACCAACATGAAGCTGAAGACAAAAACAAACAAACAAGCATTCAAGGGGCTCAAAATTGCGGGCTAGGCTTAAGGCCTGGGCACAAGTGCGGGCTAGGCTTAAGGCTGGGGCACAAGTGCGGGCTAGGCTTAAGGCCGGGGCACAAGTGCGGGCTAGGCTTAAGGCCGGGGCACAAGTGCGGGCTAGGCTTAAGGCCGGGGCACAAGTGCGGGCTAGGCTTAAGGCCGGGGCAGAAGTGCGGGCTAGGCTTAAGGCCGGGGCACAAGTGCGGGCTAGGCTTAAGGCCTGGGCACAAGTGCGGGCTAGGCTTAAGGCCGGGGCACAAGTGCGGGCTAGGCCTAAGGCCTGGGCACAAGTGCGGGCTAGGCTTAAGGCCTGGGCACAAGTGCGGGCTAGGCTTAAGGCCTGGGCACAAGTGCGGGCTAGGCTTAAGGCCGGGGCACAAGTGCGGGCTAGGCTTAAGGCCGGGACACAAGTGCGGGCAAGGCTTAAGGCCGGGGCACAAGTGCGGGCTAGGTTTAAGGCCGGGGCACAAGTGCGGGCTAGGCTTAAGGCCGGGGCACAAGTGCGGGCTAGGCTTAAGGCCGGGGCACAAGTGCGGGCTAGGCTTAAGGCCGGGGCACAAGTTCGGGCTAGGCTTAAGGCCTGGGCACAAGTGCAGTGCGGGCTAGGCTTAAGGCCTGGGCACAAGTGCAGAGCTGGCTAGAATCAAGGCAGGGGGCACAAATGCTGGCTAGGCTTAAGGCATGGGCACAAGTGCCAGCTAGGCTTAAGGCCTGGGCACAAGTGCAGGCTAGGCTTAAGGCCTGAGCAAAAGTGCAGGCTAGGCTTAAGGCCGGGGCACAGGTGCAGGCTAGGCTTAAGGCCGGGGCACAGGTGCGGGCTAGGCTTAAGGAAGGGGCACAAGTGCGGGCTAGGTTTAAGGCCGGGGCACAAGTGCAGGCTAGGCTTAAGGCCGGGGCACAAGTGCGGGCTAGGCATAAGGCAGGGGCACAAGTGCGGGCTAGGCATAAGGCAGGGGCACAAGTGCGGGCTAGGCATAAGGCAGGGACACAAGTGCGGGCTAAACATAAGGCAGGGGCACAAGTGCAGGCTAGGCTTTAGGCCTGGGCACAAGTGCGGGCTAGGCTTAAGGCCTGGGCACAAGTGCGAGCTAGGCTTAAGGCCTGAGAAAAAGTGCGGGCTAGGATTAAGGCCTGGGCACAAGTGCGGGCTAGGCTTAAGGCCGGGGCACAAGTGCGGGCTAGGCTTAAGGCTGGGGCACAAGTGCGGGCTAGGCTTAAGGCCGGGGCACAAGTGCGGGCTAGGCTTAAGGCCGGGGCACAAGTGCGGGCTAGGCTTAAGGCCGGGGCACAAGTGCGGGCTAGGCTTAAGGCCGGGGCACAAGTGCGGGCTAGGCTTAAGGCCTGGGCACAAGTGCGGGCTAGGCTTAAGTCCGGGGCACAAGTGCGGGCTAGGCCTAAGGCCTGGGCACAAGTGCGGGCTAGGCTTAAGGCCTGGGCACAAGTGTGGGCTAGGCTTAAGGCCTGGGCACAAGTGCGGGCTAGGCTTAAGGCCGGGGCACAAGTGCGGGCTAGGCTTAAGGCCTGGGCACAAGTGCGGGCTAGGCTTAAGTCCGGGGCACAAGTGCGGGCTAGGCCTAAGGCCTGGGCACAAGTGCGGGCTAGGCTTAAGGCCTGGGCACAAGTGCGGGCTAGGCTTAAGGCCTGGGCACAAGTGCGGGCTAGGCTTAAGGCCTGGGCACAAGTGCGGGCTAGGCTTAAGGCCGGGGCACAAGTGCGGGCTAGGCTTAAGGCCGGGACACAAGTGCGGGCAAGGCTTAAGGCCGGGGCACAAGTGCGGGCTAGGTTTAAGGCCGGGGCACAAGTGCGGGCTAGGCTTAAGGCCGGGGCACAAGTGCGGGCTAGGCTTAAGGCCGGGGCACAAGTGCGGGCTAGGCTTAAGGCCGGGGCACAAGTTCGGGCTAGGCTTAAGGCCTGGGCACAAGTGCAGTGCGGGCTAGGCTTAAGGCCTGGGCACAAGTGCAGAGCTGGCTAGAATCAAGGCAGGGGGCACAAATGCTGGCTAGGCTTAAGGCATGGGCACAAGTGCCAGCTAGGCTTAAGGCCTGGGCACAAGTGCAGGCTAGGCTTAAGGCCTGAGCAAAAGTGCAGGCTAGGCTTAAGGCCGGGGCACAGGTGCAGGCTAGGCTTAAGGCCGGGGCACAGGTGCGGGCTAGGCTTAAGGCCGGGGCACAAGTGCGGGCTAGGTTTAAGGCTGGGGCACAAGTGCAGGCTAGGCTTAAGGCCGGGGCACAAGTGCGGGCTAGGCTTAAGGCCGGGGCACAAGTGCGGGCTAGGCTTAAGGCCGGGGCACAAGTGCGGGCTAGGCTTAAGGCCTGGGCACAAGTGCAGTGCGGGCTAGGCTTAAGGCCTGGGCACAAGTGCAGTGCTGGCTAGGATCAAGGCAGGGGGCACAAATGCTGGCTAGGCTTAAGGCATGGGCACAAGTGCCAGCTAGGCTTAAGGCCTGGGCACAAGTGCAGGCTAGGCTTAAGGCCTGAGCAAAAGTGCAGGCTAGGCTTAAGGCCGGGGCACAGGTGCAGGCTAGGCTTAAGGCCGGGGCACAGGTGCGGGCTAGGCTTAAGGCCGGGGCACAGGTGCGGGCTAGGCTTAAGGCCGGGGCACAAGTGCAGTGCGGGCTAGGCTTAAGGCCGGGGCACAAGTGCAGTGCGGGCTAGGCTTAAGGCCGGGGCACAAGTGCGGGCTAGGCTTAAGGCCGGGGCACAAGTGTGGGCTAGGCTTAAGGCCGGGACACAAGTGCGGGCTAGGCTTAAGGCCGGGGCACAAGTGCGGGCTAGGCTTATGGCCTGGGCACAAGTGCAGTGCGGGCTAGGCTTAAGGCCTGGGTGCAAGTGCAGTGCTGGCTAGGATCAAGGCAGGGGGCACAAATGCTGGCTAGGTTTAAGGCCGGGGCACAAGTGCAGGCTAGGCTTAAGGCCGGGGCACAAGTGCGGGCTAGGCTTAAGGCCGGGGCACAAGTGCGGGCTAGGCTTAAGGCCGGGGCACAAGTGCGGGCTAGGCTTAAGGCCTGGGCACAAGTGCAGTGCGGGCTAGGCTTAAGGCCTGGGCACAAGTGCAGTGCTGGCTAGGATCAAGGCAGGGGGCACAAATGCTGGCTAGGCTTAAGGCATGGGCACAAGTGCCAGCTAGGCTTAAGGCCTGGGCACAAGTGCAGGCTAGGCTTAAGGCCTGAGCAAAAGTGCAGGCTAGGCTTAAGGCCGGGGCACAGGTGCAGGCTAGGCTTAAGGCCGGGGCACAGGTGCGGGCTAGGCTTAAGGCCGGGGCACAGGTGCGGGCTAGGCTTAAGGCCGGGGCACAAGTGCAGTGCGGGCTAGGCTTAAGGCCGGGGCACAAGTGCAGTGCGGGCTAGGCTTAAGGCCGGGGCACAAGTGCGGGCTAGGCTTAAGGCCGGGGCACAAGTGTGGGCTAGGCTTAAGGCCGGGACACAAGTGCGGGCTAGGCTTAAGGCCGGGGCACAAGTGCGGGCTAGGCTTATGGCCTGGGCACAAGTGCAGTGCGGGCTAGGCTTAAGGCCTGGGTGCAAGTGCAGTGCTGGCTAGGATCAAGGCAGGGGGCACAAATGCTGGCTAGGCTTAAGGCATGGGCACAAGTGCCAGCTAGGCTTAAGGCCTGAGCACAAGTGCAGGCTAGGCTTAAGGCCTGAGCAAAAGTGCAGGCTAGGCTTAAGGCCGGGGCACAGGTGCAGGCTAGGCTTAAGGCCGGGGCACAGGTGCGGGCTAGGCTTAAGGCCGGGGCACAGGTGCGGGCTAGGCATAAGGCAGCGGCACAAGTGCGGGCTAAACATAAGGCAGGGGCACAAGTGCAGGCTAGGCTTTAGGCCGGGGCACAAGTGCGGGCTAGGCTTAAGGCCAGGGCACAGGTGCGGGCTAGGCTTAAGGCCGGGGCACAGGTGCGGGCTAGGCTTAAGGCCAGGGCACAGGTGCGGGCTAGGCTTAAGGCCGGGGCACAGGTGCGGGCTAGGCTTAAGGCCTGGGCACAAGTGCAGGCTAGGCTTAAGGCCTGAGCAAAAGTGCAGGCTAGGCTTAAGGCCGGGGCACAGCTGCAGGCTAGGCTTAAGGCCGGGGCACAGGTGCGGGCTAGGCTTAAGGCCAGGGCACAAGTGCGGGCTAGGCTTAAGGCCGGGGCACAAGTGCGGGCTAGGCTTAAGGCCGGGGCACAAGTGCGGGCTAGGCATAAGGCAGCGGCACAAGTGCTGGTTAGGCATAAGGCAAGGGCACAAGTGCGGGCTAGGCATAAGGCAGGGGCACAAGTGCGGGCTAGGCATAAGGCAGGGGCACAAGTGCGGGCTAGGCATAAGGCAGGGACACAAGTGCGGGCTAAACATAAGGCAGGGGCACAAGTGCAGGCTAGGCTTTAGGCCTGGGCACAAGTGCGGGCTAGGCTTAAGGCCTGGGCACAAGTGCGAGCTAGGCTTAAGGCCTGAGAAAAAGTGCGGGCTAGGCTTAAGGCCTGGGCACAAGTGCGGGCTAGGCTTAAGGCCGGGGCACAAGTGCGGGCTAGGCTTAAGGCTGGGGCACAAGTGCGGGCTAGGCTTAAGGCCGGGGCACAAGTGCGGGCTAGGCTTAAGGCCGGGGCACAAGTGCGGGCTAGGCTTAAGGCCGGGGCACAAGTGCGGGCTAGGCTTAAGGCCGGGGCACAAGTGCGGGCTAGGCTTAAGGCCTGGGCACAAGTGCGGGCTAGGCTTAAGTCCGGGGCACAAGTGCGGGCTAGGCCTAAGGCCTGGGCACAAGTGCGGGCTAGGCTTAAGGCCTGGGCACAAGTGCGGGCTAGGCTTAAGGCCTGGGCACAAGTGCGGGCTAGGCTTAAGGCCGGGGCACAAGTGCGGGCTAGGCTTAAGGCCGGGACACAAGTGCGGGCTAGGCTTAAGGCCGGGGCACAAGTGCGGGCTAGGTTTAAGGCCGGGGCACAAGTGCGGGCTAGGCTTAAGGCCGGGGCACAAGTGCGGGCTAGGCTTAAGGCCGGGGCACAAGTGCGGGCTAGGCTTAAGGCCGGGGCACAAGTGCGGGCTAGGCTTAAGGCCTGGGCACAAGTGCAGTGCGGGCTAGGCTTAAGGCCTGGGCACAAGTGCAGTGCTGGCTAGGATCAAGGCAGGGGGCACAAATGCTGGCTAGGCTTAAGGCATGGGCACAAGTGCCAGCTAGGCTTAAGGCCTGAGCAAGAGTGCAGGCTAGGCTTAAGGCCGGGGCACAGGTGCAGGCTAGGCTTAAGGCCGGGGCACAGGTGCGGGCTAGGCTTATGGCCGGGGCACAAGTGCGGGCTAGGCATAAGGCAGTGGCACAAGTGCTGGTTAGGCATAAGGCAAGGGCACAAGTGCGGGCTAGGCATAAGGCAGGGGCACAAGTGCGGGCTAGGCATAAGGCAGGGGCACAAGTGCGGGCTAGGCATAAGGCAGGGACACAAGTGCGGGCTAAACATAAGGCAGGGGCACAAGTGCAGGCTAGGCTTTAGGCCTGGGCACAAGTGCGGGCTAGGCTTAAGGCCTGGGCACAAGTGCGAGCTAGGCTTAAGGCCTGAGAAAAAGTGCGGGCTAGGATTAAGGCCTGGGCACAAGTGCGGGCTAGGCTTAAGGCCGGGGCACAAGTGCGGGCTAGGCTTAAGGCTGGGGCACAAGTGCGGGCTAGGCTTAAGGCCGGGGCACAAGTGCGGGCTAGGCTTAAGGCCGGGGCACAAGTGCGGGCTAGGCTTAAGGCCGGGGCACAAGTGCGGGCTAGGCTTAAGGCCGGGGCACAAGTGCGGGCTAGGCTTAAGGCCTGGGCACAAGTGCGGGCTAGGCTTAAGTCCGGGGCACAAGTGCGGGCTAGGCCTAAGGCCTGGGCACAAGTGCGGGCTAGGCTTAAGGCCTGGGCACAAGTGTGGGCTAGGCTTAAGGCCTGGGCACAAGTGCGGGCTAGGCTTAAGGCCGGGGCACAAGTGCGGGCTAGGCTTAAGGCCGGGACACAAGTGCCGGCTAGGCTTAAGGCCAGGGCACAAGTGCGGGCTAGGTTTAAGGCAGGAGGCACAAGTGCGGGCTAGGCTTAAGGCCGGGGCACAAGTGCGGGCTAGGCTTAAGGCCGGGGCACAAGTGCGGGCTAGGCTTAAGGCCGGGGCACAAGTGCGGGCTAGGCTTAAGGCCTGGGCACAAGTGCAGTGCGGGCTAGGCTTAAGGCCTGGGCACAAGTGCAGTGCTGGCTAGGATCAAGGCAGGGGGCACAAATGCTGGCTAGGCTTAAGGCATGGGCACAAGTGCCAGCTAGGCTTAAGGCCTGAGCAAAAGTGCAGGCTAGGCTTAAGGCCGGGGCACAGGTGCAGGCTAGGCTTAAGGCCCGGGCACAGGTGCGGGCTAGGCTTATGGCCGGGGCACAGGTGCGGGCTAGGCTTAAGGCCAGGGCACAAGTGCGGGCTAGGCTTAAGGCCGGGGCACAGGTGCGGGCTAGGCTTAAGGCCGGGGCACAGGTGCAGTCAAGGCTTAAGGCCGGGGCACAGGTGCGGGCTAGGCTTAAGGCCGGGGCACAGGTGTGGGCTAGGCTTAAGGCCGAGGCACAGGTGTGGGCTAGGCTTAAGGCCAAGGCACAGGTGCGGGCTAGGCTTCAGGCCGGGGCACAAGTGCGGGCTAGGCTTAAGGCCGGGGCACAAGTGCGGGCTAGGCTTAAGGCCGGGGCACAAGTGCAGTGCGGGCTAGGCTTAAGGCCTGGGCGCAAGTGCAGTGCTGGCTAGGATCAAGGCAGGGGGCACAAATGCTGGCTAGGCTTAAGGCATGGGCACAAGTGCCAGCTAGGCTTAAGGCCTGGGCACAAGTGCAGGCTAGGCTTAAGGCCTGAGCAAAAGTGCAGGCAGGGCTTAAGGCCGGGGAACAGGTGCAGGCTAGGCTTAAGGCCGGGGCACAGGTGCGGGCTAGGCTTAAGGCCGGGGCACAGGTGCGGGCTAGGCTTAAGGCCGGGGCACAAGTGCAGTGCGGGCTAGGCTTAAGGCCGGGGCACAAGTGCAGTGCGGGCTAGGCTTAAGGCCGGGGCACAAGTGCGGGATAGGCTTAAGGCCGGGGCACAAGTGCGGGCTAGGCTTAAGGCCGGGGCACAAGTGCGGGCTAGGCTTAAGGCCGGGGCACAAGTGCGGGCTAGGCTTAAGGCCTGGGCACAAGTGCAGTGCGGGCTAGGCTTAAGGCAGGGGCACAAGTGCGGGCTAGGCATAAGGCAGGGACACAAGTGCGGGCTAAACATAAGGCAGGGGCACAAGTGCAGGCTAGGCTTTAGGCCTGGGCACAAGTGCGGGCTAGGCTTAAGGCCTGGGCACAAGTGCGAGCTAGGCTTAAGGCCTGAGAAAAAGTGCGGGCTAGGATTAAGGCCTGGGCACAAGTGCGGGCTAGGCTTAAGGCCGGGGCACAAGTGCGGGCTAGGCTTAAGGCTGGGGCACAAGTGCGGGCTAGGCTTAAGGCCGGGGCACAAGTGCGGGCTAGGCATAAGGCAGGGACACAAGTGCGTGCTAGGCATAAGGCAGGGACACAAGTGCGGGCTAAACATAAGGCAGGGGCACAAATGCAGGCTAGGCTTTAGGCCTGGGCACAAGTGCGGGCTAGGCTTAAGGCCTGGGCACAAGTGCGAGCTAGGCTTAAGGCCTGAGAAAAAGTGCGGGCTAGGCTTAAGGCCTGGGCACAAGTGCGGGCTAGGCTTAAGGCCGGGGCACAAGTGCGGGCTAGGCTTAAGGCTGGGGCACAAGTGCGGGCTAGGCTTAAGGCCGGGGCACAAGTGCGGGCTAGGCTTAAGGCCGGGGCACAAGTGCGGGCTAGGCTTAAGGCCGGGGCACAAGTGCGGGCTAGGCTTAAGGCCGGGGCACAAGTGCGGGCTAGGCTTAAGGCCTGGGCACAAGTGCGGGCTAGGCTTAAGTCCGGGGCACAAGTGCGGGCTAGGCCTAAGGCCTGGGCACAAGTGCGGGCTAGGCTTAAGGCCTGGGCACAAGTGTGGGCTAGGCTTAAGGCCTGGGCACAAGTGCGGGCTAGGCTTAAGGCCGGGGCACAAGTGCGGGCTAGGCTTAAGGCCGGGACACAAGTGCCGGCTAGGCTTAAGGCCTGGGCACAAGTGCGGGCTAGGCTTAAGGCCGGGGCACAAGTGCGGGCTAGGCTTAAGGCCGGGACACAAGTGCCGGCTAGGCTTAAGGCCAGGGCACAAGTGCGGGCTAGGTTTAAGGCAGGGGGCACAAGTGCGGGCTAGGCTTAAGGCCGGGGCACAAGTGCGGGCTAGGCATAAGGCAAGGGCACAAGTGCGGGCTAGGCATAAGGCAGGGGCACAAGTGCGGGCTAGGCATAAGGCAGGGGCACAAGTGCGGGCTAGGCATAAGGCAGGGACACAAGTGCGGGCTAAACATAAGGCAGGGGCACAAGTGCAGGCTAGGCTTTAGGCCTGGGCACAAGTGCGGGCTAGGCTTAAGGCCTGGGCACAAGTGCGAGCTAGGCTTAAGGCCTGAGAAAAAGTGCGGGCTAGGATTAAGGCCTGGGCACAAGTGCGGGCTAGGCTTAAGGCCGGGGCACAAGTGCGGGCTAGGCTTAAGGCTGGGGCACAAGTGCGGGCTAGGCTTAAGGCCGGGGCACAAGTGCGGGCTAGGCTTAAGGCCGGGGCACAAGTGCGGGCTAGGCTTAAGGCCGGGGCACAAGTGCGGGCTAGGCTTAAGGCCGGGGCACAAGTGCGGGCTAGGCTTAAGGCCTGGGCACAAGTGCGGGCTAGGCTTAAGTCCGGGGCACAAGTGCGGGCTAGGCCTAAGGCCTGGGCACAAGTGCGGGCTAGGCTTAAGGCCTGGGCACAAGTGTGGGCTAGGCTTAAGGCCTGGGCACAAGTGCGGGCTAGGCTTAAGGCCGGGGCACAAGTGCGGGCTAGGCTTAAGGCCGGGACACAAGTGCCGGCTAGGCTTAAGGCCAGGGCACAAGTGCGGGCTAGGTTTAAGGCAGGGGGCACAAGTGCGGGCTAGGCTTAAGGCCGGGGCACAAGTGCGGGCTAGGCTTAAGGCCGGGGCACAAGTGCGGGCTAGGCTTAAGGCCGGGGCACAAGTGCGGGCTAGGCTTAAGGCCTGGGCACAAGTGCAGTGCGGGCTAGGCTTAAGGCCTGGGCACAAGTGCAGTGCTGGCTAGGATCAAGGCAGGGGGCACAAATGCTGGCTAGGCTTAAGGCATGGGCACAAGTGCCAGCTAGGCTTAAGGCCTGAGCAAAAGTGCAGGCTAGGCTTAAGGCCGGGGCACAGGTGCAGGCTAGGCTTAAGGCCCGGGCACAGGTGCGGGCTAGGCTTATGGCCGGGGCACAGGTGCGGGCTAGGCTTAAGGCCAGGGCACAAGTGCGGGCTAGGCTTAAGGCCGGGGCACAGGTGCGGGCTAGGCTTAAGGCCGGGGCACAGGTGCAGTCAAGGCTTAAGGCCGGGGCACAGGTGCGGGCTAGGCTTAAGGCCGGGGCACAGGTGTGGGCTAGGCTTAAGGCCGAGGCACAGGTGTGGGCTAGGCTTAAGGCCAAGGCACAGGTGCGGGCTAGGCTTCAGGCCGGGGCACAAGTGCGGGCTAGGCTTAAGGCCGGGGCACAAGTGCGGGCTAGGCTTAAGGCCGGGGCACAAGTGCAGTGCGGGCTAGGCTTAAGGCCTGGGCGCAAGTGCAGTGCTGGCTAGGATCAAGGCAGGGGGCACAAATGCTGGCTAGGCTTAAGGCATGGGCACAAGTGCCAGCTAGGCTTAAGGCCTGGGCACAAGTGCAGGCTAGGCTTAAGGCCTGAGCAAAAGTGCAGGCAGGGCTTAAGGCCGGGGAACAGGTGCAGGCTAGGCTTAAGGCCGGGGCACAGGTGCGGGCTAGGCTTAAGGCCGGGGCACAGGTGCGGGCTAGGCTTAAGGCCGGGGCACAAGTGCAGTGCGGGCTAGGCTTAAGGCCGGGGCACAAGTGCAGTGCGGGCTAGGCTTAAGGCCGGGGCACAAGTGCGGGCTAGGCTTAAGGCCGGGGCACAAGTGCGGGCTAGGCTTAAGGCCGGGGCACAAGTGCGGGCTAGGCTTAAGGCCGGGGCACAAGTGCGGGCTAGGCTTAAGGCCTGGGCACAAGTGCAGTGCGGGCTAGGCTTAAGGCCTGGGCGCAAGTGCAGTGCTGGCTAGGATCAAGGCAGGGGGCACAAATGCTGGCTAGGCTTAAGGCATGGGCACAAGTGCCAGCTAGGCTTAAGGCCTGGGCACAAGTGCAGGCTAGGCTTAAGGCCTGAGCAAAAGTGCAGGCTAGGCTTAAGGCCGGGGCACAGGTGCAGGCTAGGCTTAAGGCCGGGGCACAGGTGCGGGCTAGGCTTAAGGCCGGGGCACAGGTGCGGGCTAGGCTTAAGGCCGGGGCTCAAGTGCGGGCTAGGCTTAAGGCCGGGGCACAAGTGCGGGCTAGGCTTAAGGCCGGGGCACAAGTGCGGGCTAGGCATAAGGCAGCGGCACAAGTGCTGGTTAGGTATAAGGCAAGGGCACAAGTGCGGGCTAGGCGTAAGGCAGGGGCACAAGTGCGGGCTAGGCGTAAGGCAGGGGCACAAGTGCGGGCTAGGCATAAGGCAGGGGCACAAGTGCGGGCTAGGCATAAAGCAGGGGCACAAGTGCGGGCTAGGCATAAGGCAGCGGCACAAGTGCGGGCTAAACATAAGGCAGGGGCACAAGTGCAGGCTAGGCTTTAGGCCTGGGCACAATTGCGGGCTAGGCTTAAGGCAGGGGCACAAGTGTGGGCTAGGCTTAAGGCCGGGGCACAAGTGCGGGCTAGGCTTAAGGCCTGGGCACAAGTTCGGGCTAGGCTAAAGGCCTGGGCACAAGTGCGGGCTAGGCTTAAGGCCTGGGCACAAGTGCGGGCTAGGTTTAAGGCATGGGCACAAGTGCAGTGCGGGCTAGGCTTAAGGCCTGGGCACAAGTGCAGTGCTGGCTAGGATCAAGGCAGGGGGCACAAATGCTGGCTAGGCTTAAGGCATGGGCACAAGTGCCAGCTAGGCTTAAGGCCTGGGCACAAGTGCAGGCTAGGCTTAAGGCCTGAGCAAAAGTGCAGGCTAGGCATAAGGCCTGGGCACAAGTGCGGGCTAGGCTTAAGGCATGGGCACAAGTGCAGTGCTGGCTAGGCTTAAGGCCTGGGCACAAGTGCAGTGCTGGCTAGGATCAAGGCAGGGGCACAAGGGCGGGCCTGGCTTAAGGCAGTGGCACAAGGGCGGGCTTGGCTTAAGGCCAGGGCACAAGTGCGGGCTAGGCCTAAGGCCTGGGCACAAGTGCGGGCTTGGCTTAAGGCCTGGGCACAAGTGCGGGCTAGGCTTAAGGCCTGGGCACAAGTGTGGGCTAGGCTTAAGGCCGGGGCACAAGTGCGGGCTAGGCTTAAGGCCGGTGCACAAGTGCAGTGCTGGCTAGGATCAAGGCAGGGGGCACAAGTGCTGGCTAGGCTTAAGGCATGGGCACAAGTGCTGGCTAGGCTTAAGGCATGGGCACAAGTGCTGGCTAGGCTTAAGGCATACAGCTAACTCTTTGCACTCTTTGCATAAAGGGTTAGGCACCCATAGGGGTGAAGAGCTAGCTTTCACCCCTCTACTCTGTACTTGGACATTTAGGACTAGATCCTTTGTTGTACAGTGCGGAGCCTCTCCATAACCCCATGCTCCAAGCGACCAGGCAATTCTTGTCTGTCCTCCGTAAATGGGTAATGCCTTCTTCCCAATTACAGTCGTGCATGCGCATTCAGACGGGACAAGAGCGAAGAATGTAAAGCTGGCCCTATGTGCATAACCAACATGAAGCTGAAGACAAAAACAAACAAACAAGCATTCAAGGGGCTCAAAATTGCGGGCTAGGCTTAAGGCCTGGGCACAAGTGCGGGCTAGGCTTAAGGCTGGGGCACAAGTGCGGGCTAGGCTTAAGGCCGGGGCACAAGTGCGGGCTAGGCTTAAGGCCGGGGCACAAGTGCGGGCTAGGCTTAAGGCCGGGGCACAAGTGCGGGCTAGGCTTAAGGCCGGGGCAGAAGTGCGGGCTAGGCTTAAGGCCGGGGCACAAGTGCGGGCTAGGCTTAAGGCCTGGGCACAAGTGCGGGCTAGGCTTAAGGCCGGGGCACAAGTGCGGGCTAGGCCTAAGGCCTGGGCACAAGTGCGGGCTAGGCTTAAGGCCTGGGCACAAGTGCGGGCTAGGCTTAAGGCCTGGGCACAAGTGCGGGCTAGGCTTAAGGCCGGGGCACAAGTGCGGGCTAGGCTTAAGGCCGGGACACAAGTGCGGGCAAGGCTTAAGGCCGGGGCACAAGTGCGGGCTAGGTTTAAGGCCGGGGCACAAGTGCGGGCTAGGCTTAAGGCCGGGGCACAAGTGCGGGCTAGGCTTAAGGCCGGGGCACAAGTGCGGGCTAGGCTTAAGGCCGGGGCACAAGTTCGGGCTAGGCTTAAGGCCTGGGCACAAGTGCAGTGCGGGCTAGGCTTAAGGCCTGGGCACAAGTGCAGAGCTGGCTAGAATCAAGGCAGGGGGCACAAATGCTGGCTAGGCTTAAGGCATGGGCACAAGTGCCAGCTAGGCTTAAGGCCTGGGCACAAGTGCAGGCTAGGCTTAAGGCCTGAGCAAAAGTGCAGGCTAGGCTTAAGGCCGGGGCACAGGTGCAGGCTAGGCTTAAGGCCGGGGCACAGGTGCGGGCTAGGCTTAAGGAAGGGGCACAAGTGCGGGCTAGGTTTAAGGCCGGGGCACAAGTGCAGGCTAGGCTTAAGGCCGGGGCACAAGTGCGGGCTAGGCATAAGGCAGGGGCACAAGTGCGGGCTAGGCATAAGGCAGGGGCACAAGTGCGGGCTAGGCATAAGGCAGGGACACAAGTGCGGGCTAAACATAAGGCAGGGGCACAAGTGCAGGCTAGGCTTTAGGCCTGGGCACAAGTGCGGGCTAGGCTTAAGGCCTGGGCACAAGTGCGAGCTAGGCTTAAGGCCTGAGAAAAAGTGCGGGCTAGGATTAAGGCCTGGGCACAAGTGCGGGCTAGGCTTAAGGCCGGGGCACAAGTGCGGGCTAGGCTTAAGGCTGGGGCACAAGTGCGGGCTAGGCTTAAGGCCGGGGCACAAGTGCGGGCTAGGCTTAAGGCCGGGGCACAAGTGCGGGCTAGGCTTAAGGCCGGGGCACAAGTGCGGGCTAGGCTTAAGGCCGGGGCACAAGTGCGGGCTAGGCTTAAGGCCTGGGCACAAGTGCGGGCTAGGCTTAAGTCCGGGGCACAAGTGCGGGCTAGGCCTAAGGCCTGGGCACAAGTGCGGGCTAGGCTTAAGGCCTGGGCACAAGTGTGGGCTAGGCTTAAGGCCTGGGCACAAGTGCGGGCTAGGCTTAAGGCCGGGGCACAAGTGCGGGCTAGGCTTAAGGCCGGGACACAAGTGCCGGCTAGGCTTAAGGCCAGGGCACAAGTGCGGGCTAGGTTTAAGGCAGGAGGCACAAGTGCGGGCTAGGCTTAAGGCCGGGGCACAAGTGCGGGCTAGGCTTAAGGCCGGGGCACAAGTGCGGGCTAGGCTTAAGGCCGGGGCACAAGTGCGGGCTAGGCTTAAGGCCTGGGCACAAGTGCGGGCTAGGCTTAAGGCCGGGGAACAAGTGCGGGCTAGGCTTAAGGCCTGGGCACAAGTGCGGGCTAGGCTTAAGGCCTGGGCACAAGGGCGGGCTAGGCTTAAGGCCTGTGCACAAGGGCGGGCTAGGCTTAAGGCAGGGGCACATGGGCGGGCTTGGCTTAAGGAAGGGGCACAAGGGCGGGCTTGGCTTAAGGCAGTGGCACAAGGGCGGGCTTGGCTTAAGGCCGGGGCACAAGTGCGGGCTAGGCTTAAGGCCGGGGCACAAGTGCGGGCTAGGCTTAAGGCCTGGGCACAAGTGCGGGCTAGGCTTAAGGCCGGGGCACAAGTGCGGGCTAGGCTTAAAGCCTGGGCACAAATGCGGGCTAGGCTTAAGGCCTTGGCACAAGGGCGGGCTAGGCTTAAGGCCTGGGCACAAGGGCGGGCTAGACTTAAGGCAGGGGCACATGGGCGGGCTTGGCTTAAGGCAGGGGCACAAGGGCGGGCTTGGCTTAAGGCAGGGGGCACAAGGGCGGGCTTGGCTTAAGGCAGAGGCACAAGGGCGGGCTTGGCTTAAGGCCAGGGCACAAGTGCGGGCTAGGCCTAAGGCCTGGGCACAAGTGCGGGCTAGGCTTAAGGCCTGGGCACAAGTGTGGGCTTGGCTTAAGGCCGGGGCACAAGTGTGGGCTAGGCTTAAGGCCGGGGTACAAGTGCAGTGCTGGCTAGGATCAAGGCAGGGGGCACAAGTGCTGGCTAGACTTAAGGCATGGGCACAAGTGCTGGCTAGGCTTAAGGCGTACAGCTAACTCTTTGCACTCTTTGCATAAAGGGTTAGGCACCCATAGGGGTGAAGAGCTAGCTTTCACCCCTCTACTCTGTACTTGGACATTTAGGACTAGATCCTTTGTTGTACAGTGCGGAGCCTCTCCATAAC
Source organism: Ranitomeya imitator (assembly GCF_032444005.1). NCBI lineage: Eukaryota > Metazoa > Chordata > Amphibia > Anura > Dendrobatidae > Ranitomeya > Ranitomeya imitator. The sequence goes on from NC_091286.1 coordinate 153,635,191, forward strand.
CCCACGCTCCAAGCGACCAGGCAATTCTTGTCTGTCCTCCGTAAATGGGTAATGCCTTCTTCCCCAATTACAGTCGTGCATGCGCATTCAGACGGGACAAGAGCGAAGAGCGTAAAGCTGGCCCTATGTGCATAACCAAGATGAAGCTGAAGACAAAAACAAACAAGCATTCAAGGGGCTCAAAAGTGCGGGCTAGGCTTAAGGCCTGGGCACAAGTGCGGGCTAGGCTTAAGGCCGGGGCACAAGTGCGGGCTAGGCTTAAGGCCGGGGCACAAGTGCGGGCTAGGCTGAAGGCAGGGGCACAAGTGCGGGCTAGGCTTAAGGCCGGGGCACAAGTGCGGGCTAGGCTTAAGGCCGGGGCACAAGTACGGGCTAGGCTTAAGGCCGGGGCACAGGTGCGGGCTAGGCTTAAGCCCGGGGCACAGGTGCAGGCTAGGCTTAAGGCCGGGGCACATTTGCGGGCTAGGCTTAAGGCGGGGCACAGGTGCGTGCTAGGCTTAAGGCCAGGGCACAGGTGCGGGCCAGGCTTAAGGCCGGGGCACAGGTGCGGGCCAGGCTTAAGGCTGGGGCACAGGTGCGGGCTAGGCTTAAGGCCGGGGCACAGGTGCGGGCTAGGCTTAAGGCCGGGGCACAGGTGCGGGCTAGGCTTAAGGCCGGGGCACAGGTGCGGGCTAGGCTTAAGGCCGGGGCACAAGTGCGGGCTAGGCTTAAGGCCGGGGCACAAGTGGGGGCTAGGCTTAAGGCCGGGGCACAAGTGCGGGCTAGGCTTAAGGCCGGGGCACAAGTGCGGGCTAGGCTTAAGGCCGGGGCACAAGTGCGGGCTAGGCTTAAGGCCGGGGCACAAGTGCGGGCTAGGCTTAAGGCCGGGTCACAAATGCGGGCTAGGCTTAAGGCCGGGGCACAAGTGCAGGCTAGGCTTAAGGCCGGGGCAAATGTGCGGGCTAGGCTTAAGGCCGGGGCACAAGTGCGGGCTAGGCTTAAGGCAGGGGCACATGGGCGGGCTTGGCTTAAGGAAGGGGCACAAGGGCGGGCTTGGCTAAAGGCAGGGGCACAAGGGTGGGCTTGGCTTAAGGCCGGGGCACAAGTGTGGGCTAGGCTTAAGGCCGGGGCACAAGTGCGTGCTAGGCTTAAGGCCTGGGCACAAGTGCGGGCTAGGCTTAAGGCCTGGGCACAAGTGCGGGCTAGGCTTAAGGCCTGGGCACAAGGGCGGGCTAGGCTTAAGGCCTGGGCACAAGGGCGGGCTAGGCTTAAGGCCTGAGCACAAGGGCGGGCTAGGCTTAAGGCAGGGGCACATGGGCGGGCTTGGCTTAAGGAAGGGGCACAAGGGCGGGCTTGGCTTAAGGCAGGGGCACAAGGGCGGGCTTGGCTTAAGGCCGGGGCACAAGTGCGGGCTAGGCTTAAGGCCGGGGCACAAGTGCGGGCTAGGCTTAAGGCCTGGGCACAAGTGCGGGCTAGGCTTAAGGCCGGGGCACAAGTGCGGGCTAGGCTTAAGGCCGGGGCACAAGTGCGGGCTTGGCTTAAGGCCTGGGCACAAGTGCGGGCTAGGCTTAAGGCCTGTGCACAAGTGCGGGCTAGGCTTAAGGCCTGGGCACAAGGGCGGGCTAGGCTTAAGGCCTGGGCACAAGGGCGGGCTAGGCTTAAGGCAGGGGCACATGGGCGGGCTTGGCTTAAGGCAGGGGCACAAGGGCGGGCTAGGCTTAAGGCAGGGGGCACAAGGGCGGGCTTGGCTTAAGGCAGAGGCACAAGGGCGGGCTTGGCTTAAGGCCAGGGCACAAGTGCGGGCTAGGCCTAAGGCCTGGGCACAAGTGCGGGCTAGGCTTAAGGCCGGGGCACAAGTGCGGGCTAGGCTTAAGGCCTGGGCACAAGTGCGGGCTAGGCTTAAGGCCTGGGCACAAGGGCGGGCTAGGCTTAAGGCCTGGGCACAAGGGCGGGCTAGGCTTAAGGCAGGGGCACATGGGCGGGCTTGGCTTAAGGCAGGGGCACAAGGGCGGGCTTGGCTTAAGGCAGGGGGCACAAGGGCGGGCTTGGCTTAAGGCAGAGGCACAAGGGCGGGCTTGGCTTAAGGCCAGGGCACAAGTGCGGGCTAGGCCTAAGGCCTGGGCACAAGTGCGGGCTAGGCTTAAGGCCTGGGCACAAGTGCGGGCTAGGCTTAAGGCCTGGGCACAAGTGTGGGCTAGGCTTAAGGCCGGGGCACAAGTGCGGGCTAGGCTTAAGGCCGGGGCACAAGTGCAGTGCTGGCTAGGATCAAGGCAGGGGGCACAAGTGCTGGCTAGGCTTAAGGCATACAGCTAACTCTTTGCACTCTTTGCATAAAGGGTTAGGCACCCATAGGGGTGAAGAGCTAGCTTTCACCCCTCTACTCTGTACTTGGACATTTAGGACTAGATCCTTTGTTGTACAGTGCGGAGCCTCTCCATAACCCCATGCTCCAAGCGACCAGGCAATTCTTGTCTGTCCTCCGTAAATGGGTAATGCCTTCTTCCCAATTACAGTCGTGCATGCGCATTCAGACGGGACAAGAGCGAAGAATGTAAAGCTGGCCCTATGTGCATAACCAACATGAAGCTGAAGACAAAAACAAACAAACAAGCATTCAAGGGGCTCAAAAGTGCGGGCTAGGCTTAAGGCCTGGGCACAACTGCGGGCTAGGCTTAAGGCCGGGGCACAAGTGCGGGCTAGGCTTAAGGCCGGGGCACAAGTGCGGGCTTGGCTTAAGGCCGGGGCACAAGTGCGGGCTAGGCTTAAGGCCGGGGCACAAGTGCGGGCTAGGCTTAAGGCCGGGGCAGAAGTGCGGGCTAGGCTTAAGTCCGGGGCACAAGTGCGGGCTAGGCTTAAGGCCTGGGCACAAGTGCGGGCTAGGCTTAAGGCCGGGGCACAAGTGCGGGCTACGCCTAAGGCCTGGGCACAAGTGCGGGCTAGGCTTAAGGCCTGGGCACAAGTGCGGGCTAGGCTTAAGGCCTGGGCACAAGTGCGGGCTAGGCTTAAGGCCGGGGCACAAGTGCGGGCTAGGCTTAAGGCCTGGGCACAAGTGCAGAGCTGGCTAGGATCAAGGCAGGGGGCACAATTGCGGGCTAGGCTTAAGGCCGGGGCACAAGTGCGGGCTAGGCTTTAGGCCTGGGCACAAGTGCGGGCTAGGCTTAAGGCCTGGGCACAAGTGCGGGCTAGGCTTAAGGCCTGGGCACAAGGGCGGGCTAGGCTTAAGGCCTGAGCACAAGGGCGGGCTAGGCTTAAGGCAGGGGCACATGGGCGGGCTTGGCTTAAGGAAGGGGCACAAGGGCGGGCTTGGCTTAAGGCAGTGGCACAAGGGCGGGCTTGGCTTAAGGCCGGGGCACAAGTGCGGGCTAGGCTTAAGGCCGGGGCACAAGTGCTTGCTAGGCTTAAGGCCTGTGCACAAGTGCGGGCTAGGCTTAAGGCCGGGACACAAGTGCGGGCTAGGCTTAAGGCCGGGGCACAAGTGCGGGCTAGGCTTAAAGCCGGGGCACAAGTGCGGGCTAGGCTTAAGGCCGGGGCACAAGTGCGGGCTAGGCTTAAGGCCGGGGCACAAGTACGGGCTAGGCTTAAGGCCGGGGCACAGGTGCGGGCTAGGCTTAAGCCCGGGGCACAGGTGCGGGCTAGGCTTAAGCCCGGGGCACAGGTGCAGGCTAGGCTTAAGGCCGGGGCACAGGTGCGGGCTAGGCTTAAGGCGGGGCACAGGTGCGTGCTAGGCTTAAGGCCAGGGCACAGGTGCGGGCCAGGCTTAAGACCGGGGCACAGGTGCGGGCTAGGCTTAAGGCCGGGGCACAGGTGCGGGCTAGGCTTAAGGCCGGGGCACAGGTGCGGGCTAGGCTTAAGGCCGGGGCACAGGTGCGGGCTAGGCTTAAGGCCGGGGCATAGGTGCGGGCTAGGCTTAAGGCCGGGGCACAGGTGCGGGCTAGGCTTAAGGCCGGGGCACAGGTGCGGGCTAGGCTTAAGGCCAGGGCACAGGTGCGGGCTAGGCTTAAGGCCGGGGCACAGGTGCGGGCTAGGCTTAAGGCCAGGGCACAAGTGCGGGCTAGGCTTAAGGCCAGGGCACAAGTGCGGGCTAGGCTTAAGGCCGGGGCACAAGTGCGGGCTAGGCATAAGGCAGTGGCACAAGTGCTGGTTAGGCATAAGGCAAGGGCACAAGTGCGGGCTAGGCATAAGGCAGGGGCACAAGTGCGGGCTAGGCATAAGGCAGGGGCACAAGTGCGGGCTAGGCATAAGGCAGGGACACAAGTGCGGGCTAAACATAAGGCAGGGGCACAAGTGCAGGCTAGGCTTTAGGCCTGGGCACAAGTGCGGGCTAGGCTTAAGGCCTGGGCACAAGTGCGAGCTAGGCTTAAGGCCTGAGAAAAAGTGCGGGCTAGGATTAAGGCCTGGGCACAAGTGCGGGCTACGCTTAAGGCCGGGGCACAAGTGCGGGCTAGGCTTAAGGCTGGGGCACAAGTGCGGGCTAGGCTTAAGGCCGGGGCACAAGTGCGGGCTAGGCTTAAGGCCGGGGCACAAGTGCGGGCTAGGCTTAAGGCCGGGGCACAAGTGCGGGCTAGGCTTAAGGCCGGGGCACAAGTGCGGGCTAGGCTTAAGGCCTGGGCACAAGTGCGGGCTAGGCTTAAGTCCGGGGCACAAGTGCGGGCTAGGCCTAAGGCCTGGGCACAAGTGCGGGCTAGGCTTAAGGCCTGGTCACAAGTGTGGGCTAGGCTTAAGGCCTGGGCACAAGTGCGGGCTAGGCTTAAGGCCGGGGCACAAGTGCGGGCTAGGCTTAAGGCCGGGACACAAGTGCCGGCTAGGCTTAAGGCCAGGGCACAAGTGCGGGCTAGGTTTAAGGCAGGGGGCACAAGTGCGGGCTAGGCTTAAGGCCGGGGCACAAGTGCGGGCTAGGCTTAAGGCCGGGGCACAAGTGCGGGCTAGGCTTAAGGCCGGGGCACAAGTGCGGGCTAGGCTTAAGGCCTGGGCACAAGTGCAGTGCGGGCTAGGCTTAAGGCCTGGGCACAAGTGCAGTGCTGGCTAGGATCAAGGCAGGGGGCACAAATGCTGGCTAGGCTTAAGGCATGGGCACAAGTGCCAGCTAGGCTTAAGGCCTGAGCAAAAGTGCAGGCTAGGCTTAAGGCCGGGGCACAGGTGCAGGCTAGGCTTAAGGCCCGGGCACAGGTGCGGGCTAGGCTTATGGCCGGGGCACAGGTGCGGGCTAGGCTTAAGGCCAGGGCACAAGTGCGGGCTAGGCTTAAGGCCGGGGCACAGGTGCGGGCTAGGCTTAAGGCCGGGGCACAGGTGCAGTCAAGGCTTAAGGCCGGGGCACAGGTGCGGGCTAGGCTTAAGGCCGGGGCACAGGTGTGGGCTAGGCTTAAGGCCGAGGCACAGGTGTGGGCTAGGCTTAAGGCCAAGGCACAGGTGCGGGCTAGGCTTCAGGCCGGGGCACAAGTGCGGGCTAGGCTTAAGGCCGGGGCACAAGTGCGGGCTAGGCTTAAGGACGGGGCACAAGTGCAGTGCGGGCTAGGCTTAAGGCCTGGGCGCAAGTGCAGTGCTGGCTAGGATCAAGGCAGGGGGCACAAATGCTGGCTAGGCTTAAGGCATGGGCACAAGTGCCAGCTAGGCTTAAGGCCTGGGCACAAGTGCAGGCTAGGCTTAAGGCCTGAGCAAAAGTGCAGGCAGGGCTTAAGGCCGGGGAACAGGTGCAGGCTAGGCTTAAGGCCGGGGCACAGGTGCGGGCTAGGCTTAAGGCCGGGGCACAGGTGCGGGCTAGGCTTAAGGCCGGGGCACAAGTGCAGTGCGGGCTAGGCTTAAGGCCGGGGCACAAGTGCAGTGCGGGCTAGGCTTAAGGCCGGGGCACAAGTGCGGGCTAGGCTTAAGGCCGGGGCACAAGTGCGGGCTAGGCTTAAGGCCGGGGCACAAGTGCGGGCTAGGCTTAAGGCCGGGGCACAAGTGCGGGCTAGGCTTAAGGCCTGGGCACAAGTGCAGTGCGGGCTAGGCTTAAGGCAGGGGCACAAGTGCGGGCTAGGCATAAGGCAGGGACACAAGTGCGGGCTAAACATAAGGCAGGGGCACAAGTGCAGGCTAGGCTTTAGGCCTGGGCACAAGTGCGGGCTAGGCTTAAGGCCTGGGCACAAGTGCGAGCTAGGCTTAAGGCCTGAGAAAAAGTGCGGGCTAGGATTAAGGCCTGGGCACAAGTGCGGGCTAGGCTTAAGGCCGGGGCACAAGTGCGGGCTAGGCTTAAGGCTGGGGCACAAGTGCGGGCTAGGCTTAAGGCCGGGGCACAAGTGCGGGCTAGGCATAAGGCAGGGACACAAGTGCGTGCTAGGCATAAGGCAGGGACACAAGTGCGGGCTAAACATAAGGCAGGGGCACAAATGCAGGCTAGGCTTTAGGCCTGGGCACAAGTGCGGGCTAGGCTTAAGGCCTGGGCACAAGTGCGAGCTAGGCTTAAGGCCTGAGAAAAAGTGCGGGCTAGGTTTAAGGCCTGGGCACAAGTGCGGGCTAGGCTTAAGGCCGGGGCACAAGTGCGGGCTAGGCTTAAGGCTGGGGCACAAGTGCGGGCTAGGCTTAAGGCCGGGGCACAAGTGCGGGCTAGGCTTAAGGCCGGGGCACAAGTGCGGGCTAGGCTTAAGGCCGGGGCACAAGTGCGGGCTAGGCTTAAGGCCTGGGCACAAGTGCGGGCTAGGCTTAAGTCCGGGGCACAAGTGCGGGCTAGGCCTAAGGCCTGGGCACAAGTGCGGGCTAGGCTTAAGGCCTGGGCACAAGTGTGGGCTAGGCTTAAGGCCTGGGCACAAGTGCGGGCTAGGCTTAAGGCCGGGGCACAAGTGCGGGCTAGGCTTAAGGCCGGGACACAAGTGCCGGCTAGGCTTAAGGCCTGGGCACAAGTGCGGGCTAGGCTTAAGGCCGGGGCACAAGTGCGGGCTAGGCTTAAGGCCGGGACACAAGTGCCGGCTAGGCTTAAGGCCAGGGCACAAGTGCGGGCTAGGTTTAAGGCAGGGGGCACAAGTGCGGGCTAGGCTTAAGGCCGGGGCACAAGTGCGGGCTAGGCATAAGGCAAGGGCACAAGTGCGGGCTAGGCATAAGGCAGGGGCACAAGTGCGGGCTAGGCATAAGGCAGGGGCACAAGTGCGGGCTAGGCATAAGGCAGGGACACAAGTGCGGGCTAAACATAAGGCAGGGGCACAAGTGCAGGCTAGGCTTTAGGCCTGGGCACAAGTGCGGGCTAGGCTTAAGGCCTGGGCACAAGTGCGAGCTAGGCTTAAGGCCTGAGAAAAAGTGCGGGCTAGGATTAAGGCCTGGGCACAAGTGCGGGCTAGGCTTAAGGCCGGGGCACAAGTGCGGGCTAGGCTTAAGGCTGGGGCACAAGTGCGGGCTAGGCTTAAGGCCGGGGCACAAGTGCGGGCTAGGCTTAAGGCCGGGGCACAAGTGCGGGCTAGGCTTAAGGCCGGGGCACAAGTGCGGGCTAGGCTTAAGGCCGGGGCACAAGTGCGGGCTAGGCTTAAGGCCTGGGCACAAGTGCGGGCTAGGCTTAAGTCCGGGGCACAAGTGCGGGCTAGGCCTAAGGCCTGGGCACAAGTGCGGGCTAGGCTTAAGGCCTGGGCACAAGTGTGGGCTAGGCTTAAGGCCTGGGCACAAGTGCGGGCTAGGCTTAAGGCCGGGGCACAAGTGCGGGCTAGGCTTAAGGCCGGGACACAAGTGCCGGCTAGGCTTAAGGCCAGGGCACAAGTGCGGGCTAGGTTTAAGGCAGGGGGCACAAGTGCGGGCTAGGCTTAAGGCCGGGGCACAAGTGCGGGCTAGGCTTAAGGCCGGGGCACAAGTGCGGGCTAGGCTTAAGGCCGGGGCACAAGTGCGGGCTAGGCTTAAGGCCGGGGCACAAGTGCGGGCTAGGCTTAAGGCCTGGGCACAAGTGCAGTGCGGGCTAGGCTTAAGGCCTGGGCACAAGTGCAGTGCTGGCTAGGATCAAGGCAGGGGGCACAAATGCTGGCTAGGCTTAAGGCATGGGCACAAGTGCCAGCTAGGCTTAAGGCCTGAGCAAAAGTGCAGGCTAGGCTTAAGGCCGGGGCACAGGTGCAGGCTAGGCTTAAGGCCCGGGCACAGGTGCGGGCTAGGCTTATGGCCGGGGCACAGGTGCGGGCTAGGCTTAAGGCCAGGGCACAAGTGCGGGCTAGGCTTAAGGCCGGGGCACAGGTGCGGGCTAGGCTTAAGGCCGGGGCACAGGTGCAGTCAAGGCTTAAGGCTGGGGCACAGGTGCGGGCTAGGCTTAAGGCCGGGGCACAGGTGTGGGCTAGGCTTAAGGCCGAGGCACAGGTGTGGGCTAGGCTTAAGGCCAAGGCACAGGTGCGGGCTAGGCTTCAGGCCGGGGCACAAGTGCGGGCTAGGCTTAAGGCCGGGGCACAAGTGCGGGCTAGGCTTAAGGCCGGGGCACAAGTGCAGTGCGGGCTAGGCTTAAGGCCTGGGCGCAAGTGCAGTGCTGGCTAGGATCAAGGCAGGGGGCACAAATGCTGGCTAGGCTTAAGGCATGGGCACAAGTGCCAGCTAGGCTTAAGGCCTGGGCACAAGTGCAGGCTAGGCTTAAGGCCTGAGCAAAAGTGCAGGCAGGGCTTAAGGCCGGGGAACAGGTGCAGGCTAGGCTTAAGGCCGGGGCACAGGTGCGGGCTAGGCTTAAGGCCGGGGCACAGGTGCGGGCTAGGCTTAAGGCCGGGGCACAAGTGCAGTGCGGGCTAGGCTTAAGGCCGGGGCACAAGTGCGGGCTAGGCTTAAGGCCGGGGCACAAGTGCGGCCTAGGCTTAAGGCCGGGGCACAAGTGCGGGCTAGGCTTAAGGCCGGGGCACAAGTGCGGGCTAGGCTTAAGGCCTGGGCACAAGTGCAGTGTGGGCTAGGCTTAAGGCCTGGGCGCAAGTGCAGTGCTGGCTAGGATCAAGGCAGGGGGCACAAATGCTGGCTAGGCTTAAGGCATGGGCACAAGTGCCAGCTAGGCTTAAGGCCTGGGCACAAGTGCAGGCTAGGCTTAAGGCCTGAGCAAAAGTGCAGGCTAGGCTTAAGGCCGGGGCACAGGTGCAGGCTAGGCTTAAGGCCGGGGCACAGGTGCGGGCTAGGCTTAAGGCCGGGGCACAGGTGCGGGCTAGGCTTAAGGCCGGGGCTCAAGTGCGGGCTAGGCTTAAGGCCGGGGCACAAGTGCGGGCTAGGCTTAAGGCCGGGGCACAAGTGCGGGCTAGGCATAAGGCAGCGGCACAAGTGCTGGTTAGGTATAAGGCAAGGGCACAAGTGCGGGCTAGGCGTAAGGCAGGGGCACAAGTGCGGGCTAGGCGTAAGGCAGGGGCACAAGTGCGGGCTAGGCATAAGGCAGGGGCACAAGTGCGGGCTAGGCATAAAGCAGGGGCACAAGTGCGGGCTAGGCATAAGGCAGCGGCACAAGTGCGGGCTAAACATAAGGCAGGGGCACAAGTGCAGGCTAGGCTTTAGGCCTGGGCACAATTGCGGGCTAGGCTTAAGGCAGGGGCACAAGTGTGGGCTAGGCTTAAGGCCGGGGCACAAGTGCGGGCTAGGCTTAAGGCCTGGGCACAAGTTCGGGCTTGGCTTAAGGCCTGGGCACAAGTGCGGGCTAGGCTTAAGGCCTGTGCACAAGTGCGGGCTAGGCTTAAGGCCTGGGCACAAGGGCGGGCTAGGCTTAAGGCCGGGGCACAAGTGCGGGCTAGGCTTAAGGCCGGGGCACAAGTGCGGGCTTGGCTTAAGGCCTGGGCACAAGTGCGGGCTAGGCTTAAGGCCTGTGCACAAGTGCGGGCTAGGCTTAAGGCCTGGGCACAAGGGCGGGCTAGGCTTAAGGCCTGGGCACAAGGGCGGGCTAGGCTTAAGGCAGGGGCACATGGGCGGGCTTGGCTTAAGGCAGGGGCACAAGGGCGGGCTAGGCTTAAGGCAGGGGGCACAAGGGCGGGCTTGGCTTAAGGCAGAGGCACAAGGGCGGGCTTGGCTTAAGGCCAGGGCACAAGTGCGGGCTAGGCCTAAGGCCTGGGCACAAGTGCGGGCTAGGCTTAAGGCCGGGGCACAAGTGCGGGCTAGGCTTAAGGCCTGGGCACAAGTGCGGGCTAGGCTTAAGGCCTGGGCACAAGGGCGGGCTAGGCTTAAGGCCTGGGCACAAGGGCGGGCTAGGCTTAAGGCAGGGGCACATGGGCGGGCTTGGCTTAAGGCAGGGGCACAAGGGCGGGCTTGGCTTAAGGCAGGGGGCACAAGGGCGGGCTTGGCTTAAGGCAGAGGCACAAGGGCGGGCTTGGCTTAAGGCCAGGGCACAAGTGCGGGCTAGGCCTAAGGCCTGGGCACAAGTGCGGGCTAGGCTTAAGGCCTGGGCACAAGTGCGGGCTAGGCTTAAGGCCTGGGCACAAGTGTGGGCTAGGCTTAAGGCCGGGGCACAAGTGCGGGCTAGGCTTAAGGCCGGGGCACAAGTGCAGTGCTGGCTAGGATCAAGGCAGGGGGCACAAGTGCTGGCTAGGCTTAAGGCATACAGCTAACTCTTTGCACTCTTTGCATAAAGGGTTAGGCACCCATAGGGGTGAAGAGCTAGCTTTCACCCCTCTACTCTGTACTTGGACATTTAGGACTAGATCCTTTGTTGTACAGTGCGGAGCCTCTCCATAACCCCATGCTCCAAGCGACCAGGCAATTCTTGTCTGTCCTCCGTAAATGGGTAATGCCTTCTTCCCAATTACAGTCGTGCATGCGCATTCAGACGGGACAAGAGCGAAGAATGTAAAGCTGGCCCTATGTGCATAACCAACATGAAGCTGAAGACAAAAACAAACAAACAAGCATTCAAGGGGCTCAAAAGTGCGGGCTAGGCTTAAGGCCTGGGCACAACTGCGGGCTAGGCTTAAGGCCGGGGCACAAGTGCGGGCTAGGCTTAAGGCCGGGGCACAAGTGCGGGCTTGGCTTAAGGCCGGGGCACAAGTGCGGGCTAGGCTTAAGGCCGGGGCACAAGTGCGGGCTAGGCTTAAGGCCGGGGCAGAAGTGCGGGCTAGGCTTAAGTCCGGGGCACAAGTGCGGGCTAGGCTTAAGGCCTGGGCACAAGTGCGGGCTAGGCTTAAGGCCGGGGCACAAGTGCGGGCTACGCCTAAGGCCTGGGCACAAGTGCGGGCTAGGCTTAAGGCCTGGGCACAAGTGCGGGCTAGGCTTAAGGCCTGGGCACAAGTGCGGGCTAGGCTTAAGGCCGGGGCACAAGTGCGGGCTAGGCTTAAGGCCTGGGCACAAGTGCAGAGCTGGCTAGGATCAAGGCAGGGGGCACAATTGCGGGCTAGGCTTAAGGCCGGGGCACAAGTGCGGGCTAGGCTTAAGGCCGGGGCACAAGTGCGGGCTAGGCTTAAGGCCGGGGCACAAGTACGGGCTAGGCTTAAGGCCGGGGCACAGGTGCGGGCTAGGCTTAAGCCCGGGGCACAGGTGCGGGCTAGGCTTAAGCCCGGGGCACAGGTGCAGGCTAGGCTTAAGGCCGGGGCACAGGTGCGGGCTAGGCTTAAGGCGGGGCACAGGTGCGTGCTAGGCTTAAGGCCAGGGCACAGGTGCGGGCCAGGCTTAAGACCGGGGCACAGGTGCGGGCTAGGCTTAAGGCCGGGGCACAGGTGCGGGCTAGGCTTAAGGCCGGGGCACAGGTGCGGGCTAGGCTTAAGGCCGGGGCACAGGTGCGGGCTAGGCTTAAGGCCAGGGCACAAGTGCGGGCTAGGCTTAAGGCCAGGGCACAAGTGCGGGCTAGGCTTAAGGCCGGGGCACAAGTGCGGGCTAGGCATAAGGCAGTGGCACAAGTGCTGGTTAGGCATAAGGCAAGGGCACAAGTGCGGGCTAGGCATAAGGCAGGGGCACAAGTGCGGGCTAGGCATAAGGCAGGGGCACAAGTGCGGGCTAGGCATAAGGCAGGGACACAAGTGCGGGCTAAACATAAGGCAGGGGCACAAGTGCAGGCTAGGCTTTAGGCCTGGGCACAAGTGCGGGCTAGGCTTAAGGCCTGGGCACAAGTGCGAGCTAGGCTTAAGGCCTGAGAAAAAGTGCGGGCTAGGATTAAGGCCTGGGCACAAGTGCGGGCTACGCTTAAGGCCGGGGCACAAGTGCGGGCTAGGCTTAAGGCTGGGGCACAAGTGCGGGCTAGGCTTAAGGCCGGGGCACAAGTGCGGGCTAGGCTTAAGGCCGGGGCACAAGTGCGGGCTAGGCTTAAGGCCGGGGCACAAGTGCGGGCTAGGCTTAAGGCCGGGGCACAAGTGCGGGCTAGGCTTAAGGCCTGGGCACAAGTGCGGGCTAGGCTTAAGTCCGGGGCACAAGTGCGGGCTAGGCCTAAGGCCTGGGCACAAGTGCGGGCTAGGCTTAAGGCCTGGGCACAAGTGTGGGCTAGGCTTAAGGCCTGGGCACAAGTGCGGGCTAGGCTTAAGGCCGGGGCACAAGTGCGGGCTAGGCTTAAGGCCGGGACACAAGTGCCGGCTAGGCTTAAGGCCAGGGCACAAGTGCGGGCTAGGTTTAAGGCAGGGGGCACAAGTGCGGGCTAGGCTTAAGGCCGGGGCACAAGTGCGGGCTAGGCTTAAGGCCGGGGCACAAGTGCGGGCTAGGCTTAAGGCCGGGGCACAAGTGCGGGCTAGGCTTAAGGCCTGGGCACAAGTGCAGTGCGGGCTAGGCTTAAGGCCTGGGCACAAGTGCAGTGCTGGCTAGGATCAAGGCAGGGGGCACAAATGCTGGCTAGGCTTAAGGCATGGGCACAAGTGCCAGCTAGGCTTAAGGCCTGAGCAAAAGTGCAGGCTAGGCTTAAGGCCGGGGCACAGGTGCAGGCTAGGCTTAAGGCCCGGGCACAGGTGCGGGCTAGGCTTATGGCCGGGGCACAGGTGCGGGCTAGGCTTAAGGCCAGGGCACAAGTGCGGGCTAGGCTTAAGGCCGGGGCACAGGTGCGGGCTAGGCTTAAGGCCGGGGCACAGGTGCAGTCAAGGCTTAAGGCCGGGGCACAGGTGCGGGCTAGGCTTAAGGCCGGGGCACAGGTGTGGGCTAGGCTTAAGGCCGAGGCACAGGTGTGGGCTAGGCTTAAGGCCAAGGCACAGGTGCGGGCTAGGCTTCAGGCCGGGGCACAAGTGCGGGCTAGGCTTAAGGCCGGGGCACAAGTGCGGGCTAGGCTTAAGGCCGGGGCACAAGTGCAGTGCGGGCTAGGCTTAAGGCCTGGGCGCAAGTGCAGTGCTGGCTAGGATCAAGGCAGGGGGCACAAATGCTGGCTAGGCTTAAGGCATGGGCACAAGTGCCAGCTAGGCTTAAGGCCTGGGCACAAGTGCAGGCTAGGCTTAAGGCCTGAGCAAAAGTGCAGGCAGGGCTTAAGGCCGGGGAACAGGTGCAGGCTAGGCTTAAGGCCGGGGCACAGGTGCGGGCTAGGCTTAAGGCCGGGGCACAGGTGCGGGCTAGGCTTAAGGCCGGGGCACAAGTGCAGTGCGGGCTAGGCTTAAGGCCGGGGCACAAGTGCAGTGCGGGCTAGGCTTAAGGCCGGGGCACAAGTGCGGGCTAGGCTTAAGGCCGGGGCACAAGTGCGGGCTAGGCTTAAGGCCGGGGCACAAGTGCGGGCTAGGCTTAAGGCCGGGGCACAAGTGCGGGCTAGGCTTAAGGCCTGGGCACAAGTGCAGTGCGGGCTAGGCTTAAGGCAGGGGCACAAGTGCGGGCTAGGCATAAGGCAGGGACACAAGTGCGGGCTAAACATAAGGCAGGGGCACAAGTGCAGGCTAGGCTTTAGGCCTGGGCACAAGTGCGGGCTAGGCTTAAGGCCTGGGCACAAGTGCGAGCTAGGCTTAAGGCCTGAGAAAAAGTGCGGGCTAGGATTAAGGCCTGGGCACAAGTGCGGGCTAGGCTTAAGGCCGGGGCACAAGTGCGGGCTAGGCTTAAGGCTGGGGCACAAGTGCGGGCTAGGCTTAAGGCCGGGGCACAAGTGCGGGCTAGGCATAAGGCAGGGACACAAGTGCGTGCTAGGCATAAGGCAGGGACACAAGTGCGGGCTAAACATAAGGCAGGGGCACAAATGCAGGCTAGGCTTTAGGCCTGGGCACAAGTGCGGGCTAGGCTTAAGGCCTGGGCACAAGTGCGAGCTAGGCTTAAGGCCTGAGAAAAAGTGCGGGCTAGGTTTAAGGCCTGGGCACAAGTGCGGGCTAGGCTTAAGGCCGGGGCACAAGTGCGGGCTAGGCTTAAGGCTGGGGCACAAGTGCGGGCTAGGCTTAAGGCCGGGGCACAAGTGCGGGCTAGGCTTAAGGCCGGGGCACAAGTGCGGGCTAGGCTTAAGGCCGGGGCACAAGTGCGGGCTAGGCTTAAGGCCGGGGCACAAGTGCGGGCTAGGCTTAAGGCCTGGGCACAAGTGCGGGCTAGGCTTAAGTCCGGGGCACAAGTGCGGGCTAGGCCTAAGGCCTGGGCACAAGTGCGGGCTAGGCTTAAGGCCTGGGCACAAGTGTGGGCTAGGCTTAAGGCCTGGGCACAAGTGCGGGCTAGGCTTAAGGCCGGGGCACAAGTGCGGGCTAGGCTTAAGGCCGGGACACAAGTGCCGGCTAGGCTTAAGGCCTGGGCACAAGTGCGGGCTAGGCTTAAGGCCGGGGCACAAGTGCGGGCTAGGCTTAAGGCCGGGACACAAGTGCCGGCTAGGCTTAAGGCCAGGGCACAAGTGCGGGCTAGGTTTAAGGCAGGGGGCACAAGTGCGGGCTAGGCTTAAGGCCGGGGCACAAGTGCGGGCTAGGCATAAGGCAAGGGCACAAGTGCGGGCTAGGCATAAGGCAGGGGCACAAGTGCGGGCTAGGCATAAGGCAGGGGCACAAGTGCGGGCTAGGCATAAGGCAGGGACACAAGTGCGGGCTAAACATAAGGCAGGGGCACAAGTGCAGGCTAGGCTTTAGGCCTGGGCACAAGTGCGGGCTAGGCTTAAGGCCTGGGCACAAGTGCGAGCTAGGCTTAAGGCCTGAGAAAAAGTGCGGGCTAGGATTAAGGCCTGGGCACAAGTGCGGGCTAGGCTTAAGGCCGGGGCACAAGTGCGGGCTAGGCTTAAGGCTGGGGCACAAGTGCGGGCTAGGCTTAAGGCCGGGGCACAAGTGCGGGCTAGGCTTAAGGCCGGGGCACAAGTGCGGGCTAGGCTTAAGGCCGGGGCACAAGTGCGGGCTAGGCTTAAGGCCGGGGCACAAGTGCGGGCTAGGCTTAAGGCCTGGGCACAAGTGCGGGCTAGGCTTAAGTCCGGGGCACAAGTGCGGGCTAGGCCTAAGGCCTGGGCACAAGTGCGGGCTAGGCTTAAGGCCTGGGCACAAGTGTGGGCTAGGCTTAAGGCCTGGGCACAAGTGCGGGCTAGGCTTAAGGCCGGGGCACAAGTGCGGGCTAGGCTTAAGGCCGGGACACAAGTGCCGGCTAGGCTTAAGGCCAGGGCACAAGTGCGGGCTAGGTTTAAGGCAGGGGGCACAAGTGCGGGCTAGGCTTAAGGCCGGGGCACAAGTGCGGGCTAGGCTTAAGGCCGGGGCACAAGTGCGGGCTAGGCTTAAGGCCGGGGCACAAGTGCGGGCTAGGCTTAAGGCCTGGGCACAAGTGCAGTGCGGGCTAGGCTTAAGGCCTGGGCACAAGTGCAGTGCTGGCTAGGATCAAGGCAGGGGGCACAAATGCTGGCTAGGCTTAAGGCATGGGCACAAGTGCCAGCTAGGCTTAAGGCCTGAGCAAAAGTGCAGGCTAGGCTTAAGGCCGGGGCACAGGTGCAGGCTAGGCTTAAGGCCCGGGCACAGGTGCGGGCTAGGCTTATGGCCGGGGCACAGGTGCGGGCTAGGCTTAAGGCCAGGGCACAAGTGCGGGCTAGGCTTAAGGCCGGGGCACAGGTGCGGGCTAGGCTTAAGGCCGGGGCACAGGTGCAGTCAAGGCTTAAGGCTGGGGCACAGGTGCGGGCTAGGCTTAAGGCCGGGGCACAGGTGTGGGCTAGGCTTAAGGCCGAGGCACAGGTGTGGGCTAGGCTTAAGGCCAAGGCACAGGTGCGGGCTAGGCTTCAGGCCGGGGCACAAGTGCGGGCTAGGCTTAAGGCCGGGGCACAAGTGCGGGCTAGGCTTAAGGCCGGGGCACAAGTGCAGTGCGGGCTAGGCTTAAGGCCTGGGCGCAAGTGCAGTGCTGGCTAGGATCAAGGCAGGGGGCACAAATGCTGGCTAGGCTTAAGGCATGGGCACAAGTGCCAGCTAGGCTTAAGGCCTGGGCACAAGTGCAGGCTAGGCTTAAGGCCTGAGCAAAAGTGCAGGCAGGGCTTAAGGCCGGGGAACAGGTGCAGGCTAGGCTTAAGGCCGGGGCACAGGTGCGGGCTAGGCTTAAGGCCGGGGCACAGGTGCGGGCTAGGCTTAAGGCCGGGGCACAAGTGCAGTGCGGGCTAGGCTTAAGGCCGGGGCACAAGTGCAGTGCGGGCTAGGCTTAAGGCCGGGGCACAAGTGCGGGCTAGGCTTAAGGCCGGGGCACAAGTGCGGCCTAGGCTTAAGGCCGGGGCACAAGTGCGGGCTAGGCTTAAGGCCGGGGCACAAGTGCGGGCTAGGCTTAAGGCCTGGGCACAAGTGCAGTGTGGGCTAGGCTTAAGGCCTGGGCGCAAGTGCAGTGCTGGCTAGGATCAAGGCAGGGGGCACAAATGCTGGCTAGGCTTAAGGCATGGGCACAAGTGCCAGCTAGGCTTAAGGCCTGGGCACAAGTGCAGGCTAGGCTTAAGGCCTGAGCAAAAGTGCAGGCTAGGCTTAAGGCCGGGGCACAGGTGCAGGCTAGGCTTAAGGCCGGGGCACAGGTGCGGGCTAGGCTTAAGGCCGGGGCACAGGTGCGGGCTAGGCTTAAGGCCGGGGCTCAAGTGCGGGCTAGGCTTAAGGCCGGGGCACAAGTGCGGGCTAGGCTTAAGGCCGGGGCACAAGTGCGGGCTAGGCATAAGGCAGCGGCACAAGTGCTGGTTAGGTATAAGGCAAGGGCACAAGTGCGGGCTAGGCGTAAGGCAGGGGCACAAGTGCGGGCTAGGCGTAAGGCAGGGGCACAAGTGCGGGCTAGGCATAAGGCAGGGGCACAAGTGCGGGCTAGGCATAAAGCAGGGGCACAAGTGCGGGCTAGGCATAAGGCAGCGGCACAAGTGCGGGCTAAACATAAGGCAGGGGCACAAGTGCAGGCTAGGCTTTAGGCCTGGGCACAATTGCGGGCTAGGCTTAAGGCAGGGGCACAAGTGTGGGCTAGGCTTAAGGCCGGGGCACAAGTGCGGGCTAGGCTTAAGGCCTGGGCACAAGTTCGGGCTAGGCTAAAGGCCTGGGCACAAGTGCGGGCTAGGCTTAAGGCCTGGGCACAAGTGCGGGCTAGGTTTAAGGCATGGGCACAAGTGCAGTGCGGGCTAGGCTTAAGGCCTGGGCACAAGTGCAGTGCTGGCTAGGATCAAGGCAGGGGGCACAAATGCTGGCTAGGCTTAAGGCATGGGCACAAGTGCCAGCTAGGCTTAAGGCCTGGGCACAAGTGCAGGCTAGGCTTAAGGCCTGAGCAAAAGTGCAGGCTAGGCATAAGGCCTGGGCACAAGTGCGGGCTAGGCTTAAGGCATGGGCACAAGTGCAGTGCTGGCTAGGCTTAAGGCCTGGGCACAAATGCAGTGCTGGCTAGGATCAAGGCAGGGGCACAAGGGCGGGCCTGGCTTAAGGCAGTGGCACAAGGGCGGGCTTGGCTTAAGGCCAGGGCACAAGTGCGGGCTAGGCCTAAGGCCTGGGCACAAGTGCGGGCTTGGCTTAAGGCCTGGGCACAAGTGCGGGCTAGGCTTAAGGCCTGGGCACAAGTGTGGGCTAGGCTTAAGGCCGGGGCACAAGTGCGGGCTAGGCTTAAGGCCGGTGCACAAGTGCAGTGCTGGCTAGGATCAAGGCAGGGGGCACAAGTGCTGGCTAGGCTTAAGGCATGGGCACAAGTGCTGGCTAGGCTTAAGGCATGGGCACAAGTGCTGGCTAGGCTTAAGGCATACAGCTAACTCTTTGCACTCTTTGCATAAAGGGTTAGGCACCCATAGGGGTGAAGAGCTAGCTTTCACCCCTCTACTCTGTACTTGGACATTTAGGACTAGATCCTTTGTTGTACAGTGCGGAGCCTCTCCATAACCCCATGCTCCAAGCGACCAGGCAATTCTTGTCTGTCCTCCGTAAATGGGTAATGCCTTCTTCCCAATTACAGTCGTGCATGCGCATTCAGACGGGACAAGAGCGAAGAATGTAAAGCTGGCCCTATGTGCATAACCAACATGAAGCTGAAGACAAAAACAAACAAACAAGCATTCAAGGGGCTCAAAATTGCGGGCTAGGCTTAAGGCCTGGGCACAAGTGCGGGCTAGGCTTAAGGCCGGGGCACAAGTGCGGGCTAGGCTTAAGGCCGGGGCACAAGTGCGGGCTAGGCTTAAGGCCGGGGCACAAGTGCGGGCTAGGCTTAAGGCCGGGGCATAAGTGCGGGCTAGGCTTAAGGCCGGGGCAGAAGTGCGGGCTAGGCTTAAGGCCGGGGCACAAGTGCGGGCTAGGCTTAAGGCCTGGGCACAAGTGCGGGCTAGGCTTAAGGCCGGGGCACAAGTGCGGGCTAGGCCTAAGGCCTGGGCACAAGTGCGGGCTAGGCTTAAGGCCTGGGCACAAGTGCGGGCTAGGCTTAAGGCCTGGGCACAAGTGCGGGCTAGGCTTAAGGCCGGGGCACAAGTGCGGGCTAGGCTTAAGGCCGGGACACAAGTGCGGGCAAGGCTTAAGGCCGGGGCACAAGTGCGGGCTAGGTTTAAGGCCGGGGCACAAGTGCGGGCTAGGCTTAAGGCCGGGGCACAAGTGCGGGCTAGGCTTAAGGCCGGGGCACAAGTGCGGGCTAGGCTTAAGGCCGGGGCGCAAGTTCGGGCTAGGCTTAAGGCCTGGGCACAAGTGCAGTGCGGGCTAGGCTTAAGGCCTGGGCACAAGTGCAGAGCTGGCTAGAATCAAGGCAGGGGGCACAAATGCTGGCTAGGCTTAAGGCATGGGCACAAGTGCCAGCTAGGCTTAAGGCCTGGGCACAAGTGCAGGCTAGGCTTAAGGCCTGAGCAAAAGTGCAGGCTAGGCTTAAGGCCGGGGCACAGGTGCAGGCTAGGCTTAAGGCCGGGGCACAGGTGCGGTCTAGGCTTAAGGCCGGGGCACAAGTGCGGGCTAGGTTTAAGGCCGGGGCACAAGTGCAGGCTAGGCTTAAGGCCGGGGCACAAGTGCGGGCTAGGCTTAAGGCCGGGGCACAAGTGCGGGCTAGGCTTAAGGCCGGGGCACAAGTGCGGGCTAGGCTTAAGGCCTGGGCACAAGTGCAGTGCGGGCTAGGCTTAAGGCCTGGGCACAAGTGCAGTGCTGGCTAGGATCAAGGCAGGGGGCACAAATGCTGGCTAGGCTTAAGGCATGGGCACAAGTGCCAGCTAGGCTTAAGGCCTGGGCACAAGTGCAGGCTAGGCTTAAGGCCTGAGCAAAAGTGCAGGCTAGGCTTAAGGCCGGGGCACAGGTGCAGGCTAGGCTTAAGGCCGGGGCACAGGTGCGGGCTAGGCTTAAGGCCGGGGCACAGGTGCGGGCTAGGCTTAAGGCCGGGGCACAAGTGCAGTGCGGGCTAGGCTTAAGGCCGGGGCACAAGTGCAGTGCGGGCTAGGCTTAAGGCCGGGGCACAAGTGCGGGCTAGGCTTAAGGCCGGGGCACAAGTGTGGGCTAGGCTTAAGGCCGGGACACAAGTGCGGGCTAGGCTTAAGGCCGGGGCACAAGTGCGGGCTAGGCTTATGGCCTGGGCACAAGTGCAGTGCGGGCTAGGCTTAAGGCCTGGGTGCAAGTGCAGTGCTGGCTAGGATCAAGGCAGGGGGCACAAATGCTGGCTAGGCTTAAGGCATGGGCACAAGTGCCAGCTAGGCTTAAGGCCTGGGCACAAGTGCAGGCTAGGCTTAAGGCCTGAGCAAAAGTGCAGGCTAGGCTTAAGGCCGGGGCACAGGTGCAGGCTAGGCTTAAGGCCGGGGCACAGGTGCGGGCTAGGCTTAAGGCCGGGGCACAGGTGCGGGCTAGGCATAAGGCAGCGGCACAAGTGCGGGCTAAACATAAGGCAGGGGCACAAGTGCAGGCTAGGCTTTAGGCCGGGGCACAAGTGCGGGCTAGGCTTAAGGCCAGGGCACAGGTGCGGGCTAGGCTTAAGGCCGGGGCACAGGTGCGGGCTAGGCTTAAGGCCAGGGCACAGGTGCGGGCTAGGCTTAAGGCCGGGGCACAGGTGCGGGCTAGGCTTAAGGCCTGGGCACAAGTGCAGGCTAGGCTTAAGGCCTGAGCAAAAGTGCAGGCTAGGCTTAAGGCCGGGGCACAGCTGCAGGCTAGGCTTAAGGCCGGGGCACAGGTGCGGGCTAGGCTTAAGGCCAGGGCACAAGTGCGGGCTAGGCTTAAGGCCGGGGCACAAGTGCGGGCTAGGCTTAAGGCCGGGGCACAAGTGCGGGCTAGGCATAAGGCAGCGGCACAAGTGCTGGTTAGGCATAAGGCAAGGGCACAAGTGCGGGCTAGGCATAAGGCAGGGGCACAAGTGCGGGCTAGGCATAAGGCAGGGGCACAAGTGCGGGCTAGGCATAAGGCAGGGACACAAGTGCGGGCTAAACATAAGGCAGGGGCACAAGTGCAGGCTAGGCTTTAGGCCTGGGCACAAGTGCGGGCTAGGCTTAAGGCCTGGGCACAAGTGCGAGCTAGGCTTAAGGCCTGAGAAAAAGTGCGGGCTAGGCTTAAGGCCTGGGCACAAGTGCGGGCTAGGCTTAAGTCCGGGGCACAAGTGCGGGCTAGGCCTAAGGCCTGGGCACAAGTGCGGGCTAGGCTTAAGGCCTGGGCACAAGTGCGGGCTAGGCTTA
This sequence comes from Ranitomeya imitator, assembly GCF_032444005.1. Classification (NCBI taxonomy): domain Eukaryota; kingdom Metazoa; phylum Chordata; class Amphibia; order Anura; family Dendrobatidae; genus Ranitomeya; species Ranitomeya imitator. The sequence goes on from NC_091286.1 coordinate 153,655,976, forward strand.
AGGCCTGGGCACAAGTGCGGGCTAGGCTTAAAGCCGGGGCACAAGTGCGGGCTAGGCTTAAGGCCGGGACACAAGTGCGGGCTAGGCTTAAGGCCGGGGCACAAGTGCGGGCTAGGTTTAAGGCCGGGGCACAAGTGCGGGCTAGGCTTAAGGCCGGGGCACAAGTGCGGGCTAGGCTTAAGGCCGGGGCACAAGTGCGGGCTAGGCTTAAGGCCGGGGCACAAGTGCGGGCTAGGCTTAAGGCCTGGGCACAAGTGCAGTGCGGGCTAGGCTTAAGGCCTGGGCACAAGTGCAGTGCTGGCTAGGATCAAGGCAGGGGGCACAAATGCTGGCTAGGCTTAAGGCATGGGCACAAGTGCCAGCTAGGCTTAAGGCCTGAGCAAGAGTGCAGGCTAGGCTTAAGGCCGGGGCACAGGTGCAGGCTAGGCTTAAGGCCGGGGCACAGGTGCGGGCTAGGCTTATGGCCGGGGCACAGGTGCGGGCTAGGCTTAAGGCCGGGGCACAAGTGCGGGCTAGGCTTAAGGCCGGGGCACAAGTGCAGTGCGGGCTAGGCTTAAGGCCTGGGCGCAAGTGCAGTGCTGGCTAGGATCAAGGCAGGGGGCACAAATGCTGGCTAGGCTTAAGGCATGGGCACAAGTGCCAGCTAGGCTTAAGGCCTGGGCACAAGTGCAGGCTAGGCTTAAGGCCTGAGCAAAAGTGCAGGCAGGGCTTAAGGCCGGGGCACAGGTGCAGGCTAGGCTTAAGGCCGGGGCACAGGTGCGGGCTAGGCTTAAGGCCGGGGCACAGGTGCTGGCTAGGCTTAAGGCTGGGGCACAAGTGCAGTGCGGGCTAGGCTTAAGGCCGGGGCACAAGTGCAGTGCGGGCTAGGCTTAAGGCCGGGGCACAAGTGCGGGCTAGGCTTAAGGCCGGGGCACAAGTGCGGGCTAGGCTTAAGGCCGGGGCACAAGTGCGGGCTAGGCTTAAGGCCGGGGCACAAGTGCGGGCTAGGCTTAAGGCCGGGGCAGAAGTGCGGGCTAGGCTTAAGTCCGGGGCACAGGTGCGGGCCAGGCTTAAGACCGGGGCACAGGTGCGGGCTAGGCTTAAGGCCGGGGCACAGGTGCGGGCTAGGCTTAAGGCCGGGGCACAGGTGCGGGCTAGGCTTAAGGCCGGGGCACAGGTGCGGGCTAGGCTTAAGGCCGGGGCATAGGTGCGGGCTAGGCTTAAGGCCGGGGCACAGGTGCGGGCTAGGCTTAAGGCCGGGGCACAGGTGCGGGCTAGGCTTAAGGCCAGGGCACAGGTGCGGGCTAGGCTTAAGGCCGGGGCACAGGTGCGGGCTAGGCTTAAGGCCAGGGCACAAGTGCGGGCTAGGCTTAAGGCCGGGGCACAAGTGCGGGCTAGGCTTAAGGCCGGGGCACAAGTGCGGGCTAGGCATAAGGCAGTGGCACAAGTGCTGGTTAGGCATAAGGCAAGGGCACAAGTGCGGGCTAGGCATAAGGCAGGGGCACAAGTGCGGGCTAGGCATAAGGCAGGGGCACAAGTGCGGGCTAAACATAAGGCAGGGGCACAAGTGCAGGCTAGGCTTTAGGCCTGGGCACAAGTGTGGGCTAGGCTTAAGGCCTGGGCACAAGTGCGAGCTAGGCTTAAGGCCTGAGAAAAAGTGCGGGCTAGGATTAAGGCCTGGGCACAAGTGCGGGCTAGGCTTAAGGCCGGGGCACAAGTGCGGGCTAGGCTTAAGGCTGGGGCACAAGTGCGGGCTAGGCTTAAGGCCGGGGCACAAGTGCGGGCTAGGCTTAAGGCCGGGGCACAAGTGCGGGCTAGGCTTAAGGCCGGGGCACAAGTGCGGGCTAGGCTTAAGGCCGGGGCACAAGTGCGGGCTAGGCTTAAGGCCTGGGCACAAGTGCGGGCTAGGCTTAAGTCCGGGGCACAAGTGCGGGCTAGGCCTAAGGCCTGGGCACAAGTGCGGGCTAGGCTTAAGGCCTGGGCACAAGTGTGGGCTAGGCTTAAGGCCTGGGCACAAGTGCGGGCTAGGCTTAAGGCCGGGGCACAAGTGCGGGCTAGGCTTAAGGCCGGGACACAAGTGCCGGCTAGGCTTAAGGCCAGGGCACAAGTGCGGGCTAGGTTTAAGGCAGGGGGCACAAGTGCGGGCTAGGCTTAAGGCCGGGGCACAAGTGCGGGCTAGGCTTAAGGCCGGGGCACAAGTGCGGGCTAGGCTTAAGGCCGGGGCACAAGTGCGGGCTAGGCTTAAGGCCTGGGCACAAGTGCAGTGCGGGCTAGGCTTAAGGCCTGGGCACAGGTGCAGTGCTGGCTAGGATCAAGGCAGGGGGCACAAATGCTGGCTAGGCTTAAGGCATGGGCACAAGTGCCAGCTAGGCTTAAGGCCTGAGCAAAAGTGCAGGCTAGGCTTAAGGCCGGGGCACAGGTGCAGGCTAGGCTTAAGGCCAGGGCACAGGTGCGGGCTAGGCTTATGGCCGGGGCACAGGTGCGGGCTAGGCTTAAGGCCAGGGCACAAGTGCGGGCTAGGCTTAAGGCCGGGGCACAGGTGCGGGCTAGGCTTAAGGCCGGGGCACAGGTGCAGTCAAGGCTTAAGGCCGGGGCACAGGTGCGGGCTAGGCTTAAGGCCGGGGCACAGGTGTGGGCTAGGCTTAAGGCCGAGGCACAGGTGTGGGCTAGGCTTAAGGCCAAGGCACAGGTGCGGGCTAGGCTTCAGGCCGGGGCACAAGTGCGGGCTAGGCTTAAGGCCGGGGCACAAGTGCGGGCTAGGCTTAAGGCCGGGGCACAAGTGCAGTGCGGGCTAGGCTTAAGGCCTGGGCGCAAGTGCAGTGCTGGCTAGGATCAAGGCAGGGGGCACAAATGCTGGCTAGGCTTAAGGCATGGGCACAAGTGCCAGCTAGGCTTAAGGCCTGGGCACAAGTGCAGGCTAGGCTTAAGGCCTGAGCAAAAGTGCAGGCAGGGCTTAAGGCCGGGGAACAGGTGCAGGCTAGGCTTAAGGCCGGGGCACAGGTGCGGGCTAGGCTTAAGGCCGGGGCACAGGTGCGGGCTAGGCTTAAGGCCGGGGCACAAGTGCAGTGCGGGCTAGGCTTAAGGCCGGGGCACAAGTGCAGTGCGGGCTAGGCTTAAGGCCGGGGCACAAGTGCGGGCTAGGCTTAAGGCCGGGGCACAAGTGCGGGCTAGGCTTAAGGCCGGGGCACAAGTGCGGGCTAGGCTTAAGGCCGGGGCACAAGTGCGGGCTAGGCTTAAGGCCTGGGCAAAAGTGCAGTGCGGGCTAGGCTTAAGGCAGGGGCACAAGTGCGGGCTAGGCATAAGGCAGGGACACAAGTGCGGGCTAAACATAAGGCAGGGGCACAAGTGCAGGCTAGGCTTTAGGCCTGGGCACAAGTGCGGGCTAGGCTTAAGGCCTGGGCACAAGTGCGAGCTAGGCTTAAGGCCTGAGAAAAAGTGCGGGCTAGGATTAAGGCCTGGGCACAAGTGCGGGCTAGGCTTAAGGCCGGGGCACAAGTGCGGGCTAGGCTTAAGGCTGGGGCACAAGTGCGGGCTAGGCTTAAGGCCGGGGCACAAGTGCGGGCTAGGCATAAGGCAGGGACACAAGTGCGTGCTAGGCATAAGGCAGGGACACAAGTGCGGGCTAAACATAAGGCAGGGGCACAAATGCAGGCTAGGCTTTAGGCCTGGGCACAAGTGCGGGCTAGGCTTAAGGCCTGGGCACAAGTGCGAGCTAGGCTTAAGGCCTGAGAAAAAGTGCGGGCTAGGCTTAAGGCCTGGGCACAAGTGCGGGCTAGGCTTAAGGCCGGGGCACAAGTGCGGGCTAGGCTTAAGGCTGGGGCACAAGTGCGGGCTAGGCTTAAGGCCGGGGCACAAGTGCGGGCTAGGCTTAAGGCCGGGGCACAAGTGCGGGCTAGGCTTAAGGCCGGGGCACAAGTGCGGGCTAGGCTTAAGGCCGGGGCACAAGTGCGGGCTAGGCTTAAGGCCTGGGCACAAGTGCGGGCTAGGCTTAAGTCCGGGGCACAAGTGCGGGCTAGGCCTAAGGCCTGGGCCCAAGTGCGGGCTAGGCTTAAGGCCTGGGCACAAGTGTGGGCTAGGCTTAAGGCCTGGGCACAAGTGCGGGCTAGGCTTAAGGCCGGGGCACAAGTGCGGGCTAGGCTTAAGGCCGGGACACAAGTGCCGGCTAGGCTTAAGGCCTGGGCACAAGTGCGGGCTAGGCTTAAGGCCGGGGCACAAGTGCGGGCTAGGCTTAAGGCCGGGACACAAGTGCCGGCTAGGCTTAAGGCCAGGGCACAAGTGCGGGCTAGGTTTAAGGCAGGGGGCACAAGTGCGGGCTAGGCTTAAGGCCGGGGCACAAGTGCGGGCTAGGCATAAGGCAAGGGCACAAGTGCGGGCTAGGCATAAGGCAGGGGCACAAGTGCGGGCTAGGCATAAGGCAGGGGCACAAGTGCGGGCTAGGCATAAGGCAGGGACACAAGTGCGGGCTAAACATAAGGCAGGGGCACAAGTGCAGGCTAGGCTTTAGGCCTGGGCACAAGTGCGGGCTAGGCTTAAGGCCTGGGCACAAGTGCGAGCTAGGCTTAAGGCCTGAGAAAAAGTGCGGGCTAGGATTAAGGCCTGGGCACAAGTGCGGGCTAGGCTTAAGGCCGGGGCACAAGTGCGGGCTAGGCTTAAGGCTGGGGCACAAGTGCGGGCTAGGCTTAAGGCCGGGGCACAAGTGCGGGCTAGGCTTAAGGCCGGGGCACAAGTGCGGGCTAGGCTTAAGGCCGGGGCACAAGTGCGGGCTAGGCTTAAGGCCGGGGCACAAGTGCGGGCTAGGCTTAAGGCCTGGGCACAAGTGCGGGCTAGGCTTAAGTCCGGGGCACAAGTGCGGGCTAGGCCTAAGGCCTGGGCACAAGTGCGGGCTAGGCTTAAGGCCTGGGCACAAGTGTGGGCTAGGCTTAAGGCCTGGGCACAAGTGCGGGCTAGGCTTAAGGCCGGGGCACAAGTGCGGGCTAGGCTTAAGGCCGGGACACAAGTGCCGGCTAGGCTTAAGGCCAGGGCACAAGTGCGGGCTAGGTTTAAGGCAGGGGGCACAAGTGCGGGCTAGGCTTAAGGCCGGGGCACAAGTGCGGGCTAGGCTTAAGGCCGGGGCACAAGTGCGGGCTAGGCTTAAGGCCGGGGCACAAGTGCGGGCTAGGCTTAAGGCCTGGGCACAAGTGCAGTGCGGGCTAGGCTTAAGGCCTGGGCACAAGTGCAGTGCTGGCTAGGATCAAGGCAGGGGGCACAAATGCTGGCTAGGCTTAAGGCATGGGCACAAGTGCCAGCTAGGCTTAAGGCCTGAGCAAAAGTGCAGGCTAGGCTTAAGGCCGGGGCACAGGTGCAGGCTAGGCTTAAGGCCCGGGCACAGGTGCGGGCTAGGCTTATGGCCGGGGCACAGGTGCGGGCTAGGCTTAAGGCCAGGGCACAAGTGCGGGCTAGGCTTAAGGCCGGGGCACAGGTGCGGGCTAGGCTTAAGGCCGGGGCACAGGTGCAGTCAAGGCTTAAGGCCGGGGCACAGGTGCGGGCTAGGCTTAAGGCCGGGGCACAGGTGTGGGCTAGGCTTAAGGCCGAGGCACAGGTGTGGGCTAGGCTTAAGGCCAAGGCACAGGTGCGGGCTAGGCTTCAGGCCGGGGCACAAGTGCGGGCTAGGCTTAAGGCCGGGGCACAAGTGCGGGCTAGGCTTAAGGCCGGGGCACAAGTGCAGTGCGGGCTAGGCTTAAGGCCTGGGCGCAAGTGCAGTGCTGGCTAGGATCAAGGCAGGGGGCACAAATGCTGGCTAGGCTTAAGGCATGGGCACAAGTGCCAGCTAGGCTTAAGGCCTGGGCACAAGTGCAGGCTAGGCTTAAGGCCTGAGCAAAAGTGCAGGCAGGGCTTAAGGCCGGGGAACAGGTGCAGGCTAGGCTTAAGGCCGGGGCACAGGTGCGGGCTAGGCTTAAGGCCGGGGCACAGGTGCGGGCTAGGCTTAAGGCCGGGGCACAAGTGCAGTGCGGGCTAGGCTTAAGGCCGGGGCACAAGTGCAGTGCGGGCTAGGCTTAAGGCCGGGGCACAAGTGCGGGCTAGGCTTAAGGCCGGGGCACAAGTGCGGGCTAGGCTTAAGGCCGGGGCACAAGTGCGGGCTAGGCTTAAGGCCGGGGCACAAGTGCGGGCTAGGCTTAAGGCCTGGGCACAAGTGCAGTGCGGGCTAGGCTTAAGGCCTGGGCGCAAGTGCAGTGCTGGCTAGGATCAAGGCAGGGGGCACAAATGCTGGCTAGGCTTAAGGCATGGGCACAAGTGCCAGCTAGGCTTAAGGCCTGGGCACAAGTGCAGGCTAGGCTTAAGGCCTGAGCAAAAGTGCAGGCTAGGCTTAAGGCCGGGGCACAGGTGCAGGCTAGGCTTAAGGCCGGGGCACAGGTGCGGGCTAGGCTTAAGGCCGGGGCACAGGTGCGGGCTAGGCTTAAGGCCGGGGCTCAAGTGCGGGCTAGGCTTAAGGCCGGGGCACAAGTGCGGGCTAGGCTTAAGGCCGGGGCACAAGTGCGGGCTAGGCATAAGGCAGCGGCACAAGTGCTGGTTAGGTATAAGGCAAGGGCACAAGTGCGGGCTAGGCGTAAGGCAGGGGCACAAGTGCGGGCTAGGCGTAAGGCAGGGGCACAAGTGCGGGCTAGGCATAAGGCAGGGGCACAAGTGCGGGCTAGGCATAAAGCAGGGGCACAAGTGCGGGCTAGGCATAAGGCAGCGGCACAAGTGCGGGCTAAACATAAGGCAGGGGCACAAGTGCAGGCTAGGCTTTAGGCCTGGGCACAATTGCGGGCTAGGCTTAAGGCAGGGGCACAAGTGTGGGCTAGGCTTAAGGCCGGGGCACAAGTGCGGGCTAGGCTTAAGGCCTGGGCACAAGTTCGGGCTAGGCTAAAGGCCTGGGCACAAGTGCGGGCTAGGCTTAAGGCCTGGGCACAAGTGCGGGCTAGGTTTAAGGCATGGGCACAAGTGCAGTGCGGGCTAGGCTTAAGGCCTGGGCACAAGTGCAGTGCTGGCTAGGATCAAGGCAGGGGGCACAAATGCTGGCTAGGCTTAAGGCATGGGCACAAGTGCCAGCTAGGCTTAAGGCCTGGGCACAAGTGCAGGCTAGGCTTAAGGCCTGAGCAAAAGTGCAGGCTAGGCATAAGGCCTGGGCACAAGTGCGGGCTAGGCTTAAGGCATGGGCACAAGTGCAGTGCTGGCTAGGCTTAAGGCCTGGGCACAAGTGCAGTGCTGGCTAGGATCAAGGCAGGGGCACAAGGGCGGGCCTGGCTTAAGGCAGTGGCACAAGGGCGGGCTTGGCTTAAGGCCAGGGCACAAGTGCGGGCTAGGCCTAAGGCCTGGGCACAAGTGCGGGCTTGGCTTAAGGCCTGGGCACAAGTGCGGGCTAGGCTTAATGCCTGGGCACAAGTGTGGGCTAGGCTTAAGGCCGGGGCACAAGTGCGGGCTAGGCTTAAGGCCGGTGCACAAGTGCAGTGCTGGCTAGGATCAAGGCAGGGGGCACAAGTGCTGGCTAGGCTTAAGGCATGGGCACAAGTGCTGGCTAGGCTTAAGGCATGGGCACAAGTGCTGGCTAGGCTTAAGGCATACAGCTAACTCTTTGCACTCTTTGCATAAAGGGTTAGGCACCCATAGGGGTGAAGAGCTAGCTTTCACCCCTCTACTCTGTACTTGGACATTTAGGACTAGATCCTTTGTTGTACAGTGCGGAGCCTCTCCATAACCCCATGCTCCAAGCGACCAGGCAATTCTTGTCTGTCCTCCGTAAATGGGTAATGCCTTCTTCCCAATTACAGTCGTGCATGCGCATTCAGACGGGACAAGAGCGAAGAATGTAAAGCTGGCCCTATGTGCATAACCAACATGAAGCTGAAGACAAAAACAAACAAACAAGCATTCAAGGGGCTCAAAATTGCGGGCTAGGCTTAAGGCCTGGGCACAAGTGCGGGCTAGGCTTAAGGCCGGGGCACAAGTGCGGGCTAGGCTTAAGGCCGGGGCACAAGTGCGGGCTAGGCTTAAGGCCGGGGCACAAGTGCGGGCTAGGCTTAAGGCCGGGGCACAAGTGCGGGCTAGGCTTAAGGCCGGGGCAGAAGTGCGGGCTAGGCTTAAGGCCGGGGCACAAGTGCGGGCTAGGCTTAAGGCCTGGGCACAAGTGCGGGCTAGGCTTAAGGCCGGGGCACAAGTGCGGGCTAGGCCTAAGGCCTGGGCACAAGTGCGGGCTAGGCTTAAGGCCTGGGCACAAGTGCGGGCTAGGCTTAAGGCCTGGGCACAAGTGCGGGCTAGGCTTAAGGCCGGGGCACAAGTGCGGGCTAGGCTTAAGGCCGGGACACAAGTGCGGGCAAGGCTTAAGGCCGGGGCACAAGTGCGGGCTAGGTTTAAGGCCGGGGCACAAGTGCAGGCTAGGCTTAAGGCCGGGGCACAAGTGCGGGCTAGGCTTAAGGCCGGGGCACAAGTGCGGGCTAGGCTTAAGGCCGGGGCACAAGTGCGGGCTAGGCTTAAGGCCTGGGCACAAGTGCAGTGCGGGCTAGGCTTAAGGCCTGGGCACAAGTGCAGTGCTGGCTAGGATCAAGGCAGGGGGCACAAATGCTGGCTAGGCTTAAGGCATGGGCACAAGTGCCAGCTAGGCTTAAGGCCTGGGCACAAGTGCAGGCTAGGCTTAAGGCCTGAGCAAAAGTGCAGGCTAGGCTTAAGGCCGGGGCACAGGTGCAGGCTAGGCTTAAGGCCGGGGCACAGGTGCGGGCTAGGCTTAAGGCCGGGGCACAGGTGCGGGCTAGGCTTAAGGCCGGGGCACAAGTGCAGTGCGGGCTAGGCTTAAGGCCGGGGCACAAGTGCAGTGCGGGCTAGGCTTAAGGCCGGGGCACAAGTGCGGGCTAGGCTTAAGGCCGGGGCACAAGTGTGGGCTAGGCTTAAGGCCGGGACACAAGTGCGGGCTAGGCTTAAGGCCGGGGCACAAGTGCGGGCTAGGCTTATGGCCTGGGCACAAGTGCAGTGCGGGCTAGGCTTAAGGCCTGGGTGCAAGTGCAGTGCTGGCTAGGATCAAGGCAGGGGGCACAAATGCTGGCTAGGCTTAAGGCATGGGCACAAGTGCCAGCTAGGCTTAAGGCCTGGGCACAAGTGCAGGCTAGGCTTAAGGCCTGAGCAAAAGTGCAGGCTAGGCTTAAGGCCGGGGCACAGGTGCAGGCTAGGCTTAAGGCCGGGGCACAGGTGCGGGCTAGGCTTAAGGCCGGGGCACAGGTGCGGGCTAGGCATAAGGCAGCGGCACAAGTGCGGGCTAAACATAAGGCAGGGGCACAAGTGCAGGCTAGGCTTTAGGCCGGGGCACAAGTGCGGGCTAGGCTTAAGGCCAGGGCACAGGTGCGGGCTAGGCTTAAGGCCGGGGCACAGGTGCGGGCTAGGCTTAAGGCCAGGGCACAGGTGCGGGCTAGGCTTAAGGCCGGGGCACAGGTGCGGGCTAGGCTTAAGGCCTGGGCACAAGTGCAGGCTAGGCTTAAGGCCTGAGCAAAAGTGCAGGCTAGGCTTAAGGCCGGGGCACAGCTGCAGGCTAGGCTTAAGGCCGGGGCACAGGTGCGGGCTAGGCTTAAGGCCAGGGCACAAGTGCGGGCTAGGCTTAAGGCCGGGGCACAAGTGCGGGCTAGGCTTAAGGCCGGGGCACAAGTGCGGGCTAGGCATAAGGCAGCGGCACAAGTGCTGGTTAGGCATAAGGCAAGGGCACAAGTGCGGGCTAGGCATAAGGCAGGGGCACAAGTGCGGGCTAGGCATAAGGCAGGGGCACAAGTGCGGGCTAGGCATAAGGCAGGGACACAAGTGCGGGCTAAACATAAGGCAGGGGCACAAGTGCAGGCTAGGCTTTAGGCCTGGGCACAAGTGCGGGCTAGGCTTAAGGCCTGGGCACAAGTGCGAGCTAGGCTTAAGGCCTGAGAAAAAGTGCGGGCTAGGCTTAAGGCCTGGGCACAAGTGCGGGCTAGGCTTAAGGCCGGGGCACAAGTGCGGGCTAGGCTTAAGGCTGGGGCACAAGTGCGGGCTAGGCTTAAGGCCGGGGCACAAGTGCGGGCTAGGCTTAAGGCCGGGGCACAAGTGCGGGCTAGGCTTAAGGCCGGGGCACAAGTGCGGGCTAGGCTTAAGGCCGGGGCACAAGTGCGGGCTAGGCTTAAGGCCTGGGCACAAGTGCGGGCTAGGCTTAAGTCCGGGGCACAAGTGCGGGCTAGGCCTAAGGCCTGGGCACAAGTGCGGGCTAGGCTTAAGGCCTGGGCACAAGTGCGGGCTAGGCTTAAGGCCTGGGCACAAGTGCGGGCTAGGCTTAAAGCCGGGGCACAAGTGCGGGCTAGGCTTAAGGCCGGGACACAAGTGCGGGCTAGGCTTAAGGCCGGGGCACAAGTGCGGGCTAGGTTTAAGGCCGGGGCACAAGTGCGGGCTAGGCTTAAGGCCGGGGCACAAGTGCGGGCTAGGCTTAAGGCCGGGGCACAAGTGCGGGCTAGGCTTAAGGCCGGGGCACAAGTGCGGGCTAGGCTTAAGGCCTGGGCACAAGTGCAGTGCGGGCTAGGCTTAAGGCCTGGGCACAAGTGCAGTGCTGGCTAGGATCAAGGCAGGGGGCACAAATGCTGGCTAGGCTTAAGGCATGGGCACAAGTGCCAGCTAGGCTTAAGGCCTGAGCAAGAGTGCAGGCTAGGCTTAAGGCCGGGGCACAGGTGCAGGCTAGGCTTAAGGCCGGGGCACAGGTGCGGGCTAGGCTTATGGCCGGGGCACAGGTGCGGGCTAGGCTTAAGGCCGGGGCACAAGTGCGGGCTAGGCTTAAGGCCGGGGCACAAGTGCAGTGCGGGCTAGGCTTAAGGCCTGGGCGCAAGTGCAGTGCTGGCTAGGATCAAGGCAGGGGGCACAAATGCTGGCTAGGCTTAAGGCATGGGCACAAGTGCCAGCTAGGCTTAAGGCCTGGGCACAAGTGCAGGCTAGGCTTAAGGCCTGAGCAAAAGTGCAGGCAGGGCTTAAGGCCGGGGCACAGGTGCAGGCTAGGCTTAAGGCCGGGGCACAGGTGCGGGCTAGGCTTAAGGCCGGGGCACAGGTGCGGGCTAGGCTTAAGGCTGGGGCACAAGTGCAGTGCGGGCTAGGCTTAAGCCCGGGGCACAAGTGCAGTGCGGGCTAGGCTTAAGGCCGGGGCACAAGTGCGGGCTAGGCTTAAGGCCGGGGCACAAGTGCGGGCTAGGCTTAAGGCCGGGGCAGAAGTGCGGGCTAGGCTTAAGTCCGGGGCACAAGTGCGGGCTAGGCTTAAGGCCTGGGCACAAGTGCGGGCTAGGCTTAAGGCCGGGGCACAAGTGCGGGCTACACCTAAGGCCTGGGCACAAGTGCGGGCTAGGCTTAAGGCCTGGGCACAAGTGCGGGCTAGGCTTAAGGCCTGGGCACAAGTGCGGGCTAGGCTTAAGGCCGGGGCACAAGTGCGGGCTAGGCTTAAGGCCTGGGCACAAGTGCAGAGCTGGCTAGGATCAAGGCAGGGGGCACAATTGCGGGCTAGGCTTAAGGCCGGGGCACAAGTGCGGGCTAGGCTTTAGGCCTGGGCACAAGTGCGGGCTAGGCTTAAGGCCTGGGCACAAGTGCGGGCTAGGCTTAAGGCCTGGGCACAAGGGCGGGCTAGGCTTAAGGCCTGAGCACAAGGGCGGGCTAGGCTTAAGGCAGGGGCACATGGGCGGGCTTGGCTTAAGGAAGGGGCACAAGGGCGGGCTTGGCTTAAGGCAGTGGCACAAGGGCGGGCTTGGCTTAAGGCCGGGGCACAAGTGCGGGCTAGGCTTAAGGCCGGGGCACAAGTGCTTGCTAGGCTTAAGGCCTGTGCACAAGTGCGGGCTAGGCTTAAGGCCGGGACACAAGTGCGGGCTAGGCTTAAGGCCGGGGCACAAGTGCGGGCTAGGCTTAAAGCCGGGGCACAAGTGCGGGCTAGGCTTAAGGCCGGGGCACAAGTGCGGGCTAGGCTTAAGGCCGGGGCACAAGTACGGGCTAGGCTTAAGGCCGGGGCACAGGTGCGGGCTAGGCTTAAGCCCGGGGCACAGGTGCGGGCTAGGCTTAAGCCCGGGGCACAGGTGCAGGCTAGGCTTTAGGCCGGGGCACAGGTGCGGGCTAGGCTTAAGGCGGGGCACAGGTGCGTGCTAGGCTTAAGGCCAGGGCACAGGTGCGGGCCAGGCTTAAGACCGGGGCACAGGTGCGGGCTAGGCTTAAGGCCGGGGCACAGGTGCGGGCTAGGCTTAAGGCCGGGGCACAGGTGCGGGCTAGGCTTAAGGCCGGGGCACAGGTGCGGGCTAGGCTTAAGGCCGGGGCATAGGTGCGGGCTAGGCTTAAGGCCGGGGCACAGGTGCGGGCTAGGCTTAAGGCCGGGGCACAGGTGCGGGCTAGGCTTAAGGCCAGGGCACAGGTGCGGGCTAGGCTTAAGGCCGGGGCACAGGTGCGGGCTAGGCTTAAGGCCAGGGCACAAGTGCGGGCTAGGCTTAAGGCCGGGGCACAAGTGCGGGCTAGGCTTAAGGCCGGGGCACAAGTGCGGGCTAGGCATAAGGCAGTGGCACAAGTGCTGGTTAGGCATAAGGCAAGGGCACAAGTGCGGGCTAGGCATAAGGCAGGGGCACAAGTGCGGGCTAGGCATAAGGCAGGGGCACAAGTGCGGGCTAGGCATAAGGCAGGGACACAAGTGCGGGCTAAACATAAGGCAGGGGCACAAGTGCAGGCTAGGCTTTAGGCCTGGGCACAAGTGTGGGCTAGGCTTAAGGCCTGGGCACAAGTGCGAGCTAGGCTTAAGGCCTGAGAAAAAGTGCGGGCTAGGATTAAGGCCTGGGCACAAGTGCGGGCTAGGCTTAAGGCCGGGGCACAAGTGCGGGCTAGGCTTAAGGCCGGGGCACAAGTGCGGGCTAGGCTTAAGGCCGGGGCACAAGTGCGGGCTAGGCTTAAGGCCGGGGCACAAGTGCGGGCTAGGCTTAAGGCCGGGGCACAAGTGCGGGCTAGGCTTAAGGCCGGGGCACAAGTGCGGGCTAGGCTTAAGGCCTGGGCACAAGTGCGGGCTAGGCTTAAGTCCGGGGCACAAGTGCGGGCTAGGCCTAAGGCCTGGGCACAAGTGCGGGCTAGGCTTAAGGCCTGGGCACAAGTGTGGGCTAGGCTTAAGGCCTGGGCACAAGTGCGGGCTAGGCTTAAGGCCGGGGCACAAGTGCGGGCTAGGCTTAAGGCCGGGACACAAGTGCCGGCTAGGCTTAAGGCCAGGGCACAAGTGCGGGCTAGGTTTAAGGCAGGGGGCACAAGTGCGGGCTAGGCTTAAGGCCGGGGCACAAGTGCGGGCTAGGCTTAAGGCCGGGGCACAAGTGCGGGCTAGGCTTAAGGCCGGGGCACAAGTGCGGGCTAGGCTTAAGGCCTGGGCACAAGTGCAGTGCGGGCTAGGCTTAAGGCCTGGGCACAAGTGCAGTGCTGGCTAGGATCAAGGCAGGGGGCACAAATGCTGGCTAGGCTTAAGGCATGGGCACAAGTGCCAGCTAGGCTTAAGGCCTGAGCAAAAGTGCAGGCTAGGCTTAAGGCCGGGGCACAGGTGCAGGCTAGGCTTAAGGCCCGGGCACAGGTGCGGGCTAGGCTTATGGCCGGGGCACAGGTGCGGGCTAGGCTTAAGGCCAGGGCACAAGTGCGGGCTAGGCTTAAGGCCGGGGCACAGGTGCGGGCTAGGCTTAAGGCCGGGGCACAGGTGCAGTCAAGGCTTAAGGCCGGGGCACAGGTGCGGGCTAGGCTTAAGGCCGGGGCACAGGTGTGGGCTAGGCTTAAGGCCGAGGCACAGGTGTGGGCTAGGCTTAAGGCCAAGGCACAGGTGCGGGCTAGGCTTCAGGCCGGGGCACAAGTGCGGGCTAGGCTTAAGGCCGGGGCACAAGTGCGGGCTAGGCTTAAGGCCGGGGCACAAGTGCAGTGCGGGCTAGGCTTAAGGCCTGGGCGCAAGTGCAGTGCTGGCTAGGATCAAGGCAGGGTGCACAAATGCTGGCTAGGCTTAAGGCATGGGCACAAGTGCCAGCTAGGCTTAAGGCCTGGGCACAAGTGCAGGCTAGGCTTAAGGCCTGAGCAAAAGTGCAGGCAGGGCTTAAGGCCGGGGAACAGGTGCAGGCTAGGCTTAAGGCCGGGGCACAGGTGCGGGCTAGGCTTAAGGCCGGGGCACAGGTGCGGGCTAGGCTTAAGGCCGGGGCACAAGTGCAGTGCGGGCTAGGCTTAAGGCCGGGGCACAAGTGCAGTGCGGGCTAGGCTTAAGGCCGGGGCACAAGTGCGGGCTAGGCTTAAGGCCGGGGCACAAGTGCGGGCTAGGCTTAAGGCCGGGGCACAAGTGCGGGCTAGGCTTAAGGCCGGGGCACAAGTGCGGGCTAGGCTTAAGGCCTGGGCAAAAGTGCAGTGCGGGCTAGGCTTAAGGCAGGGGCACAAGTGCGGGCTAGGCATAAGGCAGGGACACAAGTGCGGGCTAAACATAAGGCAGGGGCACAAGTGCAGGCTAGGCTTTAGGCCTGGGCACAAGTGCGGGCTAGGCTTAAGGCCTGGGCACAAGTGCGAGCTAGGCTTAAGGCCTGAGAAAAAGTGCGGGCTAGGATTAAGGCCTGGGCACAAGTGCGGGCTAGGCTTAAGGCCGGGGCACAAGTGCGGGCTAGGCTTAAGGCTGGGGCACAAGTGCGGGCTAGGCTTAAGGCCGGGGCACAAGTGCGGGCTAGGCATAAGGCAGGGACACAAGTGCGTGCTAGGCATAAGGCAGGGACACAAGTGCGGGCTAAACATAAGGCAGGGGCACAAATGCAGGCTAGGCTTTAGGCCTGGGCACAAGTGCGGGCTAGGCTTAAGGCCTGGGCACAAGTGCGAGCTAGGCTTAAGGCCTGAGAAAAAGTGCGGGCTAGGCTTAAGGCCTGGGCACAAGTGCGGGCTAGGCTTAAGGCCGGGGCACAAGTGCGGGCTAGGCTTAAGGCTGGGGCACAAGTGCGGGCTAGGCTTAAGGCCGGGGCACAAGTGCGGGCTAGGCTTAAGGCCGGGGCACAAGTGCGGGCTAGGCTTAAGGCCGGGGCACAAGTGCGGGCTAGGCTTAAGGCCGGGGCACAAGTGCGGGCTAGGCTTAAGGCCTGGGCACAAGTGCGGGCTAGGCTTAAGTCCGGGGCACAAGTGCGGGCTAGGCCTAAGGCCTGGGCCCAAGTGCGGGCTAGGCTTAAGGCCTGGGCACAAGTGTGGGCTAGGCTTAAGGCCTGGGCACAAGTGCGGGCTAGGCTTAAGGCCGGGGCACAAGTGCGGGCTAGGCTTAAGGCCGGGACACAAGTGCCGGCTAGGCTTAAGGCCTGGGCACAAGTGCGGGCTAGGCTTAAGGCCGGGGCACAAGTGCGGGCTAGGCTTAAGGCCGGGACACAAGTGCCGGCTAGGCTTAAGGCCAGGGCACAAGTGCGGGCTAGGTTTAAGGCAGGGGGCACAAGTGCGGGCTAGGCTTAAGGCCGGGGCACAAGTGCGGGCTAGGCATAAGGCAAGGGCACAAGTGCGGGCTAGGCATAAGGCAGGGGCACAAGTGCGGGCTAGGCATAAGGCAGGGGCACAAGTGCGGGCTAGGCATAAGGCAGGGACACAAGTGCGGGCTAAACATAAGGCAGGGGCACAAGTGCAGGCTAGGCTTTAGGCCTGGGCACAAGTGCGGGCTAGGCTTAAGGCCTGGGCACAAGTGCGAGCTAGGCTTAAGGCCTGAGAAAAAGTGCGGGCTAGGATTAAGGCCTGGGCACAAGTGCGGGCTAGGCTTAAGGCCGGGGCACAAGTGCGGGCTAGGCTTAAGGCTGGGGCACAAGTGCGGGCTAGGCTTAAGGCCGGGGCACAAGTGCGGGCTAGGCTTAAGGCCGGGGCACAAGTGCGGGCTAGGCTTAAGGCCGGGGCACAAGTGCGGGCTAGGCTTAAGGCCGGGGCACAAGTGCAGGCTAGGCTTAAGGCCTGGGCACAAGTGCGGGCTAGGCTTAAGTCCGGGGCACAAGTGCGGGCTAGGCCTAAGGCCTGGGCACAAGTGCGGGCTAGGCTTAAGGCCTGGGCACAAGTGTGGGCTAGGCTTAAGGCCTGGGCACAAGTGCGGGCTAGGCTTAAGGCCGGGGCACAAGTGCGGGCTAGGCTTAAGGCCGGGACACAAGTGCCGGCTAGGCTTAAGGCCAGGGCACAAGTGCGGGCTAGGTTTAAGGCAGGGGGCACAAGTGCGGGCTAGGCTTAAGGCCGGGGCACAAGTGCGGGCTAGGCTTAAGGCCGGGGCACAAGTGCGGGCTAGGCTTAAGGCCGGGGCACAAGTGCGGGCTAGGCTTAAGGCCTGGGCACAAGTGCAGTGCGGGCTAGGCTTAAGGCCTGGGCACAAGTGCAGTGCTGGCTAGGATCAAGGCAGGGGGCACAAATGCTGGCTAGGCTTAAGGCATGGGCACAAGTGCCAGCTAGGCTTAAGGCCTGAGCAAAAGTGCAGGCTAGGCTTAAGGCCGGGGCACAGGTGCAGGCTAGGCTTAAGGCCCGGGCACAGGTGCGGGCTAGGCTTATGGCCGGGGCACAGGTGCGGGCTAGGCTTAAGGCCAGGGCACAAGTGCGGGCTAGGCTTAAGGCCGGGGCACAGGTGCGGGCTAGGCTTAAGGCCGGGGCACAGGTGCAGTCAAGGCTTAAGGCCGGGGCACAGGTGCGGGCTAGGCTTAAGGCCGGGGCACAGGTGTGGGCTAGGCTTAAGGCCGAGGCACAGGTGTGGGCTAGGCTTAAGGCCAAGGCACAGGTGCGGGCTAGGCTTCAGGCCGGGGCACAAGTGCGGGCTAGGCTTAAGGCCGGGGCACAAGTGCGGGCTAGGCTTAAGGCCGGGGCACAAGTGCAGTGCGGGCTAGGCTTAAGGCCTGGGCGCAAGTGCAGTGCTGGCTAGGATCAAGGCAGGGGGCACAAATGCTGGCTAGGCTTAAGGCATGGGCACAAGTGCCAGCTAGGCTTAAGGCCTGGGCACAAGTGCAGGCTAGGCTTAAGGCCTGAGCAAAAGTGCAGGCAGGGCTTAAGGCCGGGGAACAGGTGCAGGCTAGGCTTAAGGCCGGGGCACAGGTGCGGGCTAGGCTTAAGGCCGGGGCACAGGTGCGGGCTAGGCTTAAGGCCGGGGCACAGGTGCGGGCTAGGCTTAAGGCCGGGGCACAAGTGCAGTGCGGGCTAGGCTTAAGGCCGGGGCACAAGTGCGGGCTAGGCTTAAGGCCGGGGCACAAGTGCGGGCTAGGCTTAAGGCCGGGGCACAAGTGCGGGCTAGGCTTAAGGCCGGGGCACAAGTGCGGGCTAGGCTTAAGGCCTGGGCACAAGTGCAGTGCGGGCTAGGCTTAAGGCCTGGGCGCAAGTGCAGTGCTGGCTAGGATCAAGGCAGGGGGCAAAAATGCTGGCTAGGCTTAAGGCATGGGCACAAGTGCCAGCTAGGCTTAAGGCCTGGGCACAAGTGCAGGCTAGGCTTAAGGCCTGAGCAAAAGTGCAGGCTAGGCTTAAGGCCGGGGCACAGGTGCAGGCTAGGCTTAAGGCCGGGGCACAGGTGCGGGCTAGGCTTAAGGCCGGGGCACAGGTGCGGGCTAGGCTTAAGGCCGGGGCTCAAGTGCGGGCTAGGCTTAAGGCCGGGGCACAAGTGCGGGCTAGGCTTAAGGCCGGGGCACAAGTGCGGGCTAGGCATAAGGCAGCGGCACAAGTGCTGGTTAGGTATAAGGCAAGGGCACAAGTGCGGGCTAGGCGTAAGGCAGGGGCACAAGTGCGGGCTAGGCGTAAGGCAGGGGCACAAGTGCGGGCTAGGCATAAGGCAGGGGCACAAGTGCGGGCTAGGCATAAAGCAGGGGCACAAGTGCGGGCTAGGCATAAGGCAGCGGCACAAGTGCGGGCTAAACATAAGGCAGGGGCACAAGTGCAGGCTAGGCTTTAGGCCTGGGCACAATTGCGGGCTAGGCTTAAGGCAGGGGCACAAGTGTGGGCTAGGCTTAAGGCCGGGGCACAAGTGCGGGCTAGGCTTAAGGCCTGGGCACAAGTTCGGGCTAGGCTAAAGGCCTGGGCACAAGTGCGGGCTAGGCTTAAGGCCTGGGCACAAGTGCGGGCTAGGTTTAAGGCATGGGCACAAGTGCAGTGCGGGCTAGGCTTAAGGCCTGGGCACAAGTGCAGTGCTGGCTAGGATCAAGGCAGGGGGCACAAATGCTGGCTAGGCTTAAGGCATGGGCACAAGTGCCAGCTAGGCTTAAGGCCTGGGCACAAGTGCAGGCTAGGCTTAAGGCCTGAGCAAAAGTGCAGGCTAGGCATAAGGCCTGGGCACAAGTGCGGGCTAGGCTTAAGGCATGGGCACAAGTGCAGTGCTGGCTAGGCTTAAGGCCTGGGCACAAGTGCAGTGCTGGCTAGGATCAAGGCAGGGGCACAAGGGCGGGCCTGGCTTAAGGCAGTGGCACAAGGGCGGGCTTGGCTTAAGGCCAGGGCACAAGTGCGGGCTAGGCCTAAGGCCTGGGCACAAGTGCGGGCTTGGCTTAAGGCCTGGGCACAAGTGCGGGCTAGGCTTAAGGCCTGGGCACAAGTGTGGGCTAGGCTTAAGGCCGGGGCACAAGTGCGGGCTAGGCTTAAGGCCGGTGCACAAGTGCAGTGCTGGCTAGGATCAAGGCAGGGGGCACAAGTGCTGGCTAGGCTTAAGGCATGGGCACAAGTGCTGGCTAGGCTTAAGGCATGGGCACAAGTGCTGGCTAGGCTTAAGGCATACAGCTAACTCTTTGCACTCTTTGCATAAAGGGTTAGGCACCCATAGGGGTGAAGAGCTAGCTTTCACCCCTCTACTCTGTACTTGGACATTTAGGACTAGATCCTTTGTTGTACAGTGCGGAGCCTCTCCATAACCCCATGCTCCAAGCGACCAGGCAATTCTTGTCTGTCCTCCGTAAATGGGTAATGCCTTCTTCCCAATTACAGTCGTGCATGCGCATTCAGACGGGACAAGAGCGAAGAATGTAAAGCTGGCCCTATGTGCATAACCAACATGAAGCTGAAGACAAAAACAAACAAACAAGCATTCAAGGGGCTCAAAATTGCGGGCTAGGCTTAAGGCCTGGGCACAAGTGCGGGCTAGGCTTAAGGCCGGGGCACAAGTGCGGGCTAGGCTTAAGGCCGGGGCACAAGTGCGGGCTAGGCTTAAGGCCGGGGCACAAGTGCGGGCTAGGCTTAAGGCCGGGGCACAAGTGCGGGCTAGGCTTAAGGCCGGGGCAGA
The DNA here is from genome assembly GCF_032444005.1 of Ranitomeya imitator. Taxonomy (NCBI): domain Eukaryota; kingdom Metazoa; phylum Chordata; class Amphibia; order Anura; family Dendrobatidae; genus Ranitomeya; species Ranitomeya imitator. The sequence continues at coordinate 153,675,147 of NC_091286.1, forward strand.
AGTGCGGGCTAGGCTTAAGGCCGGGGCACAAGTGCGGGCTAGGCTTAAGGCCTGGGCACAAGTGCGGGCTAGGCTTAAGGCCGGGGCACAAGTGCGGGCTAGGCCTAAGGCCTGGGCACAAGTGCGGGCTAGGCTTAAGGCCTGGGCACAAGTGCGGGCTAGGCTTAAGGCCTGGGCACAAGTGCGGGCTAGGCTTAAGGCCGGGGCACAAGTGCGGGCTAGGCTTAAGGCCGGGACACAAGTGCGGGCAAGGCTTAAGGCCGGGGCACAAGTGCGGGCTAGGTTTAAGGCCGGGGCACAAGTGCGGGCTAGGCTTAAGGCCGGGGCACAAGTGCGGGCTAGGCTTAAGGCCGGGGCACAAGTGCGGGCTAGGCTTAAGGCCGGGGCACAAGTTCGGGCTAGGCTTAAGGCCTGGGCACAAGTGCAGTGCGGGCTAGGCTTAAGGCCTGGGCACAAGTGCAGAGCTGGCTAGAATCAAGGCAGGGGGCACAAATGCTGGCTAGGCTTAAGGCATGGGCACAAGTGCCAGCTAGGCTTAAGGCCTGGGCACAAGTGCAGGCTAGGCTTAAGGCCTGAGCAAAAGTGCAGGCTAGGCTTAAGGCCGGGGCACAGGTGCAGGCTAGGCTTAAGGCCGGGGCACAGGTGCGGGCTAGGCTTAAGGCCGGGGCACAAGTGCGGGCTAGGTTTAAGGCTGGGGCACAAGTGCAGGCTAGGCTTAAGGCCGGGGCACAAGTGCGGGCTAGGCTTAAGGCCGGGGCACAAGTGCGGGCTAGGCTTAAGGCCGGGGCACAAGTGCGGGCTAGGCTTAAGGCCTGGGCACAAGTGCAGTGCGGGCTAGGCTTAAGGCCTGGGCACAAGTGCAGTGCTGGCTAGGATCAAGGCAGGGGGCACAAATGCTGGCTAGGCTTAAGGCATGGGCACAAGTGCCAGCTAGGCTTAAGGCCTGGGCACAAGTGCAGGCTAGGCTTAAGGCCTGAGCAAAAGTGCAGGCTAGGCTTAAGGCCGGGGCACAGGTGCAGGCTAGGCTTAAGGCCGGGGCACAGGTGCGGGCTAGGCTTAAGGCCGGGGCACAGGTGCGGGCTAGGCTTAAGGCCGGGGCACAAGTGCAGTGCGGGCTAGGCTTAAGGCCGGGGCACAAGTGCAGTGCGGGCTAGGCTTAAGGCCGGGGCACAAGTGCGGGCTAGGCTTAAGGCCGGGGCACAAGTGTGGGCTAGGCTTAAGGCCGGGACACAAGTGCGGGCTAGGCTTAAGGCCGGGGCACAAGTGCGGGCTAGGCTTATGGCCTGGGCACAAGTGCAGTGCGGGCTAGGCTTAAGGCCTGGGTGCAAGTGCAGTGCTGGCTAGGATCAAGGCAGGGGGCACAAATGCTGGCTAGGTTTAAGGCCGGGGCACAAGTGCAGGCTAGGCTTAAGGCCGGGGCACAAGTGCGGGCTAGGCTTAAGGCCGGGGCACAAGTGCGGGCTAGGCTTAAGGCCGGGGCACAAGTGCGGGCTAGGCTTAAGGCCTGGGCACAAGTGCAGTGCGGGCTAGGCTTAAGGCCTGGGCACAAGTGCAGTGCTGGCTAGGATCAAGGCAGGGGGCACAAATGCTGGCTAGGCTTAAGGCATGGGCACAAGTGCCAGCTAGGCTTAAGGCCTGGGCACAAGTGCAGGCTAGGCTTAAGGCCTGAGCAAAAGTGCAGGCTAGGCTTAAGGCCGGGGCACAGGTGCAGGCTAGGCTTAAGGCCGGGGCACAGGTGCGGGCTAGGCTTAAGGCCGGGGCACAGGTGCGGGCTAGGCTTAAGGCCGGGGCACAAGTGCAGTGCGGGCTAGGCTTAAGGCCGGGGCACAAGTGCAGTGCGGGCTAGGCTTAAGGCCGGGGCACAAGTGCGGGCTAGGCTTAAGGCCGGGGCACAAGTGTGGGCTAGGCTTAAGGCCGGGACACAAGTGCGGGCTAGGCTTAAGGCCGGGGCACAAGTGCGGGCTAGGCTTATGGCCTGGGCACAAGTGCAGTGCGGGCTAGGCTTAAGGCCTGGGTGCAAGTGCAGTGCTGGCTAGGATCAAGGCAGGGGGCACAAATGCTGGCTAGGCTTAAGGCATGGGCACAAGTGCCAGCTAGGCTTAAGGCCTGAGCACAAGTGCAGGCTAGGCTTAAGGCCTGAGCAAAAGTGCAGGCTAGGCTTAAGGCCGGGGCACAGGTGCAGGCTAGGCTTAAGGCCGGGGCACAGGTGCGGGCTAGGCTTAAGGCCGGGGCACAGGTGCGGGCTAGGCATAAGGCAGCGGCACAAGTGCGGGCTAAACATAAGGCAGGGGCACAAGTGCAGGCTAGGCTTTAGGCCGGGGCACAAGTGCGGGCTAGGCTTAAGGCCAGGGCACAGGTGCGGGCTAGGCTTAAGGCCGGGGCACAGGTGCGGGCTAGGCTTAAGGCCAGGGCACAGGTGCGGGCTAGGCTTAAGGCCGGGGCACAGGTGCGGGCTAGGCTTAAGGCCTGGGCACAAGTGCAGGCTAGGCTTAAGGCCTGAGCAAAAGTGCAGGCTAGGCTTAAGGCCGGGGCACAGCTGCAGGCTAGGCTTAAGGCCGGGGCACAGGTGCGGGCTAGGCTTAAGGCCAGGGCACAAGTGCGGGCTAGGCTTAAGGCCGGGGCACAAGTGCGGGCTAGGCTTAAGGCCGGGGCACAAGTGCGGGCTAGGCATAAGGCAGCGGCACAAGTGCTGGTTAGGCATAAGGCAAGGGCACAAGTGCGGGCTAGGCATAAGGCAGGGGCACAAGTGCGGGCTAGGCATAAGGCAGGGGCACAAGTGCGGGCTAGGCATAAGGCAGGGACACAAGTGCGGGCTAAACATAAGGCAGGGGCACAAGTGCAGGCTAGGCTTTAGGCCTGGGCACAAGTGCGGGCTAGGCTTAAGGCCTGGGCACAAGTGCGAGCTAGGCTTAAGGCCTGAGAAAAAGTGCGGGCTAGGCTTAAGGCCTGGGCACAAGTGCGGGCTAGGCTTAAGGCCGGGGCACAAGTGCGGGCTAGGCTTAAGGCTGGGGCACAAGTGCGGGCTAGGCTTAAGGCCGGGGCACAAGTGCGGGCTAGGCTTAAGGCCGGGGCACAAGTGCGGGCTAGGCTTAAGGCCGGGGCACAAGTGCGGGCTAGGCTTAAGGCCGGGGCACAAGTGCGGGCTAGGCTTAAGGCCTGGGCACAAGTGCGGGCTAGGCTTAAGTCCGGGGCACAAGTGCGGGCTAGGCCTAAGGCCTGGGCACAAGTGCGGGCTAGGCTTAAGGCCTGGGCACAAGTGCGGGCTAGGCTTAAGGCCTGGGCACAAGTGCGGGCTAGGCTTAAGGCCGGGGCACAAGTGCGGGCTAGGCTTAAGGCCGGGACACAAGTGCGGGCTAGGCTTAAGGCCGGGGCACAAGTGCGGGCTAGGTTTAAGGCCGGGGCACAAGTGCGGGCTAGGCTTAAGGCCGGGGCACAAGTGCGGGCTAGGCTTAAGGCCGGGGCACAAGTGCGGGCTAGGCTTAAGGCCGGGGCACAAGTGCGGGCTAGGCTTAAGGCCTGGGCACAAGTGCAGTGCGGGCTAGGCTTAAGGCCTGGGCACAAGTGCAGTGCTGGCTAGGATCAAGGCAGGGGGCACAAATGCTGGCTAGGCTTAAGGCATGGGCACAAGTGCCAGCTAGGCTTAAGGCCTGAGCAAGAGTGCAGGCTAGGCTTAAGGCCGGGGCACAGGTGCAGGCTAGGCTTAAGGCCGGGGCACAGGTGCGGGCTAGGCTTATGGCCGGGGCACAAGTGCGGGCTAGGCATAAGGCAGTGGCACAAGTGCTGGTTAGGCATAAGGCAAGGGCACAAGTGCGGGCTAGGCATAAGGCAGGGGCACAAGTGCGGGCTAGGCATAAGGCAGGGGCACAAGTGCGGGCTAGGCATAAGGCAGGGACACAAGTGCGGGCTAAACATAAGGCAGGGGCACAAGTGCAGGCTAGGCTTTAGGCCTGGGCACAAGTGCGGGCTAGGCTTAAGGCCTGGGCACAAGTGCGAGCTAGGCTTAAGGCCTGAGAAAAAGTGCGGGCTAGGATTAAGGCCTGGGCACAAGTGCGGGCTAGGCTTAAGGCCGGGGCACAAGTGCGGGCTAGGCTTAAGGCTGGGGCACAAGTGCGGGCTAGGCTTAAGGCCGGGGCACAAGTGCGGGCTAGGCTTAAGGCCGGGGCACAAGTGCGGGCTAGGCTTAAGGCCGGGGCACAAGTGCGGGCTAGGCTTAAGGCCGGGGCACAAGTGCGGGCTAGGCTTAAGGCCTGGGCACAAGTGCGGGCTAGGCTTAAGTCCGGGGCACAAGTGCGGGCTAGGCCTAAGGCCTGGGCACAAGTGCGGGCTAGGCTTAAGGCCTGGGCACAAGTGTGGGCTAGGCTTAAGGCCTGGGCACAAGTGCGGGCTAGGCTTAAGGCCGGGGCACAAGTGCGGGCTAGGCTTAAGGCCGGGACACAAGTGCCGGCTAGGCTTAAGGCCAGGGCACAAGTGCGGGCTAGGTTTAAGGCAGGAGGCACAAGTGCGGGCTAGGCTTAAGGCCGGGGCACAAGTGCGGGCTAGGCTTAAGGCCGGGGCACAAGTGCGGGCTAGGCTTAAGGCCTGGGCACAAGTGCAGTGCGGGCTAGGCTTAAGGCCTGGGCACAAGTGCAGTGCTGGCTAGGATCAAGGCAGGGGGCACAAATGCTGGCTAGGCTTAAGGCATGGGCACAAGTGCCAGCTAGGCTTAAGGCCTGAGCAAAAGTGCAGGCTAGGCTTAAGGCCGGGGCACAGGTGCAGGCTAGGCTTAAGGCCCGGGCACAGGTGCGGGCTAGGCTTATGGCCGGGGCACAGGTGCGGGCTAGGCTTAAGGCCAGGGCACAAGTGCGGGCTAGGCTTAAGGCCGGGGCACAGGTGCGGGCTAGGCTTAAGGCCGGGGCACAGGTGCAGTCAAGGCTTAAGGCCGGGGCACAGGTGCGGGCTAGGCTTAAGGCCGGGGCACAGGTGTGGGCTAGGCTTAAGGCCGAGGCACAGGTGTGGGCTAGGCTTAAGGCCAAGGCACAGGTGCGGGCTAGGCTTCAGGCCGGGGCACAAGTGCGGGCTAGGCTTAAGGCCGGGGCACAAGTGCGGGCTAGGCTTAAGGCCGGGGCACAAGTGCAGTGCGGGCTAGGCTTAAGGCCTGGGCGCAAGTGCAGTGCTGGCTAGGATCAAGGCAGGGGGCACAAATGCTGGCTAGGCTTAAGGCATGGGCACAAGTGCCAGCTAGGCTTAAGGCCTGGGCACAAGTGCAGGCTAGGCTTAAGGCCTGAGCAAAAGTGCAGGCAGGGCTTAAGGCCGGGGAACAGGTGCAGGCTAGGCTTAAGGCCGGGGCACAGGTGCGGGCTAGGCTTAAGGCCGGGGCACAGGTGCGGGCTAGGCTTAAGGCCGGGGCACAAGTGCAGTGCGGGCTAGGCTTAAGGCCGGGGCACAAGTGCAGTGCGGGCTAGGCTTAAGGCCGGGGCACAAGTGCGGGATAGGCTTAAGGCCGGGGCACAAGTGCGGGCTAGGCTTAAGGCCGGGGCACAAGTGCGGGCTAGGCTTAAGGCCGGGGCACAAGTGCGGGCTAGGCTTAAGGCCTGGGCACAAGTGCAGTGCGGGCTAGGCTTAAGGCAGGGGCACAAGTGCGGGCTAGGCATAAGGCAGGGACACAAGTGCGGGCTAAACATAAGGCAGGGGCACAAGTGCAGGCTAGGCTTTAGGCCTGGGCACAAGTGCGGGCTAGGCTTAAGGCCTGGGCACAAGTGCGAGCTAGGCTTAAGGCCTGAGAAAAAGTGCGGGCTAGGATTAAGGCCTGGGCACAAGTGCGGGCTAGGCTTAAGGCCGGGGCACAAGTGCGGGCTAGGCTTAAGGCTGGGGCACAAGTGCGGGCTAGGCTTAAGGCCGGGGCACAAGTGCGGGCTAGGCATAAGGCAGGGACACAAGTGCGTGCTAGGCATAAGGCAGGGACACAAGTGCGGGCTAAACATAAGGCAGGGGCACAAATGCAGGCTAGGCTTTAGGCCTGGGCACAAGTGCGGGCTAGGCTTAAGGCCTGGGCACAAGTGCGAGCTAGGCTTAAGGCCTGAGAAAAAGTGCGGGCTAGGCTTAAGGCCTGGGCACAAGTGCGGGCTAGGCTTAAGGCCGGGGCACAAGTGCGGGCTAGGCTTAAGGCTGGGGCACAAGTGCGGGCTAGGCTTAAGGCCGGGGCACAAGTGCGGGCTAGGCTTAAGGCCGGGGCACAAGTGCGGGCTAGGCTTAAGGCCGGGGCACAAGTGCGGGCTAGGCTTAAGGCCGGGGCACAAGTGCGGGCTAGGCTTAAGGCCTGGGCACAAGTGCGGGCTAGGCTTAAGTCCGGGGCACAAGTGCGGGCTAGGCCTAAGGCCTGGGCACAAGTGCGGGCTAGGCTTAAGGCCTGGGCACAAGTGTGGGCTAGGCTTAAGGCCTGGGCACAAGTGCGGGCTAGGCTTAAGGCCGGGGCACAAGTGCGGGCTAGGCTTAAGGCCGGGACACAAGTGCCGGCTAGGCTTAAGGCCTGGGCACAAGTGCGGGCTAGGCTTAAGGCCGGGGCACAAGTGCGGGCTAGGCTTAAGGCCGGGACACAAGTGCCGGCTAGGCTTAAGGCCAGGGCACAAGTGCGGGCTAGGTTTAAGGCAGGGGGCACAAGTGCGGGCTAGGCTTAAGGCCGGGGCACAAGTGCGGGCTAGGCATAAGGCAAGGGCACAAGTGCGGGCTAGGCATAAGGCAGGGGCACAAGTGCGGGCTAGGCATAAGGCAGGGGCACAAGTGCGGGCTAGGCATAAGGCAGGGACACAAGTGCGGGCTAAACATAAGGCAGGGGCACAAGTGCAGGCTAGGCTTTAGGCCTGGGCACAAGTGCGGGCTAGGCTTAAGGCCTGGGCACAAGTGCGAGCTAGGCTTAAGGCCTGAGAAAAAGTGCGGGCTAGGATTAAGGCCTGGGCACAAGTGCGGGCTAGGCTTAAGGCCGGGGCACAAGTGCGGGCTAGGCTTAAGGCTGGGGCACAAGTGCGGGCTAGGCTTAAGGCCGGGGCACAAGTGCGGGCTAGGCTTAAGGCCGGGGCACAAGTGCGGGCTAGGCTTAAGGCCGGGGCACAAGTGCGGGCTAGGCTTAAGGCCGGGGCACAAGTGCGGGCTAGGCTTAAGGCCTGGGCACAAGTGCGGGCTAGGCTTAAGTCCGGGGCACAAGTGCGGGCTAGGCCTAAGGCCTGGGCACAAGTGCGGGCTAGGCTTAAGGCCTGGGCACAAGTGTGGGCTAGGCTTAAGGCCTGGGCACAAGTGCGGGCTAGGCTTAAGGCCGGGGCACAAGTGCGGGCTAGGCTTAAGGCCGGGACACAAGTGCCGGCTAGGCTTAAGGCCAGGGCACAAGTGCGGGCTAGGTTTAAGGCAGGGGGCACAAGTGCGGGCTAGGCTTAAGGCCGGGGCACAAGTGCGGGCTAGGCTTAAGGCCGGGGCACAAGTGCGGGCTAGGCTTAAGGCCGGGGCACAAGTGCGGGCTAGGCTTAAGGCCTGGGCACAAGTGCAGTGCGGGCTAGGCTTAAGGCCTGGGCACAAGTGCAGTGCTGGCTAGGATCAAGGCAGGGGGCACAAATGCTGGCTAGGCTTAAGGCATGGGCACAAGTGCCAGCTAGGCTTAAGGCCTGAGCAAAAGTGCAGGCTAGGCTTAAGGCCGGGGCACAGGTGCAGGCTAGGCTTAAGGCCCGGGCACAGGTGCGGGCTAGGCTTATGGCCGGGGCACAGGTGCGGGCTAGGCTTAAGGCCAGGGCACAAGTGCGGGCTAGGCTTAAGGCCGGGGCACAGGTGCGGGCTAGGCTTAAGGCCGGGGCACAGGTGCAGTCAAGGCTTAAGGCCGGGGCACAGGTGCGGGCTAGGCTTAAGGCCGGGGCACAGGTGTGGGCTAGGCTTAAGGCCGAGGCACAGGTGTGGGCTAGGCTTAAGGCCAAGGCACAGGTGCGGGCTAGGCTTCAGGCCGGGGCACAAGTGCGGGCTAGGCTTAAGGCCGGGGCACAAGTGCGGGCTAGGCTTAAGGCCGGGGCACAAGTGCAGTGCGGGCTAGGCTTAAGGCCTGGGCGCAAGTGCAGTGCTGGCTAGGATCAAGGCAGGGGGCACAAATGCTGGCTAGGCTTAAGGCATGGGCACAAGTGCCAGCTAGGCTTAAGGCCTGGGCACAAGTGCAGGCTAGGCTTAAGGCCTGAGCAAAAGTGCAGGCAGGGCTTAAGGCCGGGGAACAGGTGCAGGCTAGGCTTAAGGCCGGGGCACAGGTGCGGGCTAGGCTTAAGGCCGGGGCACAGGTGCGGGCTAGGCTTAAGGCCGGGGCACAAGTGCAGTGCGGGCTAGGCTTAAGGCCGGGGCACAAGTGCAGTGCGGGCTAGGCTTAAGGCCGGGGCACAAGTGCGGGCTAGGCTTAAGGCCGGGGCACAAGTGCGGGCTAGGCTTAAGGCCGGGGCACAAGTGCGGGCTAGGCTTAAGGCCGGGGCACAAGTGCGGGCTAGGCTTAAGGCCTGGGCACAAGTGCAGTGCGGGCTAGGCTTAAGGCCTGGGCGCAAGTGCAGTGCTGGCTAGGATCAAGGCAGGGGGCACAAATGCTGGCTAGGCTTAAGGCATGGGCACAAGTGCCAGCTAGGCTTAAGGCCTGGGCACAAGTGCAGGCTAGGCTTAAGGCCTGAGCAAAAGTGCAGGCTAGGCTTAAGGCCGGGGCACAGGTGCAGGCTAGGCTTAAGGCCGGGGCACAGGTGCGGGCTAGGCTTAAGGCCGGGGCACAGGTGCGGGCTAGGCTTAAGGCCGGGGCTCAAGTGCGGGCTAGGCTTAAGGCCGGGGCACAAGTGCGGGCTAGGCTTAAGGCCGGGGCACAAGTGCGGGCTAGGCATAAGGCAGCGGCACAAGTGCTGGTTAGGTATAAGGCAAGGGCACAAGTGCGGGCTAGGCGTAAGGCAGGGGCACAAGTGCGGGCTAGGCGTAAGGCAGGGGCACAAGTGCGGGCTAGGCATAAGGCAGGGGCACAAGTGCGGGCTAGGCATAAAGCAGGGGCACAAGTGCGGGCTAGGCATAAGGCAGCGGCACAAGTGCGGGCTAAACATAAGGCAGGGGCACAAGTGCAGGCTAGGCTTTAGGCCTGGGCACAATTGCGGGCTAGGCTTAAGGCAGGGGCACAAGTGTGGGCTAGGCTTAAGGCCGGGGCACAAGTGCGGGCTAGGCTTAAGGCCTGGGCACAAGTTCGGGCTAGGCTAAAGGCCTGGGCACAAGTGCGGGCTAGGCTTAAGGCCTGGGCACAAGTGCGGGCTAGGTTTAAGGCATGGGCACAAGTGCAGTGCGGGCTAGGCTTAAGGCCTGGGCACAAGTGCAGTGCTGGCTAGGATCAAGGCAGGGGGCACAAATGCTGGCTAGGCTTAAGGCATGGGCACAAGTGCCAGCTAGGCTTAAGGCCTGGGCACAAGTGCAGGCTAGGCTTAAGGCCTGAGCAAAAGTGCAGGCTAGGCATAAGGCCTGGGCACAAGTGCGGGCTAGGCTTAAGGCATGGGCACAAGTGCAGTGCTGGCTAGGCTTAAGGCCTGGGCACAAGTGCAGTGCTGGCTAGGATCAAGGCAGGGGCACAAGGGCGGGCCTGGCTTAAGGCAGTGGCACAAGGGCGGGCTTGGCTTAAGGCCAGGGCACAAGTGCGGGCTAGGCCTAAGGCCTGGGCACAAGTGCGGGCTTGGCTTAAGGCCTGGGCACAAGTGCGGGCTAGGCTTAAGGCCTGGGCACAAGTGTGGGCTAGGCTTAAGGCCGGGGCACAAGTGCGGGCTAGGCTTAAGGCCGGTGCACAAGTGCAGTGCTGGCTAGGATCAAGGCAGGGGGCACAAGTGCTGGCTAGGCTTAAGGCATGGGCACAAGTGCTGGCTAGGCTTAAGGCATGGGCACAAGTGCTGGCTAGGCTTAAGGCATACAGCTAACTCTTTGCACTCTTTGCATAAAGGGTTAGGCACCCATAGGGGTGAAGAGCTAGCTTTCACCCCTCTACTCTGTACTTGGACATTTAGGACTAGATCCTTTGTTGTACAGTGCGGAGCCTCTCCATAACCCCATGCTCCAAGCGACCAGGCAATTCTTGTCTGTCCTCCGTAAATGGGTAATGCCTTCTTCCCAATTACAGTCGTGCATGCGCATTCAGACGGGACAAGAGCGAAGAATGTAAAGCTGGCCCTATGTGCATAACCAACATGAAGCTGAAGACAAAAACAAACAAACAAGCATTCAAGGGGCTCAAAATTGCGGGCTAGGCTTAAGGCCTGGGCACAAGTGCGGGCTAGGCTTAAGGCTGGGGCACAAGTGCGGGCTAGGCTTAAGGCCGGGGCACAAGTGCGGGCTAGGCTTAAGGCCGGGGCACAAGTGCGGGCTAGGCTTAAGGCCGGGGCACAAGTGCGGGCTAGGCTTAAGGCCGGGGCAGAAGTGCGGGCTAGGCTTAAGGCCGGGGCACAAGTGCGGGCTAGGCTTAAGGCCTGGGCACAAGTGCGGGCTAGGCTTAAGGCCGGGGCACAAGTGCGGGCTAGGCCTAAGGCCTGGGCACAAGTGCGGGCTAGGCTTAAGGCCTGGGCACAAGTGCGGGCTAGGCTTAAGGCCTGGGCACAAGTGCGGGCTAGGCTTAAGGCCGGGGCACAAGTGCGGGCTAGGCTTAAGGCCGGGACACAAGTGCGGGCAAGGCTTAAGGCCGGGGCACAAGTGCGGGCTAGGTTTAAGGCCGGGGCACAAGTGCGGGCTAGGCTTAAGGCCGGGGCACAAGTGCGGGCTAGGCTTAAGGCCGGGGCACAAGTGCGGGCTAGGCTTAAGGCCGGGGCACAAGTTCGGGCTAGGCTTAAGGCCTGGGCACAAGTGCAGTGCGGGCTAGGCTTAAGGCCTGGGCACAAGTGCAGAGCTGGCTAGAATCAAGGCAGGGGGCACAAATGCTGGCTAGGCTTAAGGCATGGGCACAAGTGCCAGCTAGGCTTAAGGCCTGGGCACAAGTGCAGGCTAGGCTTAAGGCCTGAGCAAAAGTGCAGGCTAGGCTTAAGGCCGGGGCACAGGTGCAGGCTAGGCTTAAGGCCGGGGCACAGGTGCGGGCTAGGCTTAAGGAAGGGGCACAAGTGCGGGCTAGGTTTAAGGCCGGGGCACAAGTGCAGGCTAGGCTTAAGGCCGGGGCACAAGTGCGGGCTAGGCATAAGGCAGGGGCACAAGTGCGGGCTAGGCATAAGGCAGGGGCACAAGTGCGGGCTAGGCATAAGGCAGGGACACAAGTGCGGGCTAAACATAAGGCAGGGGCACAAGTGCAGGCTAGGCTTTAGGCCTGGGCACAAGTGCGGGCTAGGCTTAAGGCCTGGGCACAAGTGCGAGCTAGGCTTAAGGCCTGAGAAAAAGTGCGGGCTAGGATTAAGGCCTGGGCACAAGTGCGGGCTAGGCTTAAGGCCGGGGCACAAGTGCGGGCTAGGCTTAAGGCTGGGGCACAAGTGCGGGCTAGGCTTAAGGCCGGGGCACAAGTGCGGGCTAGGCTTAAGGCCGGGGCACAAGTGCGGGCTAGGCTTAAGGCCGGGGCACAAGTGCGGGCTAGGCTTAAGGCCGGGGCACAAGTGCGGGCTAGGCTTAAGGCCTGGGCACAAGTGCGGGCTAGGCTTAAGTCCGGGGCACAAGTGCGGGCTAGGCCTAAGGCCTGGGCACAAGTGCGGGCTAGGCTTAAGGCCTGGGCACAAGTGTGGGCTAGGCTTAAGGCCTGGGCACAAGTGCGGGCTAGGCTTAAGGCCGGGGCACAAGTGCGGGCTAGGCTTAAGGCCGGGACACAAGTGCCGGCTAGGCTTAAGGCCAGGGCACAAGTGCGGGCTAGGTTTAAGGCAGGAGGCACAAGTGCGGGCTAGGCTTAAGGCCGGGGCACAAGTGCGGGCTAGGCTTAAGGCCGGGGCACAAGTGCGGGCTAGGCTTAAGGCCGGGGCACAAGTGCGGGCTAGGCTTAAGGCCTGGGCACAAGTGCAGTGCGGGCTAGGCTTAAGGCCTGGGCACAAGTGCAGTGCTGGCTAGGATCAAGGCAGGGGGCACAAATGCTGGCTAGGCTTAAGGCATGGGCACAAGTGCCAGCTAGGCTTAAGGCCTGAGCAAAAGTGCAGGCTAGGCTTAAGGCCGGGGCACAGGTGCAGGCTAGGCTTAAGGCCCGGGCACAGGTGCGGGCTAGGCTTATGGCCGGGGCACAGGTGCGGGCTAGGCTTAAGGCCAGGGCACAAGTGCGGGCTAGGCTTAAGGCCGGGGCACAGGTGCGGGCTAGGCTTAAGGCCGGGGCACAGGTGCAGTCAAGGCTTAAGGCCGGGGCACAGGTGCGGGCTAGGCTTAAGGCCGGGGCACAGGTGTGGGCTAGGCTTAAGGCCGAGGCACAGGTGTGGGCTAGGCTTAAGGCCAAGGCACAGGTGCGGGCTAGGCTTCAGGCCGGGGCACAAGTGCGGGCTAGGCTTAAGGCCGGGGCACAAGTGCGGGCTAGGCTTAAGGCCGGGGCACAAGTGCAGTGCGGGCTAGGCTTAAGGCCTGGGCGCAAGTGCAGTGCTGGCTAGGATCAAGGCAGGGGGCACAAATGCTGGCTAGGCTTAAGGCATGGGCACAAGTGCCAGCTAGGCTTAAGGCCTGGGCACAAGTGCAGGCTAGGCTTAAGGCCTGAGCAAAAGTGCAGGCAGGGCTTAAGGCCGGGGAACAGGTGCAGGCTAGGCTTAAGGCCGGGGCACAGGTGCGGGCTAGGCTTAAGGCCGGGGCACAGGTGCGGGCTAGGCTTAAGGCCGGGGCACAAGTGCAGTGCGGGCTAGGCTTAAGGCCGGGGCACAAGTGCAGTGCGGGCTAGGCTTAAGGCCGGGGCACAAGTGCGGGCTAGGCTTAAGGCCGGGGGCACAAGTGCGGGCTAGGCTTAAGGCCGGGGCACAAGTGCGGGCTAGGCTTAAGGCCGGGGCACAAGTGCGGGCTAGGCTTAAGGCCGGGACACAAGTGCCGGCTAGGCTTAAGGCCAGGGCACAAGTGCGGGCTAGGTTTAAGGCAGGGGGCACAAGTGCGGGCTAGGCTTAAGGCCGGGGCACAAGTGCGGGCTAGGCTTAAGGCCGGGGCACAAGTGCGGGCTAGGCTTAAGGCCGGGGCACAAGTGCGGGCTAGGCTTAAGGCCTGGGCACAAGTGCAGTGCGGGCTAGGCTTAAGGCCTGGGCACAAGTGCAGTGCTGGCTAGGATCAAGGCAGGGGGCACAAATGCTGGCTAGGCTTAAGGCATGGGCACAAGTGCCAGCTAGGCTTAAGGCCTGAGCAAAAGTGCAGGCTAGGCTTAAGGCCGGGGCACAGGTGCAGGCTAGGCTTAAGGCCCGGGCACAGGTGCGGGCTAGGCTTATGGCCGGGGCACAGGTGCGGGCTAGGCTTAAGGCCAGGGCACAAGTGCGGGCTAGGCTTAAGGCCGGGGCACAGGTGCGGGCTAGGCTTAAGGCCGGGGCACAGGTGCAGTCAAGGCTTAAGGCCGGGGCACAGGTGCGGGCTAGGCTTAAGGCCGGGGCACAGGTGTGGGCTAGGCTTAAGGCCGAGGCACAGGTGTGGGCTAGGCTTAAGGCCAAGGCACAGGTGCGGGCTAGGCTTCAGGCCGGGGCACAAGTGCGGGCTAGGCTTAAGGCCGGGGCACAAGTGCGGGCTAGGCTTAAGGCCGGGGCACAAGTGCAGTGCGGGCTAGGCTTAAGGCCTGGGCGCAAGTGCAGTGCTGGCTAGGATCAAGGCAGGGGGCACAAATGCTGGCTAGGCTTAAGGCATGGGCACAAGTGCCAGCTAGGCTTAAGGCCTGGGCACAAGTGCAGGCTAGGCTTAAGGCCTGAGCAAAAGTGCAGGCAGGGCTTAAGGCCGGGGAACAGGTGCAGGCTAGGCTTAAGGCCGGGGCACAGGTGCGGGCTAGGCTTAAGGCCGGGGCACAGGTGCGGGCTAGGCTTAAGGCCGGGGCACAAGTGCAGTGCGGGCTAGGCTTAAGGCCGGGGCACAAGTGCAGTGCGGGCTAGGCTTAAGGCCGGGGCACAAGTGCGGGCTAGGCTTAAGGCCGGGGCACAAGTGCGGGCTAGGCTTAAGGCCGGGGCACAAGTGCGGGCTAGGCTTAAGGCCGGGGCACAAGTGCGGGCTAGGCTTAAGGCCTGGGCACAAGTGCAGTGCTGGCTAGGATCAAGGCAGGGGCACAAGGGCGGGCCTGGCTTAAGGCAGTGGCACAAGGGCGGGCTTGGCTTAAGGCCAGGGCACAAGTGCGGGCTAGGCCTAAGGCCTGGGCACAAGTGCGGGCTTGGCTTAAGGCCTGGGCACAAGTGCGGGCTAGGCTTAAGGCCTGGGCACAAGTGTGGGCTAGGCTTAAGGCCGGGGCACAAGTGCGGGCTAGGCTTAAGGCCGGTGCACAAGTGCAGTGCTGGCTAGGATCAAGGCAGGGGGCACAAGTGCTGGCTAGGCTTAAGGCATGGGCACAAGTGCTGGCTAGGCTTAAGGCATGGGCACAAGTGCTGGCTAGGCTTAAGGCATACAGCTAACTCTTTGCACTCTTTGCATAAAGGGTTAGGCACCCATAGGGGTGAAGAGCTAGCTTTCACCCCTCTACTCTGTACTTGGACATTTAGGACTAGATCCTTTGTTGTACAGTGCGGAGCCTCTCCATAACCCCATGCTCCAAGCGACCAGGCAATTCTTGTCTGTCCTCCGTAAATGGGTAATGCCTTCTTCCCAATTACAGTCGTGCATGCGCATTCAGACGGGACAAGAGCGAAGAATGTAAAGCTGGCCCTATGTGCATAACCAACATGAAGCTGAAGACAAAAACAAACAAACAAGCATTCAAGGGGCTCAAAATTGCGGGCTAGGCTTAAGGCCTGGGCACAAGTGCGGGCTAGGCTTAAGGCTGGGGCACAAGTGCGGGCTAGGCTTAAGGCCGGGGCACAAGTGCGGGCTAGGCTTAAGGCCGGGGCACAAGTGCGGGCTAGGCTTAAGGCCGGGGCACAAGTGCGGGCTAGGCTTAAGGCCGGGGCAGAAGTGCGGGCTAGGCTTAAGGCCGGGGCACAAGTGCGGGCTAGGCTTAAGGCCTGGGCACAAGTGCGGGCTAGGCTTAAGGCCGGGGCACAAGTGCGGGCTAGGCCTAAGGCCTGGGCACAAGTGCGGGCTAGGCTTAAGGCCTGGGCACAAGTGCGGGCTAGGCTTAAGGCCTGGGCACAAGTGCGGGCTAGGCTTAAGGCCGGGGCACAAGTGCGGGCTAGGCTTAAGGCCGGGACACAAGTGCGGGCAAGGCTTAAGGCCGGGGCACAAGTGCGGGCTAGGTTTAAGGCCGGGGCACAAGTGCGGGCTAGGCTTAAGGCCGGGGCACAAGTGCGGGCTAGGCTTAAGGCCGGGGCACAAGTGCGGGCTAGGCTTAAGGCCGGGGCACAAGTTCGGGCTAGGCTTAAGGCCTGGGCACAAGTGCAGTGCGGGCTAGGCTTAAGGCCTGGGCACAAGTGCAGAGCTGGCTAGAATCAAGGCAGGGGGCACAAATGCTGGCTAGGCTTAAGGCATGGGCACAAGTGCCAGCTAGGCTTAAGGCCTGGGCACAAGTGCAGGCTAGGCTTAAGGCCTGAGCAAAAGTGCAGGCTAGGCTTAAGGCCGGGGCACAGGTGCAGGCTAGGCTTAAGGCCGGGGCACAGGTGCGGGCTAGGCTTAAGGAAGGGGCACAAGTGCGGGCTAGGTTTAAGGCCGGGGCACAAGTGCAGGCTAGGCTTAAGGCCGGGGCACAAGTGCGGGCTAGGCATAAGGCAGGGGCACAAGTGCGGGCTAGGCATAAGGCAGGGGCACAAGTGCGGGCTAGGCATAAGGCAGGGACACAAGTGCGGGCTAAACATAAGGCAGGGGCACAAGTGCAGGCTAGGCTTTAGGCCTGGGCACAAGTGCGGGCTAGGCTTAAGGCCTGGGCACAAGTGCGAGCTAGGCTTAAGGCCTGAGAAAAAGTGCGGGCTAGGATTAAGGCCTGGGCACAAGTGCGGGCTAGGCTTAAGGCCGGGGCACAAGTGCGGGCTAGGCTTAAGGCTGGGGCACAAGTGCGGGCTAGGCTTAAGGCCGGGGCACAAGTGCGGGCTAGGCTTAAGGCCGGGGCACAAGTGCGGGCTAGGCTTAAGGCCGGGGCACAAGTGCGGGCTAGGCTTAAGGCCGGGGCACAAGTGCGGGCTAGGCTTAAGGCCTGGGCACAAGTGCGGGCTAGGCTTAAGTCCGGGGCACAAGTGCGGGCTAGGCCTAAGGCCTGGGCACAAGTGCGGGCTAGGCTTAAGGCCTGGGCACAAGTGTGGGCTAGGCTTAAGGCCTGGGCACAAGTGCGGGCTAGGCTTAAGGCCGGGGCACAAGTGCGGGCTAGGCTTAAGGCCGGGACACAAGTGCCGGCTAGGCTTAAGGCCAGGGCACAAGTGCGGGCTAGGTTTAAGGCAGGAGGCACAAGTGCGGGCTAGGCTTAAGGCCGGGGCACAAGTGCGGGCTAGGCTTAAGGCCGGGGCACAAGTGCGGGCTAGGCTTAAGGCCGGGGCACAAGTGCGGGCTAGGCTTAAGGCCTGGGCACAAGTGCAGTGCGGGCTAGGCTTAAGGCCTGGGCACAAGTGCAGTGCTGGCTAGGATCAAGGCAGGGGGCACAAATGCTGGCTAGGCTTAAGGCATGGGCACAAGTGCCAGCTAGGCTTAAGGCCTGAGCAAAAGTGCAGGCTAGGCTTAAGGCCGGGGCACAGGTGCAGGCTAGGCTTAAGGCCCGGGCACAGGTGCGGGCTAGGCTTATGGCCGGGGCACAGGTGCGGGCTAGGCTTAAGGCCAGGGCACAAGTGCGGGCTAGGCTTAAGGCCGGGGCACAGGTGCGGGCTAGGCTTAAGGCCGGGGCACAGGTGCAGTCAAGGCTTAAGGCCGGGGCACAGGTGCGGGCTAGGCTTAAGGCCGGGGCACAGGTGTGGGCTAGGCTTAAGGCCGAGGCACAGGTGTGGGCTAGGCTTAAGGCCAAGGCACAGGTGCGGGCTAGGCTTCAGGCCGGGGCACAAGTGCGGGCTAGGCTTAAGGCCGGGGCACAAGTGCGGGCTAGGCTTAAGGCCGGGGCACAAGTGCAGTGCGGGCTAGGCTTAAGGCCTGGGCGCAAGTGCAGTGCTGGCTAGGATCAAGGCAGGGGGCACAAATGCTGGCTAGGCTTAAGGCATGGGCACAAGTGCCAGCTAGGCTTAAGGCCTGGGCACAAGTGCAGGCTAGGCTTAAGGCCTGAGCAAAAGTGCAGGCAGGGCTTAAGGCCGGGGAACAGGTGCAGGCTAGGCTTAAGGCCGGGGCACAGGTGCGGGCTAGGCTTAAGGCCGGGGCACAGGTGCGGGCTAGGCTTAAGGCCGGGGCACAAGTGCAGTGCGGGCTAGGCTTAAGGCCGGGGCACAAGTGCAGTGCGGGCTAGGCTTAAGGCCGGGGCACAAGTGCGGGCTAGGCTTAAGGCCGGGGCACAAGTGCGGGCTAGGCTTAAGGCCGGGGCACAAGTGCGGGCTAGGCTTAAGGCCGGGGCACAAGTGCGGGCTAGGCTTAAGGCCTGGGCACAAGTGCAGTGCGGGCTAGGCTTAAGGCAGGGGCACAAGTGCGGGCTAGGCATAAGGCAGGGACACAAGTGCGGGCTAAACATAAGGCAGGGGCACAAGTGCAGGCTAGGCTTTAGGCCTGGGCACAAGTGCGGGCTAGGCTTAAGGCCTGGGCACAAGTGCGAGCTAGGCTTAAGGCCTGAGAAAAAGTGCGGGCTAGGATTAAGGCCTGGGCACAAGTGCGGGCTAGGCTTAAGGCCGGGGCACAAGTGCGGGCTAGGCTTAAGGCTGGGGCACAAGTGCGGGCTAGGCTTAAGGCCGGGGCACAAGTGCGGGCTAGGCATAAGGCAGGGACACAAGTGCGTGCTAGGCATAAGGCAGGGACACAAGTGCGGGCTAAACATAAGGCAGGGGCACAAATGCAGGCTAGGCTTTAGGCCTGGGCACAAGTGCGGGCTAGGCTTAAGGCCTGGGCACAAGTGCGAGCTAGGCTTAAGGCCTGAGAAAAAGTGCGGGCTAGGCTTAAGGCCTGGGCACAAGTGTGGGCTAGGCTTAAGGCCTGGGCACAAGTGCGGGCTAGGCTTAAGGCCGGGGCACAAGTGCGGGCTAGGCTTAAGGCCGGGACACAAGTGCCGGCTAGGCTTAAGGCCAGGGCACAAGTGCGGGCTAGGTTTAAGGCAGGGGGCACAAGTGCGGGCTAGGCTTAAGGCCGGGGCACAAGTGCGGGCTAGGCTTAAGGCCGGGGCACAAGTGCGGGCTAGGCTTAAGGCCGGGGCACAAGTGCGGGCTAGGCTTAAGGCCTGGGCACAAGTGCAGTGCGGGCTAGGCTTAAGGCCTGGGCACAAGTGCAGTGCTGGCTAGGATCAAGGCAGGGGGCACAAATGCTGGCTAGGCTTAAGGCATGGGCACAAGTGCCAGCTAGGCTTAAGGCCTGAGCAAAAGTGCAGGCTAGGCTTAAGGCCGGGGCACAGGTGCAGGCTAGGCTTAAGGCCCGGGCACAGGTGCGGGCTAGGCTTATGGCCGGGGCACAGGTGCGGGCTAGGCTTAAGGCCAGGGCACAAGTGCGGGCTAGGCTTAAGGCCGGGGCACAGGTGCGGGCTAGGCTTAAGGCCGGGGCACAGGTGCAGTCAAGGCTTAAGGCCGGGGCACAGGTGCGGGCTAGGCTTAAGGCCGGGGCACAGGTGTGGGCTAGGCTTAAGGCCGAGGCACAGGTGTGGGCTAGGCTTAAGGCCAAGGCACAGGTGCGGGCTAGGCTTCAGGCCGGGGCACAAGTGCGGGCTAGGCTTAAGGCCGGGGCACAAGTGCGGGCTAGGCTTAAGGCCGGGGCACAAGTGCAGTGCGGGCTAGGCTTAAGGCCTGGGCGCAAGTGCAGTGCTGGCTAGGATCAAGGCAGGGGGCACAAATGCTGGCTAGGCTTAAGGCATGGGCACAAGTGCCAGCTAGGCTTAAGGCCTGGGCACAAGTGCAGGCTAGGCTTAAGGCCTGAGCAAAAGTGCAGGCAGGGCTTAAGGCCGGGGAACAGGTGCAGGCTAGGCTTAAGGCCGGGGCACAGGTGCGGGCTAGGCTTAAGGCCGGGGCACAGGTGCGGGCTAGGCTTAAGGCCGGGGCACAAGTGCAGTGCGGGCTAGGCTTAAGGCCGGGGCACAAGTGCAGTGCGGGCTAGGCTTAAGGCCGGGGCACAAGTGCGGGCTAGGCTTAAGGCCGGGGCACAAGTGCGGGCTAGGCTTAAGGCCGGGGCACAAGTGCGGGCTAGGCTTAAGGCCGGGGCACAAGTGCGGGCTAGGCTTAAGGCCTGGGCACAAGTGCAGTGCGGGCTAGGCTTAAGGCCTGGGCGCAAGTGCAGTGCTGGCTAGGATCAAGGCAGGGGGCACAAATGCTGGCTAGGCTTAAGGCATGGGCACAAGTGCCAGCTAGGCTTAAGGCCTGGGCACAAGTGCAGGCTAGGCTTAAGGCCTGAGCAAAAGTGCAGGCTAGGCTTAAGGCCGGGGCACAGGTGCAGGCTAGGCTTAAGGCCGGGGCACAGGTGCGGGCTAGGCTTAAGGCCGGGGCACAGGTGCGGGCTAGGCTTAAGGCCGGGGCTCAAGTGCGGGCTAGGCTTAAGGCCGGGGCACAAGTGCGGGCTAGGCTTAAGGCCGGGGCACAAGTGCGGGCTAGGCATAAGGCAGCGGCACAAGTGCTGGTTAGGTATAAGGCAAGGGCACAAGTGCGGGCTAGGCGTAAGGCAGGGGCACAAGTGCGGGCTAGGCGTAAGGCAGGGGCACAAGTGCGGGCTAGGCATAAGGCAGGGGCACAAGTGCGGGCTAGGCATAAAGCAGGGGCACAAGTGCGGGCTAGGCATAAGGCAGCGGCACAAGTGCGGGCTAAACATAAGGCAGGGGCACAAGTGCAGGCTAGGCTTTAGGCCTGGGCACAATTGCGGGCTAGGCTTAAGGCAGGGGCACAAGTGTGGGCTAGGCTTAAGGCCGGGGCACAAGTGCGGGCTAGGCTTAAGGCCTGGGCACAAGTTCGGGCTAGGCTAAAGGCCTGGGCACAAGTGCGGGCTAGGCTTAAGGCCTGGGCACAAGTGCGGGCTAGGTTTAAGGCATGGGCACAAGTGCAGTGCGGGCTAGGCTTAAGGCCTGGGCACAAGTGCAGTGCTGGCTAGGATCAAGGCAGGGGGCACAAATGCTGGCTAGGCTTAAGGCATGGGCACAAGTGCCAGCTAGGCTTAAGGCCTGGGCACAAGTGCAGGCTAGGCTTAAGGCCTGAGCAAAAGTGCAGGCTAGGCATAAGGCCTGGGCACAAGTGCGGGCTAGGCTTAAGGCATGGGCACAAGTGCAGTGCTGGCTAGGCTTAAGGCCTGGGCATAAGTGCAGTGCTGGCTAGGATCAAGGCAGGGGCACAAGGGCGGGCCTGGCTTAAGGCAGTGGCACAAGGGCGGGCTTGGCTTAAGGCCAGGGCACAAGTGCGGGCTAGGCCTAAGGCCTGGGCACAAGTGCGGGCTTGGCTTAAGGCCTGGGCACAAGTGCGGGCTAGGCTTAAGGCCTGGGCACAAGTGTGGGCTAGGCTTAAGGCCGGGGCACAAGTGCGGGCTAGGCTTAAGGCCGGTGCACAAGTGCAGTGCTGGCTAGGATCAAGGCAGGGGGCACAAGTGCTGGCTAGGCTTAAGGCCTGGGCACAAGTGTGGGCTAGGCTTAAGGCCTGGGCACAAGTGCGGGCTAGGCTTAAGGCCGGGGCACAAGTGCGGGCTAGGCTTAAGGCCGGGACACAAGTGCCGGCTAGGCTTAAGGCCAGGGCACAAGTGCGGGCTAGGTTTAAGGCAGGGGGCACAAGTGCGGGCTAGGCTTAAGGCCGGGGCACAAGTGCGGGCTAGGCTTAAGGCCGGGGCACAAGTGCGGGCTAGGCTTAAGGCCGGGGCACAAGTGCGGGCTAGGCTTAAGGCCTGGGCACAAGTGCAGTGCGGGCTAGGCTTAAGGCCTGGGCACAAGTGCAGTGCTGGCTAGGATCAAGGCAGGGGGCACAAATGCTGGCTAGGCTTAAGGCATGGGCACAAGTGCCAGCTAGGCTTAAGGCCTGAGCAAAAGTGCAGGCTAGGCTTAAGGCCGGGGCACAGGTGCAGGCTAGGCTTAAGGCCCGGGCACAGGTGCGGGCTAGGCTTATGGCCGGGGCACAGGTGCGGGCTAGGCTTAAGGCCAGGGCACAAGTGCGGGCTAGGCTTAAGGCCGGGGCACAGGTGCGGGCTAGGCTTAAGGCCGGGGCACAGGTGCAGTCAAGGCTTAAGGCCGGGGCACAGGTGCGGGCTAGGCTTAAGGCCGGGGCACAGGTGTGGGCTAGGCTTAAGGCCGAGGCACAGGTGTGGGCTAGGCTTAAGGCCAAGGCACAGGTGCGGGCTAGGCTTCAGGCCGGGGCACAAGTGCGGGCTAGGCTTAAGGCCGGGGCACAAGTGCGGGCTAGGCTTAAGGCCGGGGCACAAGTGCAGTGCGGGCTAGGCTTAAGGCCTGGGCGCAAGTGCAGTGCTGGCTAGGATCAAGGCAGGGGGCACAAATGCTGGCTAGGCTTAAGGCATGGGCACAAGTGCCAGCTAGGCTTAAGGCCTGGGCACAAGTGCAGGCTAGGCTTAAGGCCTGAGCAAAAGTGCAGGCAGGGCTTAAGGCCGGGGAACAGGTGCAGGCTAGGCTTAAGGCCGGGGCACAGGTGCGGGCTAGGCTTAAGGCCGGGGCACAGGTGCGGGCTAGGCTTAAGGCCGGGGCACAAGTGCAGTGCGGGCTAGGCTTAAGGCCGGGGCACAAGTGCAGTGCGGGCTAGGCTTAAGGCCGGGGCACAAGTGCGGGCTAGGCTTAAGGCCGGGGCACAAGTGCGGGCTAGGCTTAAGGCCGGGGCACAAGTGCGGGCTAGGCTTAAGGCCGGGGCACAAGTGCGGGCTAGGCTTAAGGCCTGGGCACAAGTGCAGTGCGGGCTAGGCTTAAGGCCTGGGCGCAAGTGCAGTGCTGGCTAGGATCAAGGCAGGGGGCACAAATGCTGGCTAGGCTTAAGGCATGGGCACAAGTGCCAGCTAGGCTTAAGGCCTGGGCACAAGTGCAGGCTAGGCTTAAGGCCTGAGCAAAAGTGCAGGCTAGGCTTAAGGCCGGGGCACAGGTGCAGGCTAGGCTTAAGGCCGGGGCACAGGTGCGGGCTAGGCTTAAGGCCGGGGCACAGGTGCGGGCTAGGCTTAAGGCCGGGGCTCAAGTGCGGGCTAGGCTTAAGGCCGGGGCACAAGTGCGGGCTAGGCTTAAGGCCGGGGCACAAGTGCGGGCTAGGCATAAGGCAGCGGCACAAGTGCTGGTTAGGTATAAGGCAAGGGCACAAGTGCGGGCTAGGCGTAAGGCAGGGGCACAAGTGCGGGCTAGGCGTAAGGCAGGGGCACAAGTGCGGGCTAGGCATAAGGCAGGGGCACAAGTGCGGGCTAGGCATAAAGCAGGGGCACAAGTGCGGGCTAGGCATAAGGCAGCGGCACAAGTGCGGGCTAAACATAAGGCAGGGGCACAAGTGCAGGCTAGGCTTTAGGCCTGGGCACAATTGCGGGCTAGGCTTAAGGCAGGGGCACAAGTGTGGGCTAGGCTTAAGGCCGGGGCACAAGTGCGGGCTAGGCTTAAGGCCTGGGCACAAGTTCGGGCTAGGCTAAAGGCCTGGGCACAAGTGCGGGCTAGGCTTAAGGCCTGGGCACAAGTGCGGGCTAGGTTTAAGGCATGGGCACAAGTGCAGTGCGGGCTAGGCTTAAGGCCTGGGCACAAGTGCAGTGCTGGCTAGGATCAAGGCAGGGGGCACAAATGCTGGCTAGGCTTAAGGCATGGGCACAAGTGCCAGCTAGGCTTAAGGCCTGGGCACAAGTGCAGGCTAGGCTTAAGGCCTGAGCAAAAGTGCAGGCTAGGCATAAGGCCTGGGCACAAGTGCGGGCTAGGCTTAAGGCATGGGCACAAGTGCAGTGCTGGCTAGGCTTAAGGCCTGGGCACAAGTGCAGTGCTGGCTAGGATCAAGGCAGGGGCACAAGGGCGGGCCTGGCTTAAGGCAGTGGCACAAGGGCGGGCTTGGCTTAAGGCCAGGGCACAAGTGCGGGCTAGGCCTAAGGCCTGGGCACAAGTGCGGGCTTGGCTTAAGGCCTGGGCACAAGTGCGGGCTAGGCTTAAGGCCTGGGCACAAGTGTGGGCTAGGCTTAAGGCCGGGGCACAAGTGCGGGCTAGGCTTAAGGCCGGTGCACAAGTGCAGTGCTGGCTAGGATCAAGGCAGGGGGCACAAGTGCTGGCTAGGCTTAAGGCATGGGCACAAGTGCTGGCTAGGCTTAAGGCATGGGCACAAGTGCTGGCTAGGCTTAAGGCATACAGCTAACTCTTTGCACTCTTTGCATAAAGGGTTAGGCACCCATAGGGGTGAAGAGCTAGCTTTCACCCCTCTACTCTGTACTTGGACATTTAGGACTAGATCCTTTGTTGTACAGTGCGGAGCCTCTCCATAACCCCATGCTCCAAGCGACCAGGCAATTCTTGTCTGTCCTCCGTAAATGGGTAATGCCTTCTTCCCAATTACAGTCGTGCATGCGCATTCAGACGGGACAAGAGCGAAGAATGTAAAGCTGGCCCTATGTGCATAACCAACATGAAGCTGAAGACAAAAACAAACAAACAAGCATTCAAGGGGCTCAAAATTGCGGGCTAGGCTTAAGGCCTGGGCACAAGTGCGGGCTAGGCTTAAGGCCGGGGCACAAGTGCGGGCTAGGCTTAAGGCCGGGGCACAAGTGCGGGCTAGGCTTAAGGCCGGGGCACAAGTGCGGGCTAGGCTTAAGGCCGGGGCACAAGTGCGGGCTAGGCTTAAGGCCGGGGCAGAAGTGCGGGCTAGGCTTAAGGCCGGGGCACAAGTGCGGGCTAGGCTTAAGGCCTGGGCACAAGTGCGGGCTAGGCTTAAGGCCGGGGCACAAGTGCGGGCTAGGCCTAAGGCCTGGGCACAAGTGCGGGCTAGGCTTAAGGCCTGGGCACAAGTGCGGGCTAGGCTTAAGGCCTGGGCACAAGTGCGGGCTAGGCTTAAGGCCGGGGCACAAGTGCGGGCTAGGCTTAAGGCCGGGACACAAGTGCGGGCAAGGCTTAAGGCCGGGGCACAAGTGCGGGCTAGGTTTAAGGCCGGGGCACAAGTGCGGGCTAGGCTTAAGGCCGGGGCACAAGTGCGGGCTAGGCTTAAGGCCGGGGCACAAGTGCGGGCTAGGCTTAAGGCCGGGGCACAAGTTCGGGCTAGGCTTAAGGCCTGGGCACAAGTGCAGTGCGGGCTAGGCTTAAGGCCTGGGCACAAGTGCAGAGCTGGCTAGAATCAAGGCAGGGGGCACAAATGCTGGCTAGGCTTAAGGCATGGGCACAAGTGCCAGCTAGGCTTAAGGCCTGGGCACAAGTGCAGGCTAGGCTTAAGGCCTGAGCAAAAGTGCAGGCTAGGCTTAAGGCCGGGGCACAGGTGCAGGCTAGGCTTAAGGCCGGGGCACAGGTGCGGGCTAGGCTTAAGGCCGGGGCACAAGTGCGGGCTAGGTTTAAGGCCGGGGCACAAGTGCAGGCTAGGCTTAAGGCCGGGGCACAAGTGCGGGCTAGGCATAAGGCAGGGGCACAAGTGCGGGCTAGGCATAAGGCAGGGGCACAAGTGCGGGCTAGGCATAAGGCAGGGACACAAGTGCGGGCTAAACATAAGGCAGGGGCACAAGTGCAGGCTAGGCTTTAGGCCTGGGCACAAGTGCGGGCTAGGCTTAAGGCCTGGGCACAAGTGCGAGCTAGGCTTAAGGCCTGAGAAAAAGTGCGGGCTAGGATTAAGGCCTGGGCACAAGTGCGGGCTAGGCTTAAGGCCGGGGCACAAGTGCGGGCTAGGCTTAAGGCTGGGGCACAAGTGCGGGCTAGGCTTAAGGCCGGGGCACAAGTGCGGGCTAGGCTTAAGGCCGGGGCACAAGTGCGGGCTAGGCTTAAGGCCGGGGCACAAGTGCGGGCTAGGCTTAAGGCCGGGGCACAAGTGCGGGCTAGGCTTAAGGCCTGGGCACAAGTGCGGGCTAGGCTTAAGTCCGGGGCACAAGTGCGGGCTAGGCCTAAGGCCTGGGCACAAGTGCGGGCTAGGCTTAAGGCCTGGGCACAAGTGTGGGCTAGGCTTAAGGCCTGGGCACAAGTGCGGGCTAGGCTTAAGGCCGGGGCACAAGTGCGGGCTAGGCTTAAGGCCGGGACACAAGTGCCGGCTAGGCTTAAGGCCAGGGCACAAGTGCGGGCTAGGTTTAAGGCAGGAGGCACAAGTGCGGGCTAGGCTTAAGGCCGGGGCACAAGTGCGGGCTAGGCTTAAGGCCGGGGCACAAGTGCGGGCTAGGCTTAAGGCCGGGGCACAAGTGCGGGCTAGGCTTAAGGCCTGGGCACAAGTGCAGTGCGGGCTAGGCTTAAGGCCTGGGCACAAGTGCAGTGCTGGCTAGGATCAAGGCAGGGGGCACAAATGCTGGCTAGGCTTAAGGCATGGGCACAAGTGCCAGCTAGGCTTAAGGCCTGAGCAAAAGTGCAGGCTAGGCTTAAGGCCGGGGCACAGGTGCAGGCTAGGCTTAAGGCCCGGGCACAGGTGCGGGCTAGGCTTATGGCCGGGGCACAGGTGCGGGCTAGGCTTAAGGCCAGGGCACAAGTGCGGGCTAGGCTTAAGGCCGGGGCACAGGTGCGGGCTAGGCTTAAGGCCGGGGCACAGGTGCAGTCAAGGCTTAAGGCCGGGGCACAGGTGCGGGCTAGGCTTAAGGCCGGGGCACAGGTGTGGGCTAGGCTTAAGGCCGAGGCACAGGTGTGGGCTAGGCTTAAGGCCAAGGCACAGGTGCGGGCTAGGCTTCAGGCCGGGGCACAAGTGCGGGCTAGGCTTAAGGCCGGGGCACAAGTGCGGGCTAGGCTTAAGGCCGGGGCACAAGTGCAGTGCGGGCTAGGCTTAAGGCCTGGGCGCAAGTGCAGTGCTGGCTAGGATCAAGGCAGGGGGCACAAATGCTGGCTAGGCTTAAGGCATGGGCACAAGTGCCAGCTAGGCTTAAGGCCTGGGCACAAGTGCAGGCTAGGCTTAAGGCCTGAGCAAAAGTGCAGGCAGGGCTTAAGGCCGGGGAACAGGTGCAGGCTAGGCTTAAGGCCGGGGCACAGGTGCGGGCTAGGCTTAAGGCCGGGGCACAGGTGCGGGCTAGGCTTAAGGCCGGGGCACAAGTGCAGTGCGGGCTAGGCTTAAGGCCGGGGCACAAGTGCAGTGCGGGCTAGGCTTAAGGCCGGGGCACAAGTGCGGGCTAGGCTTAAGGCCGGGGCACAAGTGCGGGCTAGGCTTAAGGCCGGGGCACAAGTGCGGGCTAGGCTTAAGGCTGGGGCACAAGTGCGGGCTAGGCTTAAGGCCTGGGCACAAGTGCAGTGCGGGCTAGGCTTAAGGCAGGGGCACAAGTGCGGGCTAGGCATAAGGCAGGGACACAAGTGCGGGCTAAACATAAGGCAGGGGCACAAGTGCAGGCTAGGCTTTAGGCCTGGGCACAAGTGCGGGCTAGGCTTAAGGCCTGGGCACAAGTGCGAGCTAGGCTTAAGGCCTGAGAAAAAGTGCGGGCTAGGATTAAGGCCTGGGCACAAGTGCGGGCTAGGCTTAAGGCCGGGGCACAAGTGCGGGCTAGGCTTAAGGCTGGGGCACAAGTGCGGGCTAGGCTTAAGGCCGGGGCACAAGTGCGGGCTAGGCATAAGGCAGGGACACAAGTGCGTGCTAGGCATAAGGCAGGGACACAAGTGCGGGCTAAACATAAGGCAGGGGCACAAATGCAGGCTAGGCTTTAGGCCTGGGCACAAGTGCGGGCTAGGCTTAAGGCCTGGGCACAAGTGCGAGCTAGGCTTAAGGCCTGAGAAAAAGTGCGGGCTAGGCTTAAGGCCTGGGCACAAGTGTGGGCTAGGCTTAAGGCCTGGGCACAAGTGCGGGCTAGGCTTAAGGCCGGGGCACAAGTGCGGGCTAGGCTTAAGGCCGGGACACAAGTGCCGGCTAGGCTTCAGGCCAGGGCACAAGTGCGGGCTAGGTTTAAGGCAGGGGGCACAAGTGCGGGCTAGGCTTAAGGCCGGGGCACAAGTGCGGGCTAGGCTTAAGGCCGGGGCACAAGTGCGGGCTAGGCTTAAGGCCGGGGCACAAGTGCGGGCTAGGCTTAAGGCCTGGGCACAAGTGCAGTGCGGGCTAGGCTTAAGGCCTGGGCACAAGTGCAGTGCTGGCTAGGATCAAGGCAGGGGGCACAAATGCTGGCTAGGCTTAAGGCATGGGCACAAGTGCCAGCTAGGCTTAAGGCCTGAGCAAAAGTGCAGGCTAGGCTTAAGGCCGGGGCACAGGTGCAGGCTAGGCTTAAGGCCCGGGCACAGGTGCGGGCTAGGCTTATGGCCGGGGCACAGGTGCGGGCTAGGCTTAAGGCCAGGGCACAAGTGCGGGCTAGGCTTAAGGCCGGGGCACAGGTGCGGGCTAGGCTTAAGGCCGGGGCACAGGTGCAGTCAAGGCTTAAGGCCGGGGCACAGGTGCGGGCTAGGCTTAAGGCCGGGGCACAGGTGTGGGCTAGGCTTAAGGCCGAGGCACAGGTGTGGGCTAGGCTTAAGGCCAAGGCACAGGTGCGGGCTAGGCTTCAGGCCGGGGCACAAGTGCGGGCTAGGCTTAAGGCCGGGGCACAAGTGCGGGCTAGGCTTAAGGCCGGGGCACAAGTGCAGTGCGGGCTAGGCTTAAGGCCTTGGCGCAAGTGCAGTGCTGGCTAGGATCAAGGCAGGGGGCACAAATGCTGGCTAGGCTTAAGGCATGGGCACAAGTGCCAGCTAGGCTTAAGGCCTGGGCACAAGTGCAGGCTAGGCTTAAGGCCTGAGCAAAAGTGCAGGCAGGGCTTAAGGCCGGGGAACAGGTGCAGGCTAGGCTTAAGGCCGGGGCACAGGTGCGGGCTAGGCTTAAGGCCGGGGCACAGGTGCGGGCTAGGCTTAAGGCCGGGGCACAAGTGCAGTGCGGGCTAGGCTTAAGGCCGGGGCACAAGTGCAGTGCGGGCTAGGCTTAAGGCCGGGGCACAAGTGCGGGCTAGGCTTAAGGCCGGGGCACAAGTGCGGGCTAGGCTTAAGGCCGGGGCACAAGTGCGGGCTAGGCTTAAGGCCGGGGCACAAGTGCGGGCTAGGCTTAAGGCCTGGGCACAAGTGCAGTGCGGGCTAGGCTTAAGGCCTGGGCGCAAGTGCAGTGCTGGCTAGGATCAAGGCAGGGGGCACAAATGCTGGCTAGGCTTAAGGCATGGGCACAAGTGCCAGCTAGGCTTAAGGCCTGGGCACAAGTGCAGGCTAGGCTTAAGGCCTGAGCAAAAGTGCAGGCTAGGCTTAAGGCCGGGGCACAGGTGCAGGCTAGGCTTAAGGCCGGGGCACAGGTGCGGGCTAGGCTTAAGGCCGGGGCACAGGTGCGGGCTAGGCTTAAGGCCGGGGCTCAAGTGCGGGCTAGGCTTAAGGCCGGGGCACAAGTGCGGGCTAGGCTTAAGGCCGGGGCACAAGTGCGGGCTAGGCATAAGGCAGCGGCACAAGTGCTGGTTAGGTATAAGGCAAGGGCACAAGTGCGGGCTAGGCGTAAGGCAGGGGCACAAGTGCGGGCTAGGCGTAAGGCAGGGGCACAAGTGCGGGCTAGGCATAAGGCAGGGGCACAAGTGCGGGCTAGGCATAAAGCAGGGGCACAAGTGCGGGCTAGGCATAAGGCAGCGGCACAAGTGCGGGCTAAACATAAGGCAGGGGCACAAGTGCAGGCTAGGCTTTAGGCCTGGGCACAATTGCGGGCTAGGCTTAAGGCAGGGGCACAAGTGTGGGCTAGGCTTAAGGCCGGGGCACAAGTGCGGGCTAGGCTTAAGGCCTGGGCACAAGTTCGGGCTAGGCTAAAGGCCTGGGCACAAGTGCGGGCTAGGCTTAAGGCCTGGGCACAAGTGCGGGCTAGGTTTAAGGCATGGGCACAAGTGCAGTGCGGGCTAGGCTTAAGGCCTGGGCACAAGTGCAGTGCTGGCTAGGATCAAGGCAGGGGGCACAAATGCTGGCTAGGCTTAAGGCATGGGCACAAGTGCCAGCTAGGCTTAAGGCCTGGGCACAAGTGCAGGCTAGGCTTAAGGCCTGAGCAAAAGTGCAGGCTAGGCATAAGGCCTGGGCACAAGTGCGGGCTAGGCTTAAGGCATGGGCACAAGTGCAGTGCTGGCTAGGCTTAAGGCCTGGGCACAAGTGCAGTGCTGGCTAGGATCAAGGCAGGGGCACAAGGGCGGGCCTGGCTTAAGGCAGTGGCACAAGGGCGGGCTTGGCTTAAGGCCAGGGCACAAGTGCGGGCTAGGCCTAAGGCCTGGGCACAAGTGCGGGCTTGGCTTAAGGCCTGGGCACAAGTGCGGGCTAGGCTTAAGGCCTGGGCACAAGTGTGGGCTAGGCTTAAGGCCGGGGCACAAGTGCGGGCTAGGCTTAAGGCCGGTGCACAAGTGCAGTGCTGGCTAGGATCAAGGCAGGGGGCACAAGTGCTGGCTAGGCTTAAGGCATGGGCACAAGTGCTGGCTAGGCTTAAGGCATGGGCACAAGTGCTGGCTAGGCTTAAGGCATACAGCTAACTCTTTGCACTCTTTGCATAAAGGGTTAGGCACCCATAGGGGTGAAGAGCTAGCTTTCACCCCTCTACTCTGTACTTGGACATTTAGGACTAGATCCTTTGTTGTACAGTGCGGAGCCTCTCCATAACCCCATGCTCCAAGCGACCAGGCAATTCTTGTCTGTCCTCCGTAAATGGGTAATGCCTTCTTCCCAATTACAGTCGTGCATGCGCATTCAGACGGGACAAGAGCGAAGAATGTAAAGCTGGCCCTATGTGCATAACCAACATGAAGCTGAAGACAAAAACAAACAAACAAGCATTCAAGGGGCTCAAAATTGCGGGCTAGGCTTAAGGCCTGGGCACAAGTGCGGGCTAGGCTTAAGGCCGGGGCACAAGTGCGGGCTAGGCTTAAGGCCGGGGCACAAGTGCGGGCTAGGCTTAAGGCCGGGGCACAAGTGCGGGCTAGGCTTAAGGCCGGGGCACAAGTGCGGGCTAGGCTTAAGGCCGGGGCAGAAGTGCGGGCTAGGCTTAAGGCCGGGGCACAAGTGCGGGCTAGGCTTAAGGCCTGGGCACAAGTGCGGGCTAGGCTTAAGGCCGGGGCACAAGTGCGGGCTAGGCCTAAGGCCTGGGCACAAGTGCGGGCTAGGCTTAAGGCCTGGGCACAAGTGCGGGCTAGGCTTAAGGCCTGGGCACAAGTGCGGGCTAGGCTTAAGGCCGGGGCACAAGTGCGGGCTAGGCTTAAGGCCGGGACACAAGTGCGGGCAAGGCTTAAGGCCGGGGCACAAGTGCGGGCTAGGTTTAAGGCCGGGGCACAAGTGCGGGCTAGGCTTAAGGCCGGGGCACAAGTGCGGGCTAGGCTTAAGGCCGGGGCACAAGTGCGGGCTAGGCTTAAGGCCGGGGCACAAGTTCGGGCTAGGCTTAAGGCCTGGGCACAAGTGCAGTGCGGGCTAGGCTTAAGGCCTGGGCACAAGTGCAGAGCTGGCTAGAATCAAGGCAGGGGGCACAAATGCTGGCTAGGCTTAAGGCATGGGCACAAGTGCCAGCTAGGCTTAAGGCCTGGGCACAAGTGCAGGCTAGGCTTAAGGCCTGAGCAAAAGTGCAGGCTAGGCTTAAGGCCGGGGCACAGGTGCAGGCTAGGCTTAAGGCCGGGGCACAGGTGCGGGCTAGGCTTAAGGCCGGGGCACAAGTGCGGGCTAGGTTTAAGGCCGGGGCACAAGTGCAGGCTAGGCTTAAGGCCGGGGCACAAGTGCGGGCTAGGCATAAGGCAGGGGCACAAGTGCGGGCTAGGCATAAGGCAGGGGCACAAGTGCGGGCTAGGCATAAGGCAGGGACACAAGTGCGGGCTAAACATAAGGCAGGGGCACAAGTGCAGGCTAGGCTTTAGGCCTGGGCACAAGTGCGGGCTAGGCTTAAGGCCTGGGCACAAGTGCGAGCTAGGCTTAAGGCCTGAGAAAAAGTGCGGGCTAGGATTAAGGCCTGGGCACAAGTGCGGGCTAGGCTTAAGGTCGGGGCACAAGTGCGGGCTAGGCTTAAGGCCGGGGCACAGGTGCGGGCTAGGCTTAAGGCCGGGGCACAGGTGCGGGCTAGGCTTAAGGCCGGGGCTCAAGTGCGGGCTAGGCTTAAGGCCGGGGCACAAGTGCGGGCTAGGCTTAAGGCCGGGGCACAAGTGCGGGCTAGGCATAAGGCAGCGGCACAAGTGCTGGTTAGGTATAAGGCAAGGGCACAAGTGCGGGCTAGGCGTAAGGCAGGGGCACAAGTGCGGGCTAGGCGTAAGGCAGGGGCACAAGTGCGGGCTAGGCATAAGGCAGGGGCACAAGTGCGGGCTAGGCATAAAGCAGGGGCACAAGTGCGGGCTAGGCATAAGGCAGCGGCACAAGTGCGGGCTAAACATAAGGCAGGGGCACAAGTGCAGGCTAGGCTTTAGGCCTGGGCACAATTGCGGGCTAGGCTTAAGGCAGGGGCACAAGTGTGGGCTAGGCTTAAGGCCGGGGCACAAGTGCGGGCTAGGCTTAAGGCCTGGGCACAAGTTCGGGCTAGGCTAAAGGCCTGGGCACAAGTGCGGGCTAGGCTTAAGGCCTGGGCACAAGTGCGGGCTAGGTTTAAGGCATGGGCACAAGTGCAGTGCGGGCTAGGCTTAAGGCCTGGGCACAAGTGCAGTGCTGGCTAGGATCAAGGCAGGGGGCACAAATGCTGGCTAGGCTTAAGGCATGGGCACAAGTGCCAGCTAGGCTTAAGGCCTGGGCACAAGTGCAGGCTAGGCTTAAGGCCTGAGCAAAAGTGCAGGCTAGGCATAAGGCCTGGGCACAAGTGCGGGCTAGGCTTAAGGCATGGGCACAAGTGCAGTGCTGGCTAGGCTTAAGGCCTGGGCACAAGTGCAGTGCTGGCTAGGATCAAGGCAGGGGCACAAGGGCGGGCCTGGCTTAAGGCAGTGGCACAAGGGCGGGCTTGGCTTAAGGCCAGGGCACAAGTGCGGGTTAGGCCTAAGGCCTGGGCACAAGTGCGGGCTTGGCTTAAGGCCTGGGCACAAGTGCGGGCTAGGCTTAAGGCCTGGGCACAAGTGTGGGCTAGGCTTAAGGCCGGGGCACAAGTGCGGGCTAGGCTTAAGGCCGGTGCACAAGTGCAGTGCTGGCTAGGATCAAGGCAGGGGGCACAAGTGCTGGCTAGGCTTAAGGCATGGGCACAAGTGCTGGCTAGGCTTAAGGCATGGGCACAAGTGCTGGCTAGGCTTAAGGCATACAGCTAACTCTTTGCACTCTTTGCATAAAGGGTTAGGCACCCATAGGGGTGAAGAGCTAGCTTTCACCCCTCTACTCTGTACTTGGACATTTAGGACTAGATCCTTTGTTGTACAGTGCGGAGCCTCTCCATAACCCCATGCTCCAAGCGACCAGGCAATTCTTGTCTGTCCTCCGTAAATGGGTAATGCCTTCTTCCCAATTACAGTCGTGCATGCGCATTCAGACGGGACAAGAGCGAAGAATGTAAAGCTGGCCCTATGTGCATAACCAACATGAAGCTGAAGACAAAAACAAACAAACAAGCATTCAAGGGGCTCAAAATTGCGGGCTAGGCTTAAGGCCTGGGCACAAGTGCGGGCTAGGCTTAAGGCTGGGGCACAAGTGCGGGCTAGGCTTAAGGCCGGGGCACAAGTGCGGGCTAGGCTTAAGGCCGGGGCACAAGTGCGGGCTAGGCTTAAGGCCGGGGCACAAGTGCGGGCTAGGCTTAAGGCCGGGGCAGAAGTGCGGGCTAGGCTTAAGGCCGGGGCACAAGTGCGGGCTAGGCTTAAGGCCTGGGCACAAGTGCGGGCTAGGCTTAAGGCCGGGGCACAAGTGCGGGCTAGGCCTAAGGCCTGGGCACAAGTGCGGGCTAGGCTTAAGGCCTGGGCACAAGTGCGGGCTAGGCTTAAGGCCTGGGCACAAGTGCGGGCTAGGCTTAAGGCCGGGGCACAAGTGCGGGCTAGGCTTAAGGCCGGGACACAAGTGCGGGCAAGGCTTAAGGCCGGGGCACAAGTGCGGGCTAGGTTTAAGGCCGGGGCACAAGTGCGGGCTAGGCTTAAGGCCGGGGCACAAGTGCGGGCTAGGCTTAAGGCCGGGGCACAAGTGCGGGCTAGGCTTAAGGCCGGGGCACAAGTTCGGGCTAGGCTTAAGGCCTGGGCACAAGTGCAGTGCGGGCTAGGCTTAAGGCCTGGGCACAAGTGCAGAGCTGGCTAGAATCAAGGCAGGGGGCACAAATGCTGGCTAGGCTTAAGGCATGGGCACAAGTGCCAGCTAGGCTTAAGGCCTGGGCACAAGTGCAGGCTAGGCTTAAGGCCTGAGCAAAAGTGCAGGCTAGGCTTAAGGCCGGGGCACAGGTGCAGGCTAGGCTTAAGGCCGGGGCACAGGTGCGGGCTAGGCTTAAGGAAGGGGCACAAGTGCGGGCTAGGTTTAAGGCCGGGGCACAAGTGCAGGCTAGGCTTAAGGCCGGGGCACAAGTGCGGGCTAGGCATAAGGCAGGGGCACAAGTGCGGGCTAGGCATAAGGCAGGGGCACAAGTGCGGGCTAGGCATAAGGCAGGGACACAAGTGCGGGCTAAACATAAGGCAGGGGCACAAGTGCAGGCTAGGCTTTAGGCCTGGGCACAAGTGCGGGCTAGGCTTAAGGCCTGGGCACAAGTGCGAGCTAGGCTTAAGGCCTGAGAAAAAGTGCGGGCTAGGATTAAGGCCTGGGCACAAGTGCGGGCTAGGCTTAAGGCCGGGGCACAAGTGCGGGCTAGGCTTAAGGCTGGGGCACAAGTGCGGGCTAGGCTTAAGGCCGGGGCACAAGTGCGGGCTAGGCTTAAGGCCGGGGCACAAGTGCGGGCTAGGCTTAAGGCCGGGGCACAAGTGCGGGCTAGGCTTAAGGCCGGGGCACAAGTGCGGGCTAGGCTTAAGGCCTGGGCACAAGTGCGGGCTAGGCTTAAGTCCGGGGCACAAGTGCGGGCTAGGCCTAAGGCCTGGGCACAAGTGCGGGCTAGGCTTAAGGCCTGGGCACAAGTGTGGGCTAGGCTTAAGGCCTGGGCACAAGTGCGGGCTAGGCTTAAGGCCGGGGCACAAGTGCGGGCTAGGCTTAAGGCCGGGACACAAGTGCCGGCTAGGCTTAAGGCCAGGGCACAAGTGCGGGCTAGGTTTAAGGCAGGAGGCACAAGTGCGGGCTAGGCTTAAGGCCGGGGCACAAGTGCGGGCTAGGCTTAAGGCCGGGGCACAAGTGCGGGCTAGGCTTAAGGCCGGGGCACAAGTGCGGGCTAGGCTTAAGGCCTGGGCACAAGTGCAGTGCGGGCTAGGCTTAAGGCCTGGGCACAAGTGCAGTGCTGGCTAGGATCAAGGCAGGGGGCACAAATGCTGGCTAGGCTTAAGGCATGGGCACAAGTGCCAGCTAGGCTTAAGGCCTGAGCAAAAGTGCAGGCTAGGCTTAAGGCCGGGGCACAGGTGCAGGCTAGGCTTAAGGCCCGGGCACAGGTGCGGGCTAGGCTTATGGCCGGGGCACAGGTGCGGGCTAGGCTTAAGGCCAGGGCACAAGTGCGGGCTAGGCTTAAGGCCGGGGCACAGGTGCGGGCTAGGCTTAAGGCCGGGGCACAGGTGCAGTCAAGGCTTAAGGCCGGGGCACAGGTGCGGGCTAGGCTTAAGGCCGGGGCACAGGTGTGGGCTAGGCTTAAGGCCGAGGCACAGGTGTGGGCTAGGCTTAAGGCCAAGGCACAGGTGCGGGCTAGGCTTCAGGCCGGGGCACAAGTGCGGGCTAGGCTTAAGGCCGGGGCACAAGTGCGGGCTAGGCTTAAGGCCGGGGCACAAGTGCAGTGCGGGCTAGGCTTAAGGCCTGGGCGCAAGTGCAGTGCTGGCTAGGATCAAGGCAGGGGGCACAAATGCTGGCTAGGCTTAAGGCATGGGCACAAGTGCCAGCTAGGCTTAAGGCCTGGGCACAAGTGCAGGCTAGGCTTAAGGCCTGAGCAAAAGTGCAGGCAGGGCTTAAGGCCGGGGAACAGGTGCAGGCTAGGCTTAAGGCCGGGGCACAGGTGCGGGCTAGGCTTAAGGCCGGGGCACAGGTGCGGGCTAGGCTTAAGGCCGGGGCACAAGTGCAGTGCGGGCTAGGCTTAAGGCCGGGGCACAAGTGCAGTGCGGGCTAGGCTTAAGGCCGGGGCACAAGTGCGGGCTAGGCTTAAGGCCGGGGCACAAGTGCGGGCTAGGCTTAAGGCCGGGGCACAAGTGCGGGCTAGGCTTAAGGCCGGGGCACAAGTGCGGGCTAGGCTTAAGGCCTGGGCACAAGTGCAGTGCGGGCTAGGCTTAAGGCAGGGGCACAAGTGCGGGCTAGGCATAAGGCAGGGACACAAGTGCGGGCTAAACATAAGGCAGGGGCACAAGTGCAGGCTAGGCTTTAGGCCTGGGCACAAGTGCGGGCTAGGCTTAAGGCCTGGGCACAAGTGCGAGCTAGGCTTAAGGCCTGAGAAAAAGTGCGGGCTAGGATTAAGGCCTGGGCACAAGTGCGGGCTAGGCTTAAGGCCGGGGCACAAGTGCGGGCTAGGCTTAAGGCTGGGGCACAAGTGCGGGCTAGGCTTAAGGCCGGGGCACAAGTGCGGGCTAGGCATAAGGCAGGGACACAAGTGCGTGCTAGGCATAAGGCAGGGACACAAGTGCGGGCTAAACATAAGGCAGGGGCACAAATGCAGGCTAGGCTTTAGGCCTGGGCACAAGTGCGGGCTAGGCTTAAGGCCTGGGCACAAGTGCGAGCTAGGCTTAAGGCCTGAGAAAAAGTGCGGGCTAGGCTTAAGGCCTGGGCACAAGTGTGGGCTAGGCTTAAGGCCTGGGCACAAGTGCGGGCTAGGCTTAAGGCCGGGGCACAAGTGCGGGCTAGGCTTAAGGCCGGGACACAAGTGCCGGCTAGGCTTAAGGCCAGGGCACAAGTGCGGGCTAGGTTTAAGGCAGGGGGCACAAGTGCGGGCTAGGCTTAAGGCCGGGGCACAAGTGCGGGCTAGGCTTAAGGCCGGGGCACAAGTGCGGGCTAGGCTTAAGGCCGGGGCACAAGTGCGGGCTAGGCTTAAGGCCTGGGCACAAGTGCAGTGCGGGCTAGGCTTAAGGCCTGGGCACAAGTGCAGTGCTGGCTAGGATCAAGGCAGGGGGCACAAATGCTGGCTAGGCTTAAGGCATGGGCACAAGTGCCAGCTAGGCTTAAGGCCTGAGCAAAAGTGCAGGCTAGGCTTAAGGCCGGGGCACAGGTGCAGGCTAGGCTTAAGGCCCGGGCACAGGTGCGGGCTAGGCTTATGGCCGGGGCACAGGTGCGGGCTAGGCTTAAGGCCAGGGCACAAGTGCGGGCTAGGCTTAAGGCCGGGGCACAGGTGCGGGCTAGGCTTAAGGCCGGGGCACAGGTGCAGTCAAGGCTTAAGGCCGGGGCACAGGTGCGGGCTAGGCTTAAGGCCGGGGCACAGGTGTGGGCTAGGCTTAAGGCCGAGGCACAGGTGTGGGCTAGGCTTAAGGCCAAGGCACAGGTGCGGGCTAGGCTTCAGGCCGGGGCACAAGTGCGGGCTAGGCTTAAGGCCGGGGCACAAGTGCGGGCTAGGCTTAAGGCCGGGGCACAAGTGCAGTGCGGGCTAGGCTTAAGGCCTGGGCGCAAGTGCAGTGCTGGCTAGGATCAAGGCAGGGGGCACAAATGCTGGCTAGGCTTAAGGCATGGGCACAAGTGCCAGCTAGGCTTAAGGCCTGGGCACAAGTGCAGGCTAGGCTTAAGGCCTGAGCAAAAGTGCAGGCAGGGCTTAAGGCCGGGGAACAGGTGCAGGCTAGGCTTAAGGCCGGGGCACAGGTGCGGGCTAGGCTTAAGGCCGGGGCACAGGTGCGGGCTAGGCTTAAGGCCGGGGCACAAGTGCAGTGCGGGCTAGGCTTAAGGCCGGGGCACAAGTGCAGTGCGGGCTAGGCTTAAGGCCGGGGCACAAGTGCGGGCTAGGCTTAAGGCCGGGGCACAAGTGCGGGCTAGGCTTAAGGCCGGGGCACAAGTGCGGGCTAGGCTTAAGGCCGGGGCACAAGTGCGGGCTAGGCTTAAGGCCTGGGCACAAGTGCAGTGCGGGCTAGGCTTAAGGCCTGGGCGCAAGTGCAGTGCTGGCTAGGATCAAGGCAGGGGGCACAAATGCTGGCTAGGCTTAAGGCATGGGCACAAGTGCCAGCTAGGCTTAAGGCCTGGGCACAAGTGCAGGCTAGGCTTAAGGCCTGAGCAAAAGTGCAGGCTAGGCTTAAGGCCGGGGCACAGGTGCAGGCTAGGCTTAAGGCCGGGGCACAGGTGCGGGCTAGGCTTAAGGCCGGGGCACAGGTGCGGGCTAGGCTTAAGGCCGGGGCTCAAGTGCGGGCTAGGCTTAAGGCCGGGGCACAAGTGCGGGCTAGGCTTAAGGCCGGGGCACAAGTGCGGGCTAGGCATAAGGCAGCGGCACAAGTGCTGGTTAGGTATAAGGCAAGGGCACAAGTGCGGGCTAGGCGTAAGGCAGGGGCACAAGTGCGGGCTAGGCGTAAGGCAGGGGCACAAGTGCGGGCTAGGCATAAGGCAGGGGCACAAGTGCGGGCTAGGCATAAAGCAGGGGCACAAGTGCGGGCTAGGCATAAGGCAGCGGCACAAGTGCGGGCTAAACATAAGGCAGGGGCACAAGTGCAGGCTAGGCTTTAGGCCTGGGCACAATTGCGGGCTAGGCTTAAGGCAGGGGCACAAGTGTGGGCTAGGCTTAAGGCCGGGGCACAAGTGCGGGCTAGGCTTAAGGCCTGGGCACAAGTTCGGGCTAGGCTAAAGGCCTGGGCACAAGTGCGGGCTAGGCTTAAGGCCTGGGCACAAGTGCGGGCTAGGTTTAAGGCATGGGCACAAGTGCAGTGCGGGCTAGGCTTAAGGCCTGGGCACAAGTGCAGTGCTGGCTAGGATCAAGGCAGGGGGCACAAATGCTGGCTAGGCTTAAGGCATGGGCACAAGTGCCAGCTAGGCTTAAGGCCTGGGCACAAGTGCAGGCTAGGCTTAAGGCCTGAGCAAAAGTGCAGGCTAGGCATAAGGCCTGGGCACAAGTGCGGGCTAGGCTTAAGGCATGGGCACAAGTGCAGTGCTGGCTAGGCTTAAGGCCTGGGCA
This sequence comes from Ranitomeya imitator, assembly GCF_032444005.1. Classification (NCBI taxonomy): domain Eukaryota; kingdom Metazoa; phylum Chordata; class Amphibia; order Anura; family Dendrobatidae; genus Ranitomeya; species Ranitomeya imitator. Next base: position 153,713,288 of record NC_091286.1, read on the forward strand.
TAAGTGCAGTGCTGGCTAGGATCAAGGCAGGGGCACAAGGGCGGGCCTGGCTTAAGGCAGTGGCACAAGGGCGGGCTTGGCTTAAGGCCAGGGCACAAGTGCGGGCTAGGCCTAAGGCCTGGGCACAAGTGCGGGCTTGGCTTAAGGCCTGGGCACAAGTGCGGGCTAGGCTTAAGGCCTGGGCACAAGTGTGGGCTAGGCTTAAGGCCGGGGCACAAGTGCGGGCTAGGCTTAAGGCCGGTGCACAAGTGCAGTGCTGGCTAGGATCAAGGCAGGGGGCACAAGTGCTGGCTAGGCTTAAGGCCTGGGCACAAGTGTGGGCTAGGCTTAAGGCCTGGGCACAAGTGCGGGCTAGGCTTAAGGCCGGGGCACAAGTGCGGGCTAGGCTTAAGGCCGGGACACAAGTGCCGGCTAGGCTTAAGGCCAGGGCACAAGTGCGGGCTAGGTTTAAGGCAGGGGGCACAAGTGCGGGCTAGGCTTAAGGCCGGGGCACAAGTGCGGGCTAGGCTTAAGGCCGGGGCACAAGTGCGGGCTAGGCTTAAGGCCGGGGCACAAGTGCGGGCTAGGCTTAAGGCCTGGGCACAAGTGCAGTGCGGGCTAGGCTTAAGGCCTGGGCACAAGTGCAGTGCTGGCTAGGATCAAGGCAGGGGGCACAAATGCTGGCTAGGCTTAAGGCATGGGCACAAGTGCCAGCTAGGCTTAAGGCCTGAGCAAAAGTGCAGGCTAGGCTTAAGGCCGGGGCACAGGTGCAGGCTAGGCTTAAGGCCCGGGCACAGGTGCGGGCTAGGCTTATGGCCGGGGCACAGGTGCGGGCTAGGCTTAAGGCCAGGGCACAAGTGCGGGCTAGGCTTAAGGCCGGGGCACAGGTGCGGGCTAGGCTTAAGGCCGGGGCACAGGTGCAGTCAAGGCTTAAGGCCGGGGCACAGGTGCGGGCTAGGCTTAAGGCCGGGGCACAGGTGTGGGCTAGGCTTAAGGCCGAGGCACAGGTGTGGGCTAGGCTTAAGGCCAAGGCACAGGTGCGGGCTAGGCTTCAGGCCGGGGCACAAGTGCGGGCTAGGCTTAAGGCCGGGGCACAAGTGCGGGCTAGGCTTAAGGCCGGGGCACAAGTGCAGTGCGGGCTAGGCTTAAGGCCTGGGCGCAAGTGCAGTGCTGGCTAGGATCAAGGCAGGGGGCACAAATGCTGGCTAGGCTTAAGGCATGGGCACAAGTGCCAGCTAGGCTTAAGGCCTGGGCACAAGTGCAGGCTAGGCTTAAGGCCTGAGCAAAAGTGCAGGCAGGGCTTAAGGCCGGGGAACAGGTGCAGGCTAGGCTTAAGGCCGGGGCACAGGTGCGGGCTAGGCTTAAGGCCGGGGCACAGGTGCGGGCTAGGCTTAAGGCCGGGGCACAAGTGCAGTGCGGGCTAGGCTTAAGGCCGGGGCACAAGTGCAGTGCGGGCTAGGCTTAAGGCCGGGGCACAAGTGCGGGCTAGGCTTAAGGCCGGGGCACAAGTGCGGGCTAGGCTTAAGGCCGGGGCACAAGTGCGGGCTAGGCTTAAGGCCGGGGCACAAGTGCGGGCTAGGCTTAAGGCCTGGGCACAAGTGCAGTGCGGGCTAGGCTTAAGGCCTGGGCGCAAGTGCAGTGCTGGCTAGGATCAAGGCAGGGGGCACAAATGCTGGCTAGGCTTAAGGCATGGGCACAAGTGCCAGCTAGGCTTAAGGCCTGGGCACAAGTGCAGGCTAGGCTTAAGGCCTGAGCAAAAGTGCAGGCTAGGCTTAAGGCCGGGGCACAGGTGCAGGCTAGGCTTAAGGCCGGGGCACAGGTGCGGGCTAGGCTTAAGGCCGGGGCACAGGTGCGGGCTAGGCTTAAGGCCGGGGCTCAAGTGCGGGCTAGGCTTAAGGCCGGGGCACAAGTGCGGGCTAGGCTTAAGGCCGGGGCACAAGTGCGGGCTAGGCATAAGGCAGCGGCACAAGTGCTGGTTAGGTATAAGGCAAGGGCACAAGTGCGGGCTAGGCGTAAGGCAGGGGCACAAGTGCGGGCTAGGCGTAAGGCAGGGGCACAAGTGCGGGCTAGGCATAAGGCAGGGGCACAAGTGCGGGCTAGGCATAAAGCAGGGGCACAAGTGCGGGCTAGGCATAAGGCAGCGGCACAAGTGCGGGCTAAACATAAGGCAGGGGCACAAGTGCAGGCTAGGCTTTAGGCCTGGGCACAATTGCGGGCTAGGCTTAAGGCAGGGGCACAAGTGTGGGCTAGGCTTAAGGCCGGGGCACAAGTGCGGGCTAGGCTTAAGGCCTGGGCACAAGTTCGGGCTAGGCTAAAGGCCTGGGCACAAGTGCGGGCTAGGCTTAAGGCCTGGGCACAAGTGCGGGCTAGGTTTAAGGCATGGGCACAAGTGCAGTGCGGGCTAGGCTTAAGGCCTGGGCACAAGTGCAGTGCTGGCTAGGATCAAGGCAGGGGGCACAAATGCTGGCTAGGCTTAAGGCATGGGCACAAGTGCCAGCTAGGCTTAAGGCCTGGGCACAAGTGCAGGCTAGGCTTAAGGCCTGAGCAAAAGTGCAGGCTAGGCATAAGGCCTGGGCACAAGTGCGGGCTAGGCTTAAGGCATGGGCACAAGTGCAGTGCTGGCTAGGCTTAAGGCCTGGGCACAAGTGCAGTGCTGGCTAGGATCAAGGCAGGGGCACAAGGGCGGGCCTGGCTTAAGGCAGTGGCACAAGGGCGGGCTTGGCTTAAGGCCAGGGCACAAGTGCGGGCTAGGCCTAAGGCCTGGGCACAAGTGCGGGCTTGGCTTAAGGCCTGGGCACAAGTGCGGGCTAGGCTTAAGGCCTGGGCACAAGTGTGGGCTAGGCTTAAGGCCGGGGCACAAGTGCGGGCTAGGCTTAAGGCCGGTGCACAAGTGCAGTGCTGGCTAGGATCAAGGCAGGGGGCACAAGTGCTGGCTAGGCTTAAGGCATGGGCACAAGTGCTGGCTAGGCTTAAGGCATGGGCACAAGTGCTGGCTAGGCTTAAGGCATACAGCTAACTCTTTGCACTCTTTGCATAAAGGGTTAGGCACCCATAGGGGTGAAGAGCTAGCTTTCACCCCTCTACTCTGTACTTGGACATTTAGGACTAGATCCTTTGTTGTACAGTGCGGAGCCTCTCCATAACCCCATGCTCCAAGCGACCAGGCAATTCTTGTCTGTCCTCCGTAAATGGGTAATGCCTTCTTCCCAATTACAGTCGTGCATGCGCATTCAGACGGGACAAGAGCGAAGAATGTAAAGCTGGCCCTATGTGCATAACCAACATGAAGCTGAAGACAAAAACAAACAAACAAGCATTCAAGGGGCTCAAAATTGCGGGCTAGGCTTAAGGCCTGGGCACAAGTGCGGGCTAGGCTTAAGGCCGGGGCACAAGTGCGGGCTAGGCTTAAGGCCGGGGCACAAGTGCGGGCTAGGCTTAAGGCCGGGGCACAAGTGCGGGCTAGGCTTAAGGCCGGGGCACAAGTGCGGGCTAGGCTTAAGGCCGGGGCAGAAGTGCGGGCTAGGCTTAAGGCCGGGGCACAAGTGCGGGCTAGGCTTAAGGCCTGGGCACAAGTGCGGGCTAGGCTTAAGGCCGGGGCACAAGTGCGGGCTAGGCCTAAGGCCTGGGCACAAGTGCGGGCTAGGCTTAAGGCCTGGGCACAAGTGCGGGCTAGGCTTAAGGCCTGGGCACAAGTGCGGGCTAGGCTTAAGGCCGGGGCACAAGTGCGGGCTAGGCTTAAGGCCGGGACACAAGTGCGGGCAAGGCTTAAGGCCGGGGCACAAGTGCGGGCTAGGTTTAAGGCCGGGGCACAAGTGCGGGCTAGGCTTAAGGCCGGGGCACAAGTGCGGGCTAGGCTTAAGGCCGGGGCACAAGTGCGGGCTAGGCTTAAGGCCGGGGCACAAGTTCGGGCTAGGCTTAAGGCCTGGGCACAAGTGCAGTGCGGGCTAGGCTTAAGGCCTGGGCACAAGTGCAGAGCTGGCTAGAATCAAGGCAGGGGGCACAAATGCTGGCTAGGCTTAAGGCATGGGCACAAGTGCCAGCTAGGCTTAAGGCCTGGGCACAAGTGCAGGCTAGGCTTAAGGCCTGAGCAAAAGTGCAGGCTAGGCTTAAGGCCGGGGCACAGGTGCAGGCTAGGCTTAAGGCCGGGGCACAGGTGCGGGCTAGGCTTAAGGCCGGGGCACAAGTGCGGGCTAGGTTTAAGGCCGGGGCACAAGTGCAGGCTAGGCTTAAGGCCGGGGCACAAGTGCGGGCTAGGCATAAGGCAGGGGCACAAGTGCGGGCTAGGCATAAGGCAGGGGCACAAGTGCGGGCTAGGCATAAGGCAGGGACACAAGTGCGGGCTAAACATAAGGCAGGGGCACAAGTGCAGGCTAGGCTTTAGGCCTGGGCACAAGTGCGGGCTAGGCTTAAGGCCTGGGCACAAGTGCGAGCTAGGCTTAAGGCCTGAGAAAAAGTGCGGGCTAGGATTAAGGCCTGGGCACAAGTGCGGGCTAGGCTTAAGGCCGGGGCACAAGTGCGGGCTAGGCTTAAGGCTGGGGCACAAGTGCGGGCTAGGCTTAAGGCCGGGGCACAAGTGCGGGCTAGGCTTAAGGCCGGGGCACAAGTGCGGGCTAGGCTTAAGGCCGGGGCACAAGTGCGGGCTAGGCTTAAGGCCGGGGCACAAGTGCGGGCTAGGCTTAAGGCCTGGGCACAAGTGCGGGCTAGGCTTAAGTCCGGGGCACAAGTGCGGGCTAGGCCTAAGGCCTGGGCACAAGTGCGGGCTAGGCTTAAGGCCTGGGCACAAGTGTGGGCTAGGCTTAAGGCCTGGGCACAAGTGCGGGCTAGGCTTAAGGCCGGGGCACAAGTGCGGGCTAGGCTTAAGGCCGGGACACAAGTGCCGGCTAGGCTTAAGGCCAGGGCACAAGTGCGGGCTAGGTTTAAGGCAGGAGGCACAAGTGCGGGCTAGGCTTAAGGCCGGGGCACAAGTGCGGGCTAGGCTTAAGGCCGGGGCACAAGTGCGGGCTAGGCTTAAGGCCGGGGCACAAGTGCGGGCTAGGCTTAAGGCCTGGGCACAAGTGCAGTGCGGGCTAGGCTTAAGGCCTGGGCACAAGTGCAGTGCTGGCTAGGATCAAGGCAGGGGGCACAAATGCTGGCTAGGCTTAAGGCATGGGCACAAGTGCCAGCTAGGCTTAAGGCCTGAGCAAAAGTGCAGGCTAGGCTTAAGGCCGGGGCACAGGTGCAGGCTAGGCTTAAGGCCCGGGCACAGGTGCGGGCTAGGCTTATGGCCGGGGCACAGGTGCGGGCTAGGCTTAAGGCCAGGGCACAAGTGCGGGCTAGGCTTAAGGCCGGGGCACAGGTGCGGGCTAGGCTTAAGGCCGGGGCACAGGTGCAGTCAAGGCTTAAGGCCGGGGCACAGGTGCGGGCTAGGCTTAAGGCCGGGGCACAGGTGTGGGCTAGGCTTAAGGCCGAGGCACAGGTGTGGGCTAGGCTTAAGGCCAAGGCACAGGTGCGGGCTAGGCTTCAGGCCGGGGCACAAGTGCGGGCTAGGCTTAAGGCCGGGGCACAAGTGCGGGCTAGGCTTAAGGCCGGGGCACAAGTGCAGTGCGGGCTAGGCTTAAGGCCTGGGCGCAAGTGCAGTGCTGGCTAGGATCAAGGCAGGGGGCACAAATGCTGGCTAGGCTTAAGGCATGGGCACAAGTGCCAGCTAGGCTTAAGGCCTGGGCACAAGTGCAGGCTAGGCTTAAGGCCTGAGCAAAAGTGCAGGCAGGGCTTAAGGCCGGGGAACAGGTGCAGGCTAGGCTTAAGGCCGGGGCACAGGTGCGGGCTAGGCTTAAGGCCGGGGCACAGGTGCGGGCTAGGCTTAAGGCCGGGGCACAAGTGCAGTGCGGGCTAGGCTTAAGGCCGGGGCACAAGTGCAGTGCGGGCTAGGCTTAAGGCCGGGGCACAAGTGCGGGCTAGGCTTAAGGCCGGGGCACAAGTGCGGGCTAGGCTTAAGGCCGGGGCACAAGTGCGGGCTAGGCTTAAGGCTGGGGCACAAGTGCGGGCTAGGCTTAAGGCCTGGGCACAAGTGCAGTGCGGGCTAGGCTTAAGGCAGGGGCACAAGTGCGGGCTAGGCATAAGGCAGGGACACAAGTGCGGGCTAAACATAAGGCAGGGGCACAAGTGCAGGCTAGGCTTTAGGCCTGGGCACAAGTGCGGGCTAGGCTTAAGGCCTGGGCACAAGTGCGAGCTAGGCTTAAGGCCTGAGAAAAAGTGCGGGCTAGGATTAAGGCCTGGGCACAAGTGCGGGCTAGGCTTAAGGCCGGGGCACAAGTGCGGGCTAGGCTTAAGGCTGGGGCACAAGTGCGGGCTAGGCTTAAGGCCGGGGCACAAGTGCGGGCTAGGCATAAGGCAGGGACACAAGTGCGTGCTAGGCATAAGGCAGGGACACAAGTGCGGGCTAAACATAAGGCAGGGGCACAAATGCAGGCTAGGCTTTAGGCCTGGGCACAAGTGCGGGCTAGGCTTAAGGCCTGGGCACAAGTGCGAGCTAGGCTTAAGGCCTGAGAAAAAGTGCGGGCTAGGCTTAAGGCCTGGGCACAAGTGTGGGCTAGGCTTAAGGCCTGGGCACAAGTGCGGGCTAGGCTTAAGGCCGGGGCACAAGTGCGGGCTAGGCTTAAGGCCGGGACACAAGTGCCGGCTAGGCTTCAGGCCAGGGCACAAGTGCGGGCTAGGTTTAAGGCAGGGGGCACAAGTGCGGGCTAGGCTTAAGGCCGGGGCACAAGTGCGGGCTAGGCTTAAGGCCGGGGCACAAGTGCGGGCTAGGCTTAAGGCCGGGGCACAAGTGCGGGCTAGGCTTAAGGCCTGGGCACAAGTGCAGTGCGGGCTAGGCTTAAGGCCTGGGCACAAGTGCAGTGCTGGCTAGGATCAAGGCAGGGGGCACAAATGCTGGCTAGGCTTAAGGCATGGGCACAAGTGCCAGCTAGGCTTAAGGCCTGAGCAAAAGTGCAGGCTAGGCTTAAGGCCGGGGCACAGGTGCAGGCTAGGCTTAAGGCCCGGGCACAGGTGCGGGCTAGGCTTATGGCCGGGGCACAGGTGCGGGCTAGGCTTAAGGCCAGGGCACAAGTGCGGGCTAGGCTTAAGGCCGGGGCACAGGTGCGGGCTAGGCTTAAGGCCGGGGCACAGGTGCAGTCAAGGCTTAAGGCCGGGGCACAGGTGCGGGCTAGGCTTAAGGCCGGGGCACAGGTGTGGGCTAGGCTTAAGGCCGAGGCACAGGTGTGGGCTAGGCTTAAGGCCAAGGCACAGGTGCGGGCTAGGCTTCAGGCCGGGGCACAAGTGCGGGCTAGGCTTAAGGCCGGGGCACAAGTGCGGGCTAGGCTTAAGGCCGGGGCACAAGTGCAGTGCGGGCTAGGCTTAAGGCCTTGGCGCAAGTGCAGTGCTGGCTAGGATCAAGGCAGGGGGCACAAATGCTGGCTAGGCTTAAGGCATGGGCACAAGTGCCAGCTAGGCTTAAGGCCTGGGCACAAGTGCAGGCTAGGCTTAAGGCCTGAGCAAAAGTGCAGGCAGGGCTTAAGGCCGGGGAACAGGTGCAGGCTAGGCTTAAGGCCGGGGCACAGGTGCGGGCTAGGCTTAAGGCCGGGGCACAGGTGCGGGCTAGGCTTAAGGCCGGGGCACAAGTGCAGTGCGGGCTAGGCTTAAGGCCGGGGCACAAGTGCAGTGCGGGCTAGGCTTAAGGCCGGGGCACAAGTGCGGGCTAGGCTTAAGGCCGGGGCACAAGTGCGGGCTAGGCTTAAGGCCGGGGCACAAGTGCGGGCTAGGCTTAAGGCCGGGGCACAAGTGCGGGCTAGGCTTAAGGCCTGGGCACAAGTGCAGTGCGGGCTAGGCTTAAGGCCTGGGCGCAAGTGCAGTGCTGGCTAGGATCAAGGCAGGGGGCACAAATGCTGGCTAGGCTTAAGGCATGGGCACAAGTGCCAGCTAGGCTTAAGGCCTGGGCACAAGTGCAGGCTAGGCTTAAGGCCTGAGCAAAAGTGCAGGCTAGGCTTAAGGCCGGGGCACAGGTGCAGGCTAGGCTTAAGGCCGGGGCACAGGTGCGGGCTAGGCTTAAGGCCGGGGCACAGGTGCGGGCTAGGCTTAAGGCCGGGGCTCAAGTGCGGGCTAGGCTTAAGGCCGGGGCACAAGTGCGGGCTAGGCTTAAGGCCGGGGCACAAGTGCGGGCTAGGCATAAGACAGCGGCACAAGTGCTGGTTAGGTATAAGGCAAGGGCACAAGTGCGGGCTAGGCGTAAGGCAGGGGCACAAGTGCGGGCTAGGCGTAAGGCAGGGGCACAAGTGCGGGCTAGGCATAAGGCAGGGGCACAAGTGCGGGCTAGGCATAAAGCAGGGGCACAAGTGCGGGCTAGGCATAAGGCAGCGGCACAAGTGCGGGCTAAACATAAGGCAGGGGCACAAGTGCAGGCTAGGCTTTAGGCCTGGGCACAATTGCGGGCTAGGCTTAAGGCAGGGGCACAAGTGTGGGCTAGGCTTAAGGCCGGGGCACAAGTGCGGGCTAGGCTTAAGGCCTGGGCACAAGTTCGGGCTAGGCTAAAGGCCTGGGCACAAGTGCGGGCTAGGCTTAAGGCCTGGGCACAAGTGCGGGCTAGGTTTAAGGCATGGGCACAAGTGCAGTGCGGGCTAGGCTTAAGGCCTGGGCACAAGTGCAGTGCTGGCTAGGATCAAGGCAGGGGGCACAAATGCTGGCTAGGCTTAAGGCATGGGCACAAGTGCCAGCTAGGCTTAAGGCCTGGGCACAAGTGCAGGCTAGGCTTAAGGCCTGAGCAAAAGTGCAGGCTAGGCATAAGGCCTGGGCACAAGTGCGGGCTAGGCTTAAGGCATGGGCACAAGTGCAGTGCTGGCTAGGCTTAAGGCCTGGGCACAAGTGCAGTGCTGGCTAGGATCAAGGCAGGGGCACAAGGGCGGGCCTGGCTTAAGGCAGTGGCACAAGGGCGGGCTTGGCTTAAGGCCAGGGCACAAGTGCGGGCTAGGCCTAAGGCCTGGGCACAAGTGCGGGCTTGGCTTAAGGCCTGGGCACAAGTGCGGGCTAGGCTTAAGGCCTGGGCACAAGTGTGGGCTAGGCTTAAGGCCGGGGCACAAGTGCGGGCTAGGCTTAAGGCCGGTGCACAAGTGCAGTGCTGGCTAGGATCAAGGCAGGGGGCACAAGTGCTGGCTAGGCTTAAGGCATGGGCACAAGTGCTGGCTAGGCTTAAGGCATGGGCACAAGTGCTGGCTAGGCTTAAGGCATACAGCTAACTCTTTGCACTCTTTGCATAAAGGGTTAGGCACCCATAGGGGTGAAGAGCTAGCTTTCACCCCTCTACTCTGTACTTGGACATTTAGGACTAGATCCTTTGTTGTACAGTGCGGAGCCTCTCCATAACCCCATGCTCCAAGCGACCAGGCAATTCTTGTCTGTCCTCCGTAAATGGGTAATGCCTTCTTCCCAATTACAGTCGTGCATGCGCATTCAGACGGGACAAGAGCGAAGAATGTAAAGCTGGCCCTATGTGCATAACCAACATGAAGCTGAAGACAAAAACAAACAAACAAGCATTCAAGGGGCTCAAAATTGCGGGCTAGGCTTAAGGCCTGGGCACAAGTGCGGGCTAGGCTTAAGGCCGGGGCACAAGTGCGGGCTAGGCTTAAGGCCGGGGCACAAGTGCGGGCTAGGCTTAAGGCCGGGGCACAAGTGCGGGCTAGGCTTAAGGCCGGGGCACAAGTGCGGGCTAGGCTTAAGGCCGGGGCAGAAGTGCGGGCTAGGCTTAAGGCCGGGGCACAAGTGCGGGCTAGGCTTAAGGCCTGGGCACAAGTGCGGGCTAGGCTTAAGGCCGGGGCACAAGTGCGGGCTAGGCCTAAGGCCTGGGCACAAGTGCGGGCTAGGCTTAAGGCCTGGGCACAAGTGCGGGCTAGGCTTAAGGCCTGGGCACAAGTGCGGGCTAGGCTTAAGGCCGGGGCACAAGTGCGGGCTAGGCTTAAGGCCGGGACACAAGTGCGGGCAAGGCTTAAGGCCGGGGCACAAGTGCGGGCTAGGTTTAAGGCCGGGGCACAAGTGCGGGCTAGGCTTAAGGCCGGGGCACAAGTGCGGGCTAGGCTTAAGGCCGGGGCACAAGTGCGGGCTAGGCTTAAGGCCGGGGCACAAGTTCGGGCTAGGCTTAAGGCCTGGGCACAAGTGCAGTGCGGGCTAGGCTTAAGGCCTGGGCACAAGTGCAGAGCTGGCTAGAATCAAGGCAGGGGGCACAAATGCTGGCTAGGCTTAAGGCATGGGCACAAGTGCCAGCTAGGCTTAAGGCCTGGGCACAAGTGCAGGCTAGGCTTAAGGCCTGAGCAAAAGTGCAGGCTAGGCTTAAGGCCGGGGCACAGGTGCAGGCTAGGCTTAAGGCCGGGGCACAGGTGCGGGCTAGGCTTAAGGCCGGGGCACAAGTGCGGGCTAGGTTTAAGGCCGGGGCACAAGTGCAGGCTAGGCTTAAGGCCGGGGCACAAGTGCGGGCTAGGCATAAGGCAGGGGCACAAGTGCGGGCTAGGCATAAGGCAGGGGCACAAGTGCGGGCTAGGCATAAGGCAGGGACACAAGTGCGGGCTAAACATAAGGCAGGGGCACAAGTGCAGGCTAGGCTTTAGGCCTGGGCACAAGTGCGGGCTAGGCTTAAGGCCTGGGCACAAGTGCGAGCTAGGCTTAAGGCCTGAGAAAAAGTGCGGGCTAGGATTAAGGCCTGGGCACAAGTGCGGGCTAGGCTTAAGGTCGGGGCACAAGTGCGGGCTAGGCTTAAGGCCGGGGCACAGGTGCGGGCTAGGCTTAAGGCCGGGGCACAGGTGCGGGCTAGGCTTAAGGCCGGGGCTCAAGTGCGGGCTAGGCTTAAGGCCGGGGCACAAGTGCGGGCTAGGCTTAAGGCCGGGGCACAAGTGCGGGCTAGGCATAAGGCAGCGGCACAAGTGCTGGTTAGGTATAAGGCAAGGGCACAAGTGCGGGCTAGGCGTAAGGCAGGGGCACAAGTGCGGGCTAGGCGTAAGGCAGGGGCACAAGTGCGGGCTAGGCATAAGGCAGGGGCACAAGTGCGGGCTAGGCATAAAGCAGGGGCACAAGTGCGGGCTAGGCATAAGGCAGCGGCACAAGTGCGGGCTAAACATAAGGCAGGGGCACAAGTGCAGGCTAGGCTTTAGGCCTGGGCACAATTGCGGGCTAGGCTTAAGGCAGGGGCACAAGTGTGGGCTAGGCTTAAGGCCGGGGCACAAGTGCGGGCTAGGCTTAAGGCCTGGGCACAAGTTCGGGCTAGGCTAAAGGCCTGGGCACAAGTGCGGGCTAGGCTTAAGGCCTGGGCACAAGTGCGGGCTAGGTTTAAGGCATGGGCACAAGTGCAGTGCGGGCTAGGCTTAAGGCCTGGGCACAAGTGCAGTGCTGGCTAGGATCAAGGCAGGGGGCACAAATGCTGGCTAGGCTTAAGGCATGGGCACAAGTGCCAGCTAGGCTTAAGGCCTGGGCACAAGTGCAGGCTAGGCTTAAGGCCTGAGCAAAAGTGCAGGCTAGGCATAAGGCCTGGGCACAAGTGCGGGCTAGGCTTAAGGCATGGGCACAAGTGCAGTGCTGGCTAGGCTTAAGGCCTGGGCACAAGTGCAGTGCTGGCTAGGATCAAGGCAGGGGCACAAGGGCGGGCCTGGCTTAAGGCAGTGGCACAAGGGCGGGCTTGGCTTAAGGCCAGGGCACAAGTGCGGGTTAGGCCTAAGGCCTGGGCACAAGTGCGGGCTTGGCTTAAGGCCTGGGCACAAGTGCGGGCTAGGCTTAAGGCCTGGGCACAAGTGTGGGCTAGGCTTAAGGCCGGGGCACAAGTGCGGGCTAGGCTTAAGGCCGGTGCACAAGTGCAGTGCTGGCTAGGATCAAGGCAGGGGGCACAAGTGCTGGCTAGGCTTAAGGCATGGGCACAAGTGCTGGCTAGGCTTAAGGCATGGGCACAAGTGCTGGCTAGGCTTAAGGCATACAGCTAACTCTTTGCACTCTTTGCATAAAGGGTTAGGCACCCATAGGGGTGAAGAGCTAGCTTTCACCCCTCTACTCTGTACTTGGACATTTAGGACTAGATCCTTTGTTGTACAGTGCGGAGCCTCTCCATAACCCCATGCTCCAAGCGACCAGGCAATTCTTGTCTGTCCTCCGTAAATGGGTAATGCCTTCTTCCCAATTACAGTCGTGCATGCGCATTCAGACGGGACAAGAGCGAAGAATGTAAAGCTGGCCCTATGTGCATAACCAACATGAAGCTGAAGACAAAAACAAACAAACAAGCATTCAAGGGGCTCAAAATTGCGGGCTAGGCTTAAGGCCTGGGCACAAGTGCGGGCTAGGCTTAAGGCCGGGGCACAAGTGCGGGCTAGGCTTAAGGCCGGGGCACAAGTGCGGGCTAGGCTTAAGGCCGGGGCACAAGTGCGGGCTAGGCTTAAGGCCGGGGCACAAGTGCGGGCTAGGCTTAAGGCCGGGGCAGAAGTGCGGGCTAGGCTTAAGGCCGGGGCACAAGTGCGGGCTAGGCTTAAGGCCTGGGCACAAGTGCGGGCTAGGCTTAAGGCCGGGGCACAAGTGCGGGCTAGGCCTAAGGCCTGGGCACAAGTGCGGGCTAGGCTTAAGGCCTGGGCACAAGTGCGGGCTAGGCTTAAGGCCTGGGCACAAGTGCGGGCTAGGCTTAAGGCCGGGGCACAAGTGCGGGCTAGGCTTAAGGCCGGGACACAAGTGCGGGCAAGGCTTAAGGCCGGGGCACAAGTGCGGGCTAGGTTTAAGGCCGGGGCACAAGTGCGGGCTAGGCTTAAGGCCGGGGCACAAGTGCGGGCTAGGCTTAAGGCCGGGGCACAAGTGCGGGCTAGGCTTAAGGCCGGGGCACAAGTTCGGGCTAGGCTTAAGGCCTGGGCACAAGTGCAGTGCGGGCTAGGCTTAAGGCCTGGGCACAAGTGCAGAGCTGGCTAGAATCAAGGCAGGGGGCACAAATGCTGGCTAGGCTTAAGGCATGGGCACAAGTGCCAGCTAGGCTTAAGGCCTGGGCACAAGTGCAGGCTAGGCTTAAGGCCTGAGCAAAAGTGCAGGCTAGGCTTAAGGCCGGGGCACAGGTGCAGGCTAGGCTTAAGGCCGGGGCACAGGTGCGGGCTAGGCTTAAGGAAGGGGCACAAGTGCGGGCTAGGTTTAAGGCCGGGGCACAAGTGCAGGCTAGGCTTAAGGCCGGGGCACAAGTGCGGGCTAGGCATAAGGCAGGGGCACAAGTGCGGGCTAGGCATAAGGCAGGGGCACAAGTGCGGGCTAGGCATAAGGCAGGGACACAAGTGCGGGCTAAACATAAGGCAGGGGCACAAGTGCAGGCTAGGCTTTAGGCCTGGGCACAAGTGCGGGCTAGGCTTAAGGCCTGGGCACAAGTGCGAGCTAGGCTTAAGGCCTGAGAAAAAGTGCGGGCTAGGATTAAGGCCTGGGCACAAGTGCGGGCTAGGCTTAAGGCCGGGGCACAAGTGCGGGCTAGGCTTAAGGCTGGGGCACAAGTGCGGGCTAGGCTTAAGGCCGGGGCACAAGTGCGGGCTAGGCTTAAGGCCGGGGCACAAGTGCGGGCTAGGCTTAAGGCCGGGGCACAAGTGCGGGCTAGGCTTAAGGCCGGGGCACAAGTGCGGGCTAGGCTTAAGGCCTGGGCACAAGTGCGGGCTAGGCTTAAGTCCGGGGCACAAGTGCGGGCTAGGCCTAAGGCCTGGGCACAAGTGCGGGCTAGGCTTAAGGCCTGGGCACAAGTGTGGGCTAGGCTTAAGGCCTGGGCACAAGTGCGGGCTAGGCTTAAGGCCGGGGCACAAGTGCGGGCTAGGCTTAAGGCCGGGACACAAGTGCCGGCTAGGCTTAAGGCCAGGGCACAAGTGCGGGCTAGGTTTAAGGCAGGAGGCACAAGTGCGGGCTAGGCTTAAGGCCGGGGCACAAGTGCGGGCTAGGCTTAAGGCCGGGGCACAAGTGCGGGCTAGGCTTAAGGCCGGGGCACAAGTGCGGGCTAGGCTTAAGGCCTGGGCACAAGTGCAGTGCGGGCTAGGCTTAAGGCCTGGGCACAAGTGCAGTGCTGGCTAGGATCAAGGCAGGGGGCACAAATGCTGGCTAGGCTTAAGGCATGGGCACAAGTGCCAGCTAGGCTTAAGGCCTGAGCAAAAGTGCAGGCTAGGCTTAAGGCCGGGGCACAGGTGCAGGCTAGGCTTAAGGCCCAGGCACAGGTGCGGGCTAGGCTTATGGCCGGGGCACAGGTGCGGGCTAGGCTTAAGGCCAGGGCACAAGTGCGGGCTAGGCTTAAGGCCGGGGCACAGGTGCGGGCTAGGCTTAAGGCCGGGGCACAGGTGCAGTCAAGGCTTAAGGCCGGGGCACAGGTGCGGGCTAGGCTTAAGGCCGGGGCACAGGTGTGGGCTAGGCTTAAGGCCGAGGCACAGGTGTGGGCTAGGCTTAAGGCCAAGGCACAGGTGCGGGCTAGGCTTCAGGCCGGGGCACAAGTGCGGGCTAGGCTTAAGGCCGGGGCACAAGTGCGGGCTAGGCTTAAGGCCGGGGCACAAGTGCAGTGCGGGCTAGGCTTAAGGCCTGGGCGCAAGTGCAGTGCTGGCTAGGATCAAGGCAGGGGGCACAAATGCTGGCTAGGCTTAAGGCATGGGCACAAGTGCCAGCTAGGCTTAAGGCCTGGGCACAAGTGCAGGCTAGGCTTAAGGCCTGAGCAAAAGTGCAGGCAGGGCTTAAGGCCGGGGAACAGGTGCAGGCTAGGCTTAAGGCCGGGGCACAGGTGCGGGCTAGGCTTAAGGCCGGGGCACAGGTGCGGGCTAGGCTTAAGGCCGGGGCACAAGTGCAGTGCGGGCTAGGCTTAAGGCCGGGGCACAAGTGCAGTGCGGGCTAGGCTTAAGGCCGGGGCACAAGTGCGGGCTAGGCTTAAGGCCGGGGCACAAGTGCGGGCTAGGCTTAAGGCCGGGGCACAAGTGCGGGCTAGGCTTAAGGCCGGGGCACAAGTGCGGGCTAGGCTTAAGGCCTGGGCACAAGTGCAGTGCGGGCTAGGCTTAAGGCAGGGGCACAAGTGCGGGCTAGGCATAAGGCAGGGACACAAGTGCGGGCTAAACATAAGGCAGGGGCACAAGTGCAGGCTAGGCTTTAGGCCTGGGCACAAGTGCGGGCTAGGCTTAAGGCCTGGGCACAAGTGCGAGCTAGGCTTAAGGCCTGAGAAAAAGTGCGGGCTAGGATTAAGGCCTGGGCACAAGTGCGGGCTAGGCTTAAGGCCGGGGCACAAGTGCGGGCTAGGCTTAAGGCTGGGGCACAAGTGCGGGCTAGGCTTAAGGCCGGGGCACAAGTGCGGGCTAGGCATAAGGCAGGGACACAAGTGCGTGCTAGGCATAAGGCAGGGACACAAGTGCGGGCTAAACATAAGGCAGGGGCACAAATGCAGGCTAGGCTTTAGGCCTGGGCACAAGTGCGGGCTAGGCTTAAGGCCTGGGCACAAGTGCGAGCTAGGCTTAAGGCCTGAGAAAAAGTGCGGGCTAGGCTTAAGGCCTGGGCACAAGTGTGGGCTAGGCTTAAGGCCTGGGCACAAGTGCGGGCTAGGCTTAAGGCCGGGGCACAAGTGCGGGCTAGGCTTAAGGCCGGGACACAAGTGCCGGCTAGGCTTAAGGCCAGGGCACAAGTGCGGGCTAGGTTTAAGGCAGGGGGCACAAGTGCGGGCTAGGCTTAAGGCCGGGGCACAAGTGCGGGCTAGGCTTAAGGCCGGGGCACAAGTGCGGGCTAGGCTTAAGGCCGGGGCACAAGTGCGGGCTAGGCTTAAGGCCTGGGCACAAGTGCAGTGCGGGCTAGGCTTAAGGCCTGGGCACAAGTGCAGTGCTGGCTAGGATCAAGGCAGGGGGCACAAATGCTGGCTAGGCTTAAGGCATGGGCACAAGTGCCAGCTAGGCTTAAGGCCTGAGCAAAAGTGCAGGCTAGGCTTAAGGCCGGGGCACAGGTGCAGGCTAGGCTTAAGGCCCGGGCACAGGTGCGGGCTAGGCTTATGGCCGGGGCACAGGTGCGGGCTAGGCTTAAGGCCAGGGCACAAGTGCGGGCTAGGCTTAAGGCCGGGGCACAGGTGCGGGCTAGGCTTAAGGCCGGGGCACAGGTGCAGTCAAGGCTTAAGGCCGGGGCACAGGTGCGGGCTAGGCTTAAGGCCGGGGCACAGGTGTGGGCTAGGCTTAAGGCCGAGGCACAGGTGTGGGCTAGGCTTAAGGCCAAGGCACAGGTGCGGGCTAGGCTTCAGGCCGGGGCACAAGTGCGGGCTAGGCTTAAGGCCGGGGCACAAGTGCGGGCTAGGCTTAAGGCCGGGGCACAAGTGCAGTGCGGGCTAGGCTTAAGGCCTGGGCGCAAGTGCAGTGCTGGCTAGGATCAAGGCAGGGGGCACAAATGCTGGCTAGGCTTAAGGCATGGGCACAAGTGCCAGCTAGGCTTAAGGCCTGGGCACAAGTGCAGGCTAGGCTTAAGGCCTGAGCAAAAGTGCAGGCAGGGCTTAAGGCCGGGGAACAGGTGCAGGCTAGGCTTAAGGCCGGGGCACAGGTGCGGGCTAGGCTTAAGGCCGGGGCACAGGTGCGGGCTAGGCTTAAGGCCGGGGCACAAGTGCAGTGCGGGCTAGGCTTAAGGCCGGGGCACAAGTGCAGTGCGGGCTAGGCTTAAGGCCGGGGCACAAGTGCGGGCTAGGCTTAAGGCCGGGGCACAAGTGCGGGCTAGGCTTAAGGCCGGGGCACAAGTGCGGGCTAGGCTTAAGGCCGGGGCACAAGTGCGGGCTAGGCTTAAGGCCTGGGCACAAGTGCAGTGCGGGCTAGGCTTAAGGCCTGGGCGCAAGTGCAGTGCTGGCTAGGATCAAGGCAGGGGGCACAAATGCTGGCTAGGCTTAAGGCATGGGCACAAGTGCCAGCTAGGCTTAAGGCCTGGGCACAAGTGCAGGCTAGGCTTAAGGCCTGAGCAAAAGTGCAGGCTAGGCTTAAGGCCGGGGCACAGGTGCAGGCTAGGCTTAAGGCCGGGGCACAGGTGTGGGCTAGGCTTAAGGCCGGGGCACAGGTGCGGGCTAGGCTTAAGGCCGGGGCTCAAGTGCGGGCTAGGCTTAAGGCCGGGGCACAAGTGCGGGCTAGGCTTAAGGCCGGGGCACAAGTGCGGGCTAGGCATAAGGCAGCGGCACAAGTGCTGGTTAGGTATAAGGCAAGGGCACAAGTGCGGGCTAGGCGTAAGGCAGGGGCACAAGTGCGGGCTAGGCGTAAGGCAGGGGCACAAGTGCGGGCTAGGCATAAGGCAGGGGCACAAGTGCGGGCTAGGCATAAAGCAGGGGCACAAGTGCGGGCTAGGCATAAGGCAGCGGCACAAGTGCGGGCTAAACATAAGGCAGGGGCACAAGTGCAGGCTAGGCTTTAGGCCTGGGCACAATTGCGGGCTAGGCTTAAGGCAGGGGCACAAGTGTGGGCTAGGCTTAAGGCCGGGGCACAAGTGCGGGCTAGGCTTAAGGCCTGGGCACAAGTTCGGGCTAGGCTAAAGGCCTGGGCACAAGTGCGGGCTAGGCTTAAGGCCTGGGCACAAGTGCGGGCTAGGTTTAAGGCATGGGCACAAGTGCAGTGCGGGCTAGGCTTAAGGCCTGGGCACAAGTGCAGTGCTGGCTAGGATCAAGGCAGGGGGCACAAATGCTGGCTAGGCTTAAGGCATGGGCACAAGTGCCAGCTAGGCTTAAGGCCTGGGCACAAGTGCAGGCTAGGCTTAAGGCCTGAGCAAAAGTGCAGGCTAGGCATAAGGCCTGGGCACAAGTGCGGGCTAGGCTTAAGGCATGGGCACAAGTGCAGTGCTGGCTAGGCTTAAGGCCTGGGCATAAGTGCAGTGCTGGCTAGGATCAAGGCAGGGGCACAAGGGCGGGCCTGGCTTAAGGCAGTGGCACAAGGGCGGGCTTGGCTTAAGGCCAGGGCACAAGTGCGGGCTAGGCCTAAGGCCTGGGCACAAGTGCGGGCTTGGCTTAAGGCCTGGGCACAAGTGCGGGCTAGGCTTAAGGCCTGGGCACAAGTGTGGGCTAGGCTTAAGGCCGGGGCACAAGTGCGGGCTAGGCTTAAGGCCGGTGCACAAGTGCAGTGCTGGCTAGGATCAAGGCAGGGGGCACAAGTGCTGGCTAGGCTTAAGGCCTGGGCACAAGTGTGGGCTAGGCTTAAGGCCTGGGCACAAGTGCGGGCTAGGCTTAAGGCCGGGGCACAAGTGCGGGCTAGGCTTAAGGCCGGGACACAAGTGCCGGCTAGGCTTAAGGCCAGGGCACAAGTGCGGGCTAGGTTTAAGGCAGGGGGCACAAGTGCGGGCTAGGCTTAAGGCCGGGGCACAAGTGCGGGCTAGGCTTAAGGCCGGGGCACAAGTGCGGGCTAGGCTTAAGGCCGGGGCACAAGTGCGGGCTAGGCTTAAGGCCTGGGCACAAGTGCAGTGCGGGCTAGGCTTAAGGCCTGGGCACAAGTGCAGTGCTGGCTAGGATCAAGGCAGGGGGCACAAATGCTGGCTAGGCTTAAGGCATGGGCACAAGTGCCAGCTAGGCTTAAGGCCTGAGCAAAAGTGCAGGCTAGGCTTAAGGCCGGGGCACAGGTGCAGGCTAGGCTTAAGGCCCGGGCACAGGTGCGGGCTAGGCTTATGGCCGAGGCACAGGTGCGGGCTAGGCTTAAGGCCAGGGCACAAGTGCGGGCTAGGCTTAAGGCCGGGGCACAGGTGCGGGCTAGGCTTAAGGCCGGGGCACAGGTGCAGTCAAGGCTTAAGGCCGGGGCACAGGTGCGGGCTAGGCTTAAGGCCGGGGCACAGGTGTGGGCTAGGCTTAAGGCCGAGGCACAGGTGTGGGCTAGGCTTAAGGCCAAGGCACAGGTGCGGGCTAGGCTTCAGGCCGGGGCACAAGTGCGGGCTAGGCTTAAGGCCGGGGCACAAGTGCGGGCTAGGCTTAAGGCCGGGGCACAAGTGCAGTGCGGGCTAGGCTTAAGGCCTGGGCGCAAGTGCAGTGCTGGCTAGGATCAAGGCAGGGGGCACAAATGCTGGCTAGGCTTAAGGCATGGGCACAAGTGCCAGCTAGGCTTAAGGCCTGGGCACAAGTGCAGGCTAGGCTTAAGGCCTGAGCAAAAGTGCAGGCAGGGCTTAAGGCCGGGGAACAGGTGCAGGCTAGGCTTAAGGCCGGGGCACAGGTGCGGGCTAGGCTTAAGGCCGGGGCACAGGTGCGGGCTAGGCTTAAGGCCGGGGCACAAGTGCAGTGCGGGCTAGGCTTAAGGCCGGGGCACAAGTGCAGTGCGGGCTAGGCTTAAGGCCGGGGCACAAGTGCGGGCTAGGCTTAAGGCCGGGGCACAAGTGCGGGCTAGGCTTAAGGCCGGGGCACAAGTGCGGGCTAGGCTTAAGGCCGGGGCACAAGTGCGGGCTAGGCTTAAGGCCTGGGCACAAGTGCAGTGCGGGCTAGGCTTAAGGCCTGGGCGCAAGTGCAGTGCTGGCTAGGATCAAGGCAGGGGGCACAAATGCTGGCTAGGCTTAAGGCATGGGCACAAGTGCCAGCTAGGCTTAAGGCCTGGGCACAAGTGCAGGCTAGGCTTAAGGCCTGAGCAAAAGTGCAGGCTAGGCTTAAGGCCGGGGCACAGGTGCAGGCTAGGCTTAAGGCCGGGGCACAGGTGCGGGCTAGGCTTAAGGCCGGGGCACAGGTGCGGGCTAGGCTTAAGGCCGGGGCTCAAGTGCGGGCTAGGCTTAAGGCCGGGGCACAAGTGCGGGCTAGGCTTAAGGCCGGGGCACAAGTGCGGGCTAGGCATAAGGCAGCGGCACAAGTGCTGGTTAGGTATAAGGCAAGGGCACAAGTGCGGGCTAGGCGTAAGGCAGGGGCACAAGTGCGGGCTAGGCGTAAGGCAGGGGCACAAGTGCGGGCTAGGCATAAGGCAGGGGCACAAGTGCGGGCTAGGCATAAAGCAGGGGCACAAGTGCGGGCTAGGCATAAGGCAGCGGCACAAGTGCGGGCTAAACATAAGGCAGGGGCACAAGTGCAGGCTAGGCTTTAGGCCTGGGCACAATTGCGGGCTAGGCTTAAGGCAGGGGCACAAGTGTGGGCTAGGCTTAAGGCCGGGGCACAAGTGCGGGCTAGGCTTAAGGCCTGGGCACAAGTTCGGGCTAGGCTAAAGGCCTGGGCACAAGTGCGGGCTAGGCTTAAGGCCTGGGCACAAGTGCGGGCTAGGTTTAAGGCATGGGCACAAGTGCAGTGCGGGCTAGGCTTAAGGCCTGGGCACAAGTGCAGTGCTGGCTAGGATCAAGGCAGGGGGCACAAATGCTGGCTAGGCTTAAGGCATGGGCACAAGTGCCAGCTAGGCTTAAGGCCTGGGCACAAGTGCAGGCTAGGCTTAAGGCCTGAGCAAAAGTGCAGGCTAGGCATAAGGCCTGGGCACAAGTGCGGGCTAGGCTTAAGGCATGGGCACAAGTGCAGTGCTGGCTAGGCTTAAGGCCTGGGCACAAGTGCAGTGCTGGCTAGGATCAAGGCAGGGGCACAAGGGCGGGCCTGGCTTAAGGCAGTGGCACAAGGGCGGGCTTGGCTTAAGGCCAGGGCACAAGTGCGGGCTAGGCCTAAGGCCTGGGCACAAGTGCGGGCTTGGCTTAAGGCCTGGGCACAAGTGCGGGCTAGGCTTAAGGCCTGGGCACAAGTGTGGGCTAGGCTTAAGGCCGGGGCACAAGTGCGGGCTAGGCTTAAGGCCGGTGCACAAGTGCAGTGCTGGCTAGGATCAAGGCAGGGGGCACAAGTGCTGGCTAGGCTTAAGGCATGGGCACAAGTGCTGGCTAGGCTTAAGGCATGGGCACAAGTGCTGGCTAGGCTTAAGGCATACAGCTAACTCTTTGCACTCTTTGCATAAAGGGTTAGGCACCCATAGGGGTGAAGAGCTAGCTTTCACCCCTCTACTCTGTACTTGGACATTTAGGACTAGATCCTTTGTTGTACAGTGCGGAGCCTCTCCATAACCCCATGCTCCAAGCGACCAGGCAATTCTTGTCTGTCCTCCGTAAATGGGTAATGCCTTCTTCCCAATTACAGTCGTGCATGCGCATTCAGACGGGACAAGAGCGAAGAATGTAAAGCTGGCCCTATGTGCATAACCAACATGAAGCTGAAGACAAAAACAAACAAACAAGCATTCAAGGGGCTCAAAATTGCGGGCTAGGCTTAAGGCCTGGGCACAAGTGCGGGCTAGGCTTAAGGCCGGGGCACAAGTGCGGGCTAGGCTTAAGGCCGGGGCACAAGTGCGGGCTAGGCTTAAGGCCGGGGCACAAGTGCGGGCTAGGCTTAAGGCCGGGGCACAAGTGCGGGCTAGGCTTAAGGCCGGGGCAGAAGTGCGGGCTAGGCTTAAGGCCGGGGCACAAGTGCGGGCTAGGCTTAAGGCCTGGGCACAAGTGCGGGCTAGGCTTAAGGCCGGGGCACAAGTGCGGGCTAGGCCTAAGGCCTGGGCACAAGTGCGGGCTAGGCTTAAGGCCTGGGCACAAGTGCGGGCTAGGCTTAAGGCCTGGGCACAAGTGCGGGCTAGGCTTAAGGCCGGGGCACAAGTGCGGGCTAGGCTTAAGGCCGGGACACAAGTGCGGGCAAGGCTTAAGGCCGGGGCACAAGTGCGGGCTAGGTTTAAGGCCGGGGCACAAGTGCGGGCTAGGCTTAAGGCCGGGGCACAAGTGCGGGCTAGGCTTAAGGCCGGGGCACAAGTGCGGGCTAGGCTTAAGGCCGGGGCACAAGTTCGGGCTAGGCTTAAGGCCTGGGCACAAGTGCAGTGCGGGCTAGGCTTAAGGCCTGGGCACAAGTGCAGAGCTGGCTAGAATCAAGGCAGGGGGCACAAATGCTGGCTAGGCTTAAGGCATGGGCACAAGTGCCAGCTAGGCTTAAGGCCTGGGCACAAGTGCAGGCTAGGCTTAAGGCCTGAGCAAAAGTGCAGGCTAGGCTTAAGGCCGGGGCACAGGTGCAGGCTAGGCTTAAGGCCGGGGCACAGGTGCGGGCTAGGCTTAAGGCCGGGGCACAAGTGCGGGCTAGGTTTAAGGCCGGGGCACAAGTGCAGGCTAGGCTTAAGGCCGGGGCACAAGTGCGGGCTAGGCATAAGGCAGGGGCACAAGTGCGGGCTAGGCATAAGGCAGGGGCACAAGTGCGGGCTAGGCATAAGGCAGGGACACAAGTGCGGGCTAAACATAAGGCAGGGGCACAAGTGCAGGCTAGGCTTTAGGCCTGGGCACAAGTGCGGGCTAGGCTTAAGGCCTGGGCACAAGTGCGAGCTAGGCTTAAGGCCTGAGAAAAAGTGCGGGCTAGGATTAAGGCCTGGGCACAAGTGCGGGCTAGGCTTAAGGCCGGGGCACAAGTGCGGGCTAGGCTTAAGGCTGGGGCACAAGTGCGGGCTAGGCTTAAGGCCGGGGCACAAGTGCGGGCTAGGCTTAAGGCCGGGGCACAAGTGCGGGCTAGGCTTAAGGCCGGGGCACAAGTGCGGGCTAGGCTTAAGGCCGGGGCACAAGTGCGGGCTAGGCTTAAGGCCTGGGCACAAGTGCGGGCTAGGCTTAAGTCCGGGGCACAAGTGCGGGCTAGGCCTAAGGCCTGGGCACAAGTGCGGGCTAGGCTTAAGGCCTGGGCACAAGTGTGGGCTAGGCTTAAGGCCTGGGCACAAGTGCGGGCTAGGCTTAAGGCCGGGGCACAAGTGCGGGCTAGGCTTAAGGCCGGGACACAAGTGCCGGCTAGGCTTAAGGCCAGGGCACAAGTGCGGGCTAGGTTTAAGGCAGGAGGCACAAGTGCGGGCTAGGCTTAAGGCCGGGGCACAAGTGCGGGCTAGGCTTAAGGCCGGGGCACAAGTGCGGGCTAGGCTTAAGGCCGGGGCACAAGTGCGGGCTAGGCTTAAGGCCTGGGCACAAGTGCAGTGCGGGCTAGGCTTAAGGCCTGGGAACAAGTGCAGTGCTGGCTAGGATCAAGGCAGGGGGCACAAATGCTGGCTAGGCTTAAGGCATGGGCACAAGTGCCAGCTAGGCTTAAGGCCTGAGCAAAAGTGCAGGCTAGGCTTAAGGCCGGGGCACAGGTGCAGGCTAGGCTTAAGGCCCGGGCACAGGTGCGGGCTAGGCTTATGGCCGGGGCACAGGTGCGGGCTAGGCTTAAGGCCAGGGCACAAGTGCGGGCTAGGCTTAAGGCCGGGGCACAGGTGCGGGCTAGGCTTAAGGCCGGGGCACAGGTGCAGTCAAGGCTTAAGGCCGGGGCACAGGTGCGGGCTAGGCTTAAGGCCGGGGCACAGGTGTGGGCTAGGCTTAAGGCCGAGGCACAGGTGTGGGCTAGGCTTAAGGCCAAGGCACAGGTGCGGGCTAGGCTTCAGGCCGGGGCACAAGTGCGGGCTAGGCTTAAGGCCGGGGCACAAGTGCGGGCTAGGCTTAAGGCCGGGGCACAAGTGCAGTGCGGGCTAGGCTTAAGGCCTGGGCGCAAGTGCAGTGCTGGCTAGGATCAAGGCAGGGGGCACAAATGCTGGCTAGGCTTAAGGCATGGGCACAAGTGCCAGCTAGGCTTAAGGCCTGGGCACAAGTGCAGGCTAGGCTTAAGGCCTGAGCAAAAGTGCAGGCAGGGCTTAAGGCCGGGGAACAGGTGCAGGCTAGGCTTAAGGCCGGGGCACAGGTGCGGGCTAGGCTTAAGGCCGGGGCACAGGTGCGGGCTAGGCTTAAGGCCGGGGCACAAGTGCAGTGCGGGCTAGGCTTAAGGCCGGGGCACAAGTGCAGTGCGGGCTAGGCTTAAGGCCGGGGCACAAGTGCGGGCTAGGCTTAAGGCCGGGGCACAAGTGCGGGCTAGGCTTAAGGCCGGGGCACAAGTGCGGGCTAGGCTTAAGGCTGGGGCACAAGTGCGGGCTAGGCTTAAGGCCTGGGCACAAGTGCAGTGCGGGCTAGGCTTAAGGCAGGGGCACAAGTGCGGGCTAGGCATAAGGCAGGGACACAAGTGCGGGCTAAACATAAGGCAGGGGCACAAGTGCAGGCTAGGCTTTAGGCCTGGGCACAAGTGCGGGCTAGGCTTAAGGCCTGGGCACAAGTGCGAGCTAGGCTTAAGGCCTGAGAAAAAGTGCGGGCTAGGATTAAGGCCTGGGCACAAGTGCGGGCTAGGCTTAAGGCCGGGGCACAAGTGCGGGCTAGGCTTAAGGCTGGGGCACAAGTGCGGGCTAGGCTTAAGGCCGGGGCACAAGTGCGGGCTAGGCATAAGGCAGGGACACAAGTGCGTGCTAGGCATAAGGCAGGGACACAAGTGCGGGCTAAACATAAGGCAGGGGCACAAATGCAGGCTAGGCTTTAGGCCTGGGCACAAGTGCGGGCTAGGCTTAAGGCCTGGGCACAAGTGCGAGCTAGGCTTAAGGCCTGAGAAAAAGTGCGGGCTAGGCTTAAGGCCTGGGCACAAGTGTGGGCTAGGCTTAAGGCCTGGGCACAAGTGCGGGCTAGGCTTAAGGCCGGGGCACAAGTGCGGGCTAGGCTTAAGGCCGGGACACAAGTGCCGGCTAGGCTTAAGGCCAGGGCACAAGTGCGGGCTAGGTTTAAGGCAGGGGGCACAAGTGCGGGCTAGGCTTAAGGCCGGGGCACAAGTGCGGGCTAGGCTTAAGGCCGGGGCACAAGTGCGGGCTAGGCTTAAGGCCGGGGCACAAGTGCGGGCTAGGCTTAAGGCCTGGGCACAAGTGCAGTGCGGGCTAGGCTTAAGGCCTGGGCACAAGTGCAGTGCTGGCTAGGATCAAGGCAGGGGGCACAAATGCTGGCTAGGCTTAAGGCATGGGCACAAGTGCCAGCTAGGCTTAAGGCCTGAGCAAAAGTGCAGGCTAGGCTTAAGGCCGGGGCACAGGTGCAGGCTAGGCTTAAGGCCCGGGCACAGGTGCGGGCTAGGCTTATGGCCGGGGCACAGGTGCGGGCTAGGCTTAAGGCCAGGGCACAAGTGCGGGCTAGGCTTAAGGCCGGGGCACAGGTGCGGGCTAGGCTTAAGGCCGGGGCACAGGTGCAGTCAAGGCTTAAGGCCGGGGCACAGGTGCGGGCTAGGCTTAAGGCCGGGGCACAGGTGTGGGCTAGGCTTAAGGCCGAGGCACAGGTGTGGGCTAGGCTTAAGGCCAAGGCACAGGTGCGGGCTAGGCTTCAGGCCGGGGCACAAGTGCGGGCTAGGCTTAAGGCCGGGGCACAAGTGCGGGCTAGGCTTAAGGCCGGGGCACAAGTGCAGTGTGGGCTAGGCTTAAGGCCTGGGCGCAAGTGCAGTGCTGGCTAGGATCAAGGCAGGGGGCACAAATGCTGGCTAGGCTTAAGGCATGGGCACAAGTGCCAGCTAGGCTTAAGGCCTGGGCACAAGTGCAGGCTAGGCTTAAGGCCTGAGCAAAAGTGCAGGCAGGGCTTAAGGCCGGGGAACAGGTGCAGGCTAGGCTTAAGGCCGGGGCACAGGTGCGGGCTAGGCTTAAGGCCGGGGCACAGGTGCGGGCTAGGCTTAAGGCCGGGGCACAAGTGCAGTGCGGGCTAGGCTTAAGGCCGGGGCACAAGTGCAGTGCGGGCTAGGCTTAAGGCCGGGGCACAAGTGCGGGCTAGGCTTAAGGCCGGGGCACAAGTGCGGGCTAGGCTTAAGGCCGGGGCACAAGTGCGGGCTAGGCTTAAGGCCGGGGCACAAGTGCGGGCTAGGCTTAAGGCCTGGGCACAAGTGCAGTGCGGGCTAGGCTTAAGGCCTGGGCGCAAGTGCAGTGCTGGCTAGGATCAAGGCAGGGGGCACAAATGCTGGCTAGGCTTAAGGCATGGGCACAAGTGCCAGCTAGGCTTAAGGCCTGGGCACAAGTGCAGGCTAGGCTTAAGGCCTGAGCAAAAGTGCAGGCTAGGCTTAAGGCCGGGGCACAGGTGCAGGCTAGGCTTAAGGCCGGGGCACAGGTGCGGGCTAGGCTTAAGGCCGGGGCACAGGTGCGGGCTAGGCTTAAGGCCGGGGCTCAAGTGCGGGCTAGGCTTAAGGCCGGGGCACAAGTGCGGGCTAGGCTTAAGTCCGGGGCACAAGTGCGGGCTAGGCATAAGGCAGCGGCACAAGTGCTGGTTAGGTATAAGGCAAGGGCACAAGTGCGGGCTAGGCGTAAGGCAGGGGCACAAGTGCGGGCTAGGCGTAAGGCAGGGGCACAAGTGCGGGCTAGGCATAAGGCAGGGGCACAAGTGCGGGCTAGGCATAAAGCAGGGGCACAAGTGCGGGCTAGGCATAAGGCAGCGGCACAAGTGCGGGCTAAACATAAGGCAGGGGCACAAGTGCAGGCTAGGCTTTAGGCCTGGGCACAATTGCGGGCTAGGCTTAAGGCAGGGGCACAAGTGTGGGCTAGGCTTAAGGCCGGGGCACAAGTGCGGGCTAGGCTTAAGGCCTGGGCACAAGTTCGGGCTAGGCTAAAGGCCTGGGCACAAGTGCGGGCTAGGCTTAAGGCCTGGGCACAAGTGCGGGCTAGGTTTAAGGCATGGGCACAAGTGCAGTGCGGGCTAGGCTTAAGGCCTGGGCACAAGTGCAGTGCTGGCTAGGATCAAGGCAGGGGGCACAAATGCTGGCTAGGCTTAAGGCATGGGCACAAGTGCCAGCTAGGCTTAAGGCCTGGGCACAAGTGCAGGCTAGGCTTAAGGCCTGAGCAAAAGTGCAGGCTAGGCATAAGGCCTGGGCACAAGTGCGGGCTAGGCTTAAGGCATGGGCACAAGTGCAGTGCTGGCTAGGCTTAAGGCCTGGGCACAAGTGCAGTGCTGGCTAGGATCAAGGCAGGGGCACAAGGGCGGGCCTGGCTTAAGGCAGTGGCACAAGGGCGGGCTTGGCTTAAGGCCAGGGCACAAGTGCGGGCTAGGCCTAAGGCCTGGGCACAAGTGCGGGCTTGGCTTAAGGCCTGGGCACAAGTGCGGGCTAGGCTTAAGGCCTGGGCACAAGTGTGGGCTAGGCTTAAGGCCGGGGCACAAGTGCGGGCTAGGCTTAAGGCCGGTGCACAAGTGCAGTGCTGGCTAGGATCAAGGCAGGGGGCACAAGTGCTGGCTAGGCTTAAGGCATGGGCACAAGTGCTGGCTAGGCTTAAGGCATGGGCACAAGTGCTGGCTAGGCTTAAGGCATACAGCTAACTCTTTGCACTCTTTGCATAAAGGGTTAGGCACCCATAGGGGTGAAGAGCTAGCTTTCACCCCTCTACTCTGTACTTGGACATTTAGGACTAGATCCTTTGTTGTACAGTGCGGAGCCTCTCCATAACCCCATGCTCCAAGCGACCAGGCAATTCTTGTCTGTCCTCCGTAAATGGGTAATGCCTTCTTCCCAATTACAGTCGTGCATGCGCATTCAGACGGGACAAGAGCGAAGAATGTAAAGCTGGCCCTATGTGCATAACCAACATGAAGCTGAAGACAAAAACAAACAAACAAGCATTCAAGGGGCTCAAAATTGCGGGCTAGGCTTAAGGCCTGGGCACAAGTGCGGGCTAGGCTTAAGGCCGGGGCACAAGTGCGGGCTAGGCTTAAGGCCGGGGCACAAGTGCGGGCTAGGCTTAAGGCCGGGGCACAAGTGCGGGCTAGGCTTAAGGCCGGGGCACAAGTGCGGGCTAGGCTTAAGGCCGGGGCAGAAGTGCGGGCTAGGCTTAAGGCCGGGGCACAAGTGCGGGCTAGGCTTAAGGCCTGGGCACAAGTGCGGGCTAGGCTTAAGGCCGGGGCACAAGTGCGGGCTAGGCCTAAGGCCTGGGCACAAGTGCGGGCTAGGCTTAAGGCCTGGGCACAAGTGCGGGCTAGGCTTAAGGCCTGGGCACAAGTGCGGGCTAGGCTTAAGGCCGGGGCACAAGTGCGGGCTAGGCTTAAGGCCGGGACACAAGTGCGGGCAAGGCTTAAGGCCGGGGCACAAGTGCGGGCTAGGTTTAAGGCCGGGGCACAAGTGCGGGCTAGGCTTAAGGCCGGGGCACAAGTGCGGGCTAGGCTTAAGGCCGGGGCACAAGTGCGGGCTAGGCTTAAGGCCGGGGCACAAGTTCGGGCTAGGCTTAAGGCCTGGGCACAAGTGCAGTGCGGGCTAGGCTTAAGGCCTGGGCACAAGTGCAGAGCTGGCTAGAATCAAGGCAGGGGGCACAAATGCTGGCTAGGCTTAAGGCATGGGCACAAGTGCCAGCTAGGCTTAAGGCCTGGGCACAAGTGCAGGCTAGGCTTAAGGCCTGAGCAAAAGTGCAGGCTAGGCTTAAGGCCGGGGCACAGGTGCAGGCTAGGCTTAAGGCCGGGGCACAGGTGCGGGCTAGGCTTAAGGCCGGGGCACAAGTGCGGGCTAGGTTTAAGGCCGGGGCACAAGTGCAGGCTAGGCTTAAGGCCGGGGCACAAGTGCGGGCTAGGCATAAGGCAGGGGCACAAGTGCGGGCTAGGCATAAGGCAGGGGCACAAGTGCGGGCTAGGCATAAGGCAGGGACACAAGTGCGGGCTAAACATAAGGCAGGGGCACAAGTGCAGGCTAGGCTTTAGGCCTGGGCACAAGTGCGGGCTAGGCTTAAGGCCTGGGCACAAGTGCGAGCTAGGCTTAAGGCCTGAGAAAAAGTGCGGGCTAGGATTAAGGCCTGGGCACAAGTGCGGGCTAGGCTTAAGGTCGGGGCACAAGTGCGGGCTAGGCTTAAGGCTGGGGCACAAGTGCGGGCTAGGCTTAAGGCCGGGGCACAAGTGCGGGCTAGGCTTAAGGCCGGGGCACAAGTGCGGGCTAGGCTTAAGGCCGGGGCACAAGTGCGGGCTAGGCTTAAGGCCGGGGCACAAGTGCGGGCTAGGCTTAAGGCCTGGGCACAAGTGCGGGCTAGGCTTAAGTCCGGGGCACAAGTGCGGGCTAGGCCTAAGGCCTGGGCACAAGTGCGGGCTAGGCTTAAGGCCTGGGCACAAGTGTGGGCAAGGCTTAAGGCCTGGGCACAAGTGCGGGCTAGGCTTAAGGCCGGGGCACAAGTGCGGGCTAGGCTTAAGGCCGGGACACAAGTGCCGGCTAGGCTTAAGGCCAGGGCACAAGTGCGGGCTAGGTTTAAGGCAGGAGGCACAAGTGCGGGCTAGGCTTAAGGCCGGGGCACAAGTGCGGGCTAGGCTTAAGGCCGGGGCACAAGTGCGGGCTAGGCTTAAGGCCGGGGCACAAGTGCGGGCTAGGCTTAAGGCCTGGGCACAAGTGCAGTGCGGGCTAGGCTTAAGGCCTGGGCACAAGTGCAGTGCTGGCTAGGATCAAGGCAGGGGGCACAAATGCTGGCTAGGCTTAAGGCATGGGCACAAGTGCCAGCTAGGCTTAAGGCCTGAGCAAAAGTGCAGGCTAGGCTTAAGGCCGGGGCACAGGTGCAGGCTAGGCTTAAGGCCCGGGCACAGGTGCGGGCTAGGCTTATGGCCGGGGCACAGGTGCGGGCTAGGCTTAAGGCCAGGGCACAAGTGCGGGCTAGGCTTAAGGCCGGGGCACAGGTGCGGGCTAGGCTTAAGGCCGGGGCACAGGTGCAGTCAAGGCTTAAGGCCGGGGCACAGGTGCGGGCTAGGCTTAAGGCCGGGGCACAGGTGTGGGCTAGGCTTAAGGCCGAGGCACAGGTGTGGGCTAGGCTTAAGGCCAAGGCACAGGTGCGGGCTAGGCTTCAGGCCGGGGCACAAGTGCGGGCTAGGCTTAAGGCCGGGGCACAAGTGCGGGCTAGGCTTAAGGCCGGGGCACAAGTGCAGTGCGGGCTAGGCTTAAGGCCTGGGCGCAAGTGCAGTGCTGGCTAGGATCAAGGCAGGGGGCACAAATGCTGGCTAGGCTTAAGGCATGGGCACAAGTGCCAGCTAGGCTTAAGGCCTGGGCACAAGTGCAGGCTAGGCTTAAGGCCTGAGCAAAAGTGCAGGCAGGGCTTAAGGCCGGGGAACAGGTGCAGGCTAGGCTTAAGGCCGGGGCACAGGTGCGGGCTAGGCTTAAGGCCGGGGCACAGGTGCGGGCTAGGCTTAAGGCCGGGGCACAAGTGCAGTGCGGGCTAGGCTTAAGGCCGGGGCACAAGTGCAGTGCGGGCTAGGCTTAAGGCCGGGGCACAAGTGCGGGCTAGGCTTAAGGCCGGGGCACAAGTGCGGGCTAGGCTTAAGGCCGGGGCACAAGTGCGGGCTAGGCTTAAGGCCGGGGCACAAGTGCGGGCTAGGCTTAAGGCCTGGGCACAAGTGCAGTGCGGGCTAGGCTTAAGGCCTGGGCGCAAGTGCAGTGCTGGCTAGGATCAAGGCAGGGGGCACAAATGCTGGCTAGGCTTAAGGCATGGGCACAAGTGCCAGCTAGGCTTAAGGCCTGGGCACAAGTGCAGGCTAGGCTTAAGGCCTGAGCAAAAGTGCAGGCTAGGCTTAAGGCCGGGGCACAGGTGCAGGCTAGGCTTAAGGCCGGGGCACAGGTGCGGGCTAGGCTTAAGGCCGGGGCACAGGTGCGGGCTAGGCTTAAGGCCGGGGCTCAAGTGCGGGCTAGGCTTAAGGCCGGGGCACAAGTGCGGGCTAGGCTTAAGGCCGGGGCACAAGTGCGGGCTAGGCATAAGGCAGCGGCACAAGTGCTGGTTAGGTATAAGGCAAGGGCACAAGTGCGGGCTAGGCGTAAGGCAGGGGCACAAGTGCGGGCTAGGCGTAAGGCAGGGGCACAAGTGCGGGCTAGGCATAAGGCAGGGGCACAAGTGCGGGCTAGGCATAAAGCAGGGGCACAAGTGCGGGCTAGGCATAAGGCAGCGGCACAAGTGCGGGCTAAACATAAGGCAGGGGCACAAGTGCAGGCTAGGCTTTAGGCCTGGGCACAATTGCGGGCTAGGCTTAAGGCAGGGGCACAAGTGTGGGCTAGGCTTAAGGCCGGGGCACAAGTGCGGGCTAGGCTTAAGGCCTGGGCACAAGTTCGGGCTAGGCTAAAGGCCTGGGCACAAGTGCGGGCTAGGCTTAAGGCCTGGGCACAAGTGCGGGCTAGGTTTAAGGCATGGGCACAAGTGCAGTGCGGGCTAGGCTTAAGGCCTGGGCACAAGTGCAGTGCTGGCTAGGATCAAGGCAGGGGGCACAAATGCTGGCTAGGCTTAAGGCATGGGCACAAGTGCCAGCTAGGCTTAAGGCCTGGGCACAAGTGCAGGCTAGGCTTAAGGCCTGAGCAAAAGTGCAGGCTAGGCATAAGGCCTGGGCACAAGTGCGGGCTAGGCTTAAGGCATGGGCACAAGTGCAGTGCTGGCTAGGCTTAAGGCCTGGGCACAAGTGCAGTGCTGGCTAGGATCAAGGCAGGGGCACAAGGGCGGGCCTGGCTTAAGGCAGTGGCACAAGGGCGGGCTTGGCTTAAGGCCAGGGCACAAGTGCGGGCTAGGCCTAAGGCCTGGGCACAAGTGCGGGCTTGGCTTAAGGCCTGGGCACAAGTGCGGGCTAGGCTTAAGGCCTGGGCACAAGTGTGGGCTAGGCTTAAGGCCGGGGCACAAGTGCGGGCTAGGCTTAAGGCCGGTGCACAAGTGCAGTGCTGGCTAGGATCAAGGCAGGGGGCACAAGTGCTGGCTAGGCTTAAGGCATGGGCACAAGTGCTGGCTAGGCTTAAGGCATGGGCACAAGTGCTGGCTAGGCTTAAGGCATACAGCTAACTCTTTGCACTCTTTGCATAAAGGGTTAGGCACCCATAGGGGTGAAGAGCTAGCTTTCACCCCTCTACTCTGTACTTGGACATTTAGGACTAGATCCTTTGTTGTACAGTGCGGAGCCTCTCCATAACCCCATGCTCCAAGCGACCAGGCAATTCTTGTCTGTCCTCCGTAAATGGGTAATGCCTTCTTCCCAATTACAGTCGTGCATGCGCATTCAGACGGGACAAGAGCGAAGAATGTAAAGCTGGCCCTATGTGCATAACCAACATGAAGCTGAAGACAAAAACAAACAAACAAGCATTCAAGGGGCTCAAAATTGCGGGCTAGGCTTAAGGCCTGGACACAAGTGCGGGCTAGGCTTAAGGCCGGGGCACAAGTGCGGGCTAGGCTTAAGGCCGGGGCACAAGTGCGGGCTAGGCTTAAGGCCGGGGCACAAGTGCGGGCTAGGCTTAAGGCCGGGGCACAAGTGCGGGCTAGGCTTAAGGCCGGGGCAGAAGTGCGGGCTAGGCTTAAGGCCGGGGCACAAGTGCGGGCTAGGCTTAAGGCCTGGGCACAAGTGCGGGCTAGGCTTAAGGCCGGGGCACAAGTGCGGGCTAGGCCTAAGGCCTGGGCACAAGTGCGGGCTAGGCTTAAGGCCTGGGCACAAGTGCGGGCTAGGCTTAAGGCCTGGGCACAAGTGCGGGCTAGGCTTAAGGCCGGGGCACAAGTGCGGGCTAGGCTTAAGGCCGGGACACAAGTGCGGGCAAGGCTTAAGGCCGGGGCACAAGTGCGGGCTAGGTTTAAGGCCGGGGCACAAGTGCGGGCTAGGCTTAAGGCCGGGGCACAAGTGCGGGCTAGGCTTAAGGCCGGGGCACAAGTGCGGGCTAGGCTTAAGGCCGGGGCACAAGTTCGGGCTAGGCTTAAGGCCTGGGCACAAGTGCAGTGCGGGCTAGGCTTAAGGCCTGGGCACAAGTGCAGAGCTGGCTAGAATCAAGGCAGGGGGCACAAATGCTGGCTAGGCTTAAGGCATGGGCACAAGTGCCAGCTAGGCTTAAGGCCTGGGCACAAGTGCAGGCTAGGCTTAAGGCCTGAGCAAAAGTGCAGGCAGGGCTTAAGGCCGGGGAACAGGTGCAGGCTAGGCTTAAGGCCGGGGCACAGGTGCGGGCTAGGCTTAAGGCCGGGGCACAGGTGCGGGCTAGGCTTAAGGCCGGGGCACAAGTTCGGGCTAGGCTTAAGGCCTGGGCACAAGTGCAGTGCGGGCTAGGCTTAAGGCCTGGGCGCAAGTGCAGTGCTGGCTAGGATCAAGGCAGGGGGCACAAATGCTGGCTAGGCTTAAGGCATGGGCACAAGTGCCAGCTAGGCTTAAGGCCTGGGCACAAGTGCAGGCTAGGCTTAAGGCCTGAGCAAAAGTGCAGGCAGGGCTTAAGGCCGGGGAACAGGTGCAGGCTAGGCTTAAGGCCGGGGCACAGGTGCGGGCTAGGCTTAAGGCCGGGGCACAGGTGCGGGCTAGGCTTAAGGCCGGGGCACAAGTGCAGTGCGGGCTAGGCTTAAGGCCGGGGCACAAGTGCAGTGCGGGCTAGGCTTAAGGCCGGGGCACAAGTGCGGGCTAGGCTTAAGGCCGGGGCACAAGTGCGGGCTAGGCTTAAGGCCGGGGCACAAGTGCGGGCTAGGCTTAAGGCTGGGGCACAAGTGCGGGCTAGGCTTAAGGCCTGGGCACAAGTGCAGTGCGGGCTAGGCTTAAGGCAGGGGCACAAGTGCGGGCTAGGCATAAGGCAGGGACACAAGTGCGGGCTAAACATAAGGCAGGGGCACAAGTGCAGGCTAGGCTTTAGGCCTGGGCACAAGTGCGGGCTAGGCTTAAGGCCTGGGCACAAGTGCGAGCTAGGCTTAAGGCCTGAGAAAAAGTGCGGGCTAGGATTAAGGCCTGGGCACAAGTGCGGGCTAGGCTTAAGGCCGGGGCACAAGTGCGGGCTAGGCTTAAGGCTGGGGCACAAGTGCGGGCTAGGCTTAAGGCCGGGGCACAAGTGCGGGCTAGGCATAAGGCAGGGACACAAGTGCGTGCTAGGCATAAGGCAGGGACACAAGTGCGGGCTAAACATAAGGCAGGGGCACAAATGCAGGCTAGGCTTTAGGCCTGGGCACAAGTGCGGGCTAGGCTTAAGGCCTGGGCACAAGTGCGAGCTAGGCTTAAGGCCTGAGAAAAAGTGCGGGCTAGGCTTAAGGCCTGGGCACAAGTGTGGGCTAGGCTTAAGGCCTGGGCACAAGTGCGGGCTAGGCTTAAGGCCGGGGCACAAGTGCGGGCTAGGCTTAAGGCCGGGACACAAGTGCCGGCTAGGCTTAAGGCCAGGGCACAAGTGCGGGCTAGGTTTAAGGCAGGGGGCACAAGTGCGGGCTAGGCTTAAGGCCGGGGCACAAGTGCGGGCTAGGCTTAAGGCCGGGGCACAAGTGCGGGCTAGGCTTAAGGCCGGGGCACAAGTGCGGGCTAGGCTTAAGGCCTGGGCACAAGTGCAGTGCGGGCTAGGCTTAAGGCCTGGGCACAAGTGCAGTGCTGGCTAGGATCAAGGCAGGGGGCACAAATGCTGGCTAGGCTTAAGGCATGGGCACAAGTGCCAGCTAGGCTTAAGGCCTGAGCAAAAGTGCAGGCTAGGCTTAAGGCCGGGGCACAGGTGCAGGCTAGGCTTAAGGCCCGGGCACAGGTGCGGGCTAGGCTTATGGCCGGGGCACAGGTGCGGGCTAGGCTTAAGGCCAGGGCACAAGTGCGGGCTAGGCTTAAGGCCGGGGCACAGGTGCGGGCTAGGCTTAAGGCCGGGGCACAGGTGCAGTCAAGGCTTAAGGCCGGGGCACAGGTGCGGGCTAGGCTTAAGGCCGGGGCACAGGTGTGGGCTAGGCTTAAGGCCGAGGCACAGGTGTGGGCTAGGCTTAAGGCCAAGGCACAGGTGCGGGCTAGGCTTCAGGCCGGGGCACAAGTGCGGGCTAGGCTTAAGGCCGGGGCACAAGTGCGGGCTAGGCTTAAGGCCGGGGCACAAGTGCAGTGCGGGCTAGGCTTAAGGCCTGGGCGCAAGTGCAGTGCTGGCTAGGATCAAGGCAGGGGGCACAAATGCTGGCTAGGCTTAAGGCATGGGCACAAGTGCCAGCTAGGCTTAAGGCCTGGGCACAAGTGCAGGCTAGGCTTAAGGCCTGAGCAAAAGTGCAGGCAGGGCTTAAGGCCGGGGAACAGGTGCAGGCTAGGCTTAAGGCCGGGGCACAGGTGCGGGCTAGGCTTAAGGCCGGGGCACAGGTGCGGGCTAGGCTTAAGGCCGGGGCACAAGTGCAGTGCGGGCTAGGCTTAAGGCCGGGGCACAAGTGCAGTGCGGGCTAGGCTTAAGGCCGGGGCACAAGTGCGGGCTAGGCTTAAGGCCGGGGCACAAGTGCGGGCTAGGCTTAAGGCCGGGGCACAAGTGCGGGCTAGGCTTAAGGCCGGGGCACAAGTGCGGGCTAGGCTTAAGGCCTGGGCACAAGTGCAGTGCGGGCTAGGCTTAAGGCCTGGGCGCAAGTGCAGTGCTGGCTAGGATCAAGGCAGGGGGCACAAATGCTGGCTAGGCTTAAGGCATGGGCACAAGTGCCAGCTAGGCTTAAGGCCTGGGCACAAGTGCAGGCTAGGCTTAAGGCCTGAGCAAAAGTGCAGGCTAGGCTTAAGGCCGGGGCACAGGTGCAGGCTAGGCTTAAGGCCGGGGCACAGGTGCGGGCTAGGCTTAAGGCCGGGGCACAGGTGCGGGCTAGGCTTAAGGCCGGGGCTCAAGTGCGGGCTAGGCTTAAGGCCGGGGCACAAGTGCGGGCTAGGCTTAAGTCCGGGGCACAAGTGCGGGCTAGGCATAAGGCAGCGGCACAAGTGCTGGTTAGGTATAAGGCAAGGGCACAAGTGCGGGCTAGGCGTAAGGCAGGGGCACAAGTGCGGGCTAGGCGTAAGGCAGGGGCACAAGTGCGGGCTAGGCATAAGGCAGGGGCACAAGTGCGGGCTAGGCATAAAGCAGGGGCACAAGTGCGGGCTAGGCATAAGGCAGCGGCACAAGTGCGGGCTAAACATAAGGCAGGGGCACAAGTGCAGGCTAGGCTTTAGGCCTGGGCACAATTGCGGGCTAGGCTTAAGGCAGGGGCACAAGTGTGGGCTAGGCTTAAGGCCGGGGCACAAGTGCGGGCTAGGCTTAAGGCCTGGGCACAAGTTCGGGCTAGGCTAAAGGCCTGGGCACAAGTGCGGGCTAGGCTTAAGGCCTGGGCACAAGTGCGGGCTAGGTTTAAGGCATGGGCACAAGTGCAGTGCGGGCTAGGCTTAAGGCCTGGGCACAAGTGCAGTGCTGGCTAGGATCAAGGCAGGGGGCACAAATGCTGGCTAGGCTTAAGGCATGGGCACAAGTGCCAGCTAGGCTTAAGGCCTGGGCACAAGTGCAGGCTAGGCTTAAGGCCTGAGCAAAAGTGCAGGCTAGGCATAAGGCCTGGGCACAAGTGCGGGCTAGGCTTAAGGCATGGGCACAAGTGCAGTGCTGGCTAGGCTTAAGGCCTGGGCACAAGTGCAGTGCTGGCTAGGATCAAGGCAGGGGCACAAGGGCGGGCCTGGCTTAAGGCAGTGGCACAAGGGCGGGCTTGGCTTAAGGCCAGGGCACAAGTGCGGGCTAGGCCTAAGGCCTGGGCACAAGTGCGGGCTTGGCTTAAGGCCTGGGCACAAGTGCGGGCTAGGCTTAAGGCCTGGGCACAAGTGTGGGCTAGGCTTAAGGCCGGGGCACAAGTGCGGGCTAGGCTTAAGGCCGGTGCACAAGTGCAGTGCTGGCTAGGATCAAGGCAGGGGGCACAAGTGCTGGCTAGGCTTAAGGCATGGGCACAAGTGCTGGCTAGGCTTAAGGCATGGGCACAAGTGCTGGCTAGGCTTAAGGCATACAGCTAACTCTTTGCACTCTTTGCATAAAGGGTTAGGCACCCATAGGGGTGAAGAGCTAGCTTTCACCCCTCTACTCTGTACTTGGACATTTAGGACTAGATCCTTTGTTGTACAGTGCGGAGCCTCTCCATAACCCCATGCTCCAAGCGACCAGGCAATTCTTGTCTGTCCTCCGTAAATGGGTAATGCCTTCTTCCCAATTACAGTCGTGCATGCGCATTCAGACGGGACAAGAGCGAAGAATGTAAAGCTGGCCCTATGTGCATAACCAACATGAAGCTGAAGACAAAAACAAACAAACAAGCATTCAAGGGGCTCAAAATTGCGGGCTAGGCTTAAGGCCTGGGCACAAGTGCGGGCTAGGCTTAAGGCCGGGGCACAAGTGCGGGCTAGGCTTAAGGCCGGGGCACAAGTGCGGGCTAGGCTTAAGGCCGGGGCACAAGTGCGGGCTAGGCTTAAGGCCGGGGCACAAGTGCGGGCTAGGCTTAAGGCCGGGGCAGAAGTGCGGGCTAGGCTTAAGGCCGGGGCACAAGTGCGGGCTAGGCTTAAGGCCTGGGCACAAGTGCGGGCTAGGCTTAAGGCCGGGGCACAAGTGCGGGCTAGGCCTAAGGCCTGGGCACAAGTGCGGGCTAGGCTTAAGGCCTGGGCACAAGTGCGGGCTAGGCTTAAGGCCTGGGCACAAGTGCGGGCTAGGCTTAAGGCCGGGGCACAAGTGCGGGCTAGGCTTAAGGCCGGGACACAAGTGCGGGCAAGGCTTAAGGCCGGGGCACAAGTGCGGGCTAGGTTTAAGGCCGGGGCACAAGTGCGGGCTAGGCTTAAGGCCGGGGCACAAGTGCGGGCTAGGCTTAAGGCCGGGGCACAAGTGCGGGCTAGGCTTAAGGCCGGGGCACAAGTTCGGGCTAGGCTTAAGGCCTGGGCACAAGTGCAGTGCGGGCTAGGCTTAAGGCCTGGGCACAAGTGCAGAGCTGGCTAGAATCAAGGCAGGGGGCACAAATGCTGGCTAGGCTTAAGGCATGGGCACAAGTGCCAGCTAGGCTTAAGGCCTGGGCACAAGTGCAGGCTAGGCTTAAGGCCTGAGCAAAAGTGCAGGCTAGGCTTAAGGCCGGGGCACAGGTGCAGGCTAGGCTTAAGGCCGGGGCACAGGTGCGGGCTAGGCTTAAGGCCGGGGCACAAGTGCGGGCTAGGTTTAAGGCCGGGGCACAAGTGCAGGCTAGGCTTAAGGCCGGGGCACAAGTGCGGGCTAGGCATAAGGCAGGGGCACAAGTGCGGGCTAGGCATAAGGCAGGGGCACAAGTGCGGGCTAGGCATAAGGCAGGGACACAAGTGCGGGCTAAACATAAGGCAGGGGCACAAGTGCAGGCTAGGCTTTAGGCCTGGGCACAAGTGCGGGCTAGGCTTAAGGCCTGGGCACAAGTGCGAGCTAGGCTTAAGGCCTGAGAAAAAGTGCGGGCTAGGATTAAGGCCTGGGCACAAGTGCGGGCTAGGCTTAAGGTCGGGGCACAAGTGCGGGCTAGGCTTAAGGCTGGGGCACAAGTGCGGGCTAGGCTTAAGGCCGGGGCACAAGTGCGGGCTAGGCTTAAGGCCGGGGCACAAGTGCGGGCTAGGCTTAAGGCCGGGGCACAAGTGCGGGCTAGGCTTAAGGCCGGGGCACAAGTGCGGGCTAGGCTTAAGGCCTGGGCACAAGTGCGGGCTAGGCTTAAGTCCGGGGCACAAGTGCGGGCTAGGCCTAAGGCCTGGGCACAAGTGCGGGCTAGGCTTAAGGCCTGGGCACAAGTGTGGGCAAGGCTTAAGGCCTGGGCACAAGTGCGGGCTAGGCTTAAGGCCGGGGCACAAGTGCGGGCTAGGCTTAAGGCCGGGACACAAGTGCCGGCTAGGCTTAAGGCCAGGGCACAAGTGCGGGCTAGGTTTAAGGCAGGAGGCACAAGTGCGGGCTAGGCTTAAGGCCGGGGCACAAGTGCGGGCTAGGCTTAAGGCCGGGGCACAAGTGCGGGCTAGGCTTAAGGCCGGGGCACAAGTGCGGGCTAGGCTTAAGGCCTGGGCACAAGTGCAGTGCGGGCTAGGCTTAAGGCCTGGGCACAAGTGCAGTGCTGGCTAGGATCAAGGCAGGGGGCACAAATGCTGGCTAGGCTTAAGGCATGGGCACAAGTGCCAGCTAGGCTTAAGGCCTGAGCAAAAGTGCAGGCTAGGCTTAAGGCCGGGGCACAGGTGCAGGCTAGGCTTAAGGCCCGGGCACAGGTGCGGGCTAGGCTTATGGCCGGGGCACAGGTGCGGGCTAGGCTTAAGGCCAGGGCACAAGTGCGGGCTAGGCTTAAGGCCGGGGCACAGGTGCGGGCTAGGCTTAAGGCCGGGGCACAGGTGCAGTCAAGGCTTAAGGCCGGGGCACAGGTGCGGGCTAGGCTTAAGGCCGGGGCACAGGTGTGGGCTAGGCTTAAGGCCGAGGCACAGGTGTGGGCTAGGCTTAAGGCCAAGGCACAGGTGCGGGCTAGGCTTCAGGCCGGGGCACAAGTGCGGGCTAGGCTTAAGGCCGGGGCACAAGTGCGGGCTAGGCTTAAGGCCGGGGCACAAGTGCAGTGCGGGCTAGGCTTAAGGCCTGGGCGCAAGTGCAGTGCTGGCTAGGATCAAGGCAGGGGGCACAAATGCTGGCTAGGCTTAAGGCATGGGCACAAGTGCCAGCTAGGCTTAAGGCCTGGGCACAAGTGCAGGCTAGGCTTAAGGCCTGAGCAAAAGTGCAGGCAGGGCTTAAGGCCGGGGAACAGGTGCAGGCTAGGCTTAAGGCCGGGGCACAGGTGCGGGCTAGGCTTAAGGCCGGGGCACAGGTGCGGGCTAGGCTTAAGGCCGGGGCACAAGTGCAGTGCGGGCTAGGCTTAAGGCCGGGGCACAAGTGCAGTGCGGGCTAGGCTTAAGGCCGGGGCACAAGTGCGGGCTAGGCTTAAGGCCGGGGCACAAGTGCGGGCTAGGCTTAAGGCCGGGGCACAAGTGCGGGCTAGGCTTAAGGCCGGGGCACAAGTGCGGGCTAGGCTTAAGGCCTGGGCACAAGTGCAGTGCGGGCTAGGCTTAAGGCCTGGGCGCAAGTGCAGTGCTGGCTAGGATCAAGGCAGGGGGCACAAATGCTGGCTAGGCTTAAGGCATGGGCACAAGTGCCAGCTAGGCTTAAGGCCTGGGCACAAGTGCAGGCTAGGCTTAAGGCCTGAGCAAAAGTGCAGGCTAGGCTTAAGGCCGGGGCACAGGTGCAGGCTAGGCTTAAGGCCGGGGCACAGGTGCGGGCTAGGCTTAAGGCCGGGGCACAGGTGCGGGCTAGGCTTAAGGCCGGGGCTCAAGTGCGGGCTAGGCTTAAGGCCGGGGCACAAGTGCGGGCTAGGCTTAAGGCCGGGGCACAAGTGCGGGCTAGGCATAAGGCAGCGGCACAAGTGCTGGTTAGGTATAAGGCAAGGGCACAAGTGCGGGCTAGGCGTAAGGCAGGGGCACAAGTGCGGGCTAGGCGTAAGGCAGGGGCACAAGTGCGGGCTAGGCATAAGGCAGGGGCACAAGTGCGGGCTAGGCATAAAGCAGGGGCACAAGTGCGGGCTAGGCATAAGGCAGCGGCACAAGTGCGGGCTAAACATAAGGCAGGGGCACAAGTGCAGGCTAGGCTTTAGGCCTGGGCACAATTGCGGGCTAGGCTTAAGGCAGGGGCACAAGTGTGGGCTAGGCTTAAGGCCGGGGCACAAGTGCGGGCTAGGCTTAAGGCCTGGGCACAAGTTCGGGCTAGGCTAAAGGCCTGGGCACAAGTGCGGGCTAGGCTTAAGGCCTGGGCACAAGTGCGGGCTAGGTTTAAGGCATGGGCACAAGTGCAGTGCGGGCTAGGCTTAAGGCCTGGGCACAAGTGCAGTGCTGGCTAGGATCAAGGCAGGGGGCACAAATGCTGGCTAGGCTTAAGGCATGGGCACAAGTGCCAGCTAGGCTTAAGGCCTGGGCACAAGTGCAGGCTAGGCTTAAGGCCTGAGCAAAAGTGCAGGCTAGGCATAAGGCCTGGGCACAAGTGCGGGCTAGGCTTAAGGCATGGGCACAAGTGCAGTGCTGGCTAGGCTTAAGGCCTGGGCACAAGTGCAGTGCTGGCTAGGATCAAGGCAGGGGCACAAGGGCGGGCCTGGCTTAAGGCAGTGGCACAAGGGCGGGCTTGGCTTAAGGCCAGGGCACAAGTGCGGGCTAGGCCTAAGGCCTGGGCACAAGTGCGGGCTTGGCTTAAGGCCTGGGCACAAGTGCGGGCTAGGCTTAAGGCCTGGGCACAAGTGTGGGCTAGGCTTAAGGCCGGGGCACAAGTGCGGGCTAGGCTTAAGGCCGGTGCACAAGTGCAGTGCTGGCTAGGATCAAGGCAGGGGGCACAAGTGCTGGCTAGGCTTAAGGCATGGGCACAAGTGCTGGCTAGGCTTAAGGCATGGGCACAAGTGCTGGCTAGGCTTAAGGCATACAGCTAACTCTTTGCACTCTTTGCATAAAGGGTTAGGCACCCATAGGGGTGAAGAGCTAGCTTTCACCCCTCTACTCTGTACTTGGACATTTAGGACTAGATCCTTTGTTGTACAGTGCGGAGCCTCTCCATAACCCCATGCTCCAAGCGACCAGGCAATTCTTGTCTGTCCTCCGTAAATGGGTAATGCCTTCTTCCCAATTACAGTCGTGCATGCGCATTCAGACGGGACAAGAGCGAAGAATGTAAAGCTGGCCCTATGTGCATAACCAACATGAAGCTGAAGACAAAAACAAACAAACAAGCATTCAAGGGGCTCAAAATTGCGGGCTAGGCTTAAGGCCTGGACACAAGTGCGGGCTAGGCTTAAGGCCGGGGCACAAGTGCGGGCTAGGCTTAAGGCCGGGGCACAAGTGCGGGCTAGGCTTAAGGCCGGGGCACAAGTGCGGGCTAGGCTTAAGGCCGGGGCACAAGTGCGGGCTAGGCTTAAGGCCGGGGCAGAAGTGCGGGCTAGGCTTAAGGCCGGGGCACAAGTGCGGGCTAGGCTTAAGGCCTGGGCACAAGTGCGGGCTAGGCTTAAGGCCGGGGCACAAGTGCGGGCTAGGCCTAAGGCCTGGGCACAAGTGCGGGCTAGGCTTAAGGCCTGGGCACAAGTGCGGGCTAGGCTTAAGGCCTGGGCACAAGTGCGGGCTAGGCTTAAGGCCGGGGCACAAGTGCGGGCTAGGCTTAAGGCCGGGACACAAGTGCGGGCAAGGCTTAAGGCCGGGGCACAAGTGCGGGCTAGGTTTAAGGCCGGGGCACAAGTGCGGGCTAGGCTTAAGGCCGGGGCACAAGTGCGGGCTAGGCTTAAGGCCGGGGCACAAGTGCGGGCTAGGCTTAAGGCCGGGGCACAAGTTCGGGCTAGGCTTAAGGCCTGGGCACAAGTGCAGTGCGGGCTAGGCTTAAGGCCTGGGCACAAGTGCAGAGCTGGCTAGAATCAAGGCAGGGGGCACAAATGCTGGCTAGGCTTAAGGCATGGGCACAAGTGCCAGCTAGGCTTAAGGCCTGGGCACAAGTGCAGGCTAGGCTTAAGGCCTGAGCAAAAGTGCAGGCAGGGCTTAAGGCCGGGGAACAGGTGCAGGCTAGGCTTAAGGCCGGGGCACAGGTGCGGGCTAGGCTTAAGGCCGGGGCACAGGTGCGGGCTAGGCTTAAGGCCGGGGCACAAGTTCGGGCTAGGCTTAAGGCCTGGGCACAAGTGCAGTGCGGGCTAGGCTTAAGGCCTGGGCGCAAGTGCAGTGCTGGCTAGGATCAAGGCAGGGGGCACAAATGCTGGCTAGGCTTAAGGCATGGGCACAAGTGCCAGCTAGGCTTAAGGCCTGGGCACAAGTGCAGGCTAGGCTTAAGGCCTGAGCAAAAGTGCAGGCAGGGCTTAAGGCCGGGGAACAGGTGCAGGCTAGGCTTAAGGCCGGGGCACAGGTGCGGGCTAGGCTTAAGGCCGGGGCACAGGTGCGGGCTAGGCTTAAGGCCGGGGCACAAGTGCAGTGCGGGCTAGGCTTAAGGCCGGGGCACAAGTGCAGTGCGGGCTAGGCTTAAGGCCGGGGCACAAGTGCGGGCTAGGCTTAAGGCCGGGGCACAAGTGCGGGCTAGGCTTAAGGCCGGGGCACAAGTGCGGGCTAGGCTTAAGGCTGGGGCACAAGTGCGGGCTAGGCTTAAGGCCTGGGCACAAGTGCAGTGCGGGCTAGGCTTAAGGCAGGGGCACAAGTGCGGGCTAGGCATAAGGCAGGGACACAAGTGCGGGCTAAACATAAGGCAGGGGCACAAGTGCAGGCTAGGCTTTAGGCCTGGGCACAAGTGCGGGCTAGGCTTAAGGCCTGGGCACAAGTGCGAGCTAGGCTTAAGGCCTGAGAAAAAGTGCGGGCTAGGATTAAGGCCTGGGCACAAGTGCGGGCTAGGCTTAAGGCCGGGGCACAAGTGCGGGCTAGGCTTAAGGCTGGGGCACAAGTGCGGGCTAGGCTTAAGGCCGGGGCACAAGTGCGGGCTAGGCATAAGGCAGGGACACAAGTGCGTGCTAGGCATAAGGCAGGGACACAAGTGCGGGCTAAACATAAGGCAGGGGCACAAATGCAGGCTAGGCTTTAGGCCTGGGCACAAGTGCGGGCTAGGCTTAAGGCCTGGGCACAAGTGCGAGCTAGGCTTAAGGCCTGAGAAAAAGTGCGGGCTAGGCTTAAGGCCTGGGCACAAGTGTGGGCTAGGCTTAAGGCCTGGGCACAAGTGCGGGCTAGGCTTAAGGCCGGGGCACAAGTGCGGGCTAGGCTTAAGGCCGGGACACAAGTGCCGGCTAGGCTTAAGGCCAGGGCACAAGTGCGGGCTAGGTTTAAGGCAGGGGGCACAAGTGCGGGCTAGGCTTAAGGCCGGGGCACAAGTGCGGGCTAGGCTTAAGGCCGGGGCACAAGTGCGGGCTAGGCTTAAGGCCGGGGCACAAGTGCGGGCTAGGCTTAAGGCCTGGGCACAAGTGCAGTGCGGGCTAGGCTTAAGGCCTGGGCACAAGTGCAGTGCTGGCTAGGATCAAGGCAGGGGGCACAAATGCTGGCTAGGCTTAAGGCATGGGCACAAGTGCCAGCTAGGCTTAAGGCCTGAGCAAAAGTGCAGGCTAGGCTTAAGGCCGGGGCACAGGTGCAGGCTAGGCTTAAGGCCCGGGCACAGGTGCGGGCTAGGCTTATGGCCGGGGCACAGGTGCGGGCTAGGCTTAAGGCCAGGGCACAAGTGCGGGCTAGGCTTAAGGCCGGGGCACAGGTGCGGGCTAGGCTTAAGGCCGGGGCACAGGTGCAGTCAAGGCTTAAGGCCGGGGCACAGGTGCGGGCTAGGCTTAAGGCCGGGGCACAGGTGTGGGCTAGGCTTAAGGCCGAGGCACAGGTGTGGGCTAGGCTTAAGGCCAAGGCACAGGTGCGGGCTAGGCTTCAGGCCGGGGCACAAGTGCGGGCTAGGCT
This sequence comes from Ranitomeya imitator, assembly GCF_032444005.1. Taxonomy (NCBI): domain Eukaryota; kingdom Metazoa; phylum Chordata; class Amphibia; order Anura; family Dendrobatidae; genus Ranitomeya; species Ranitomeya imitator. The sequence continues at coordinate 153,757,055 of NC_091286.1, forward strand.
TAAGGCCGGGGCACAAGTGCGGGCTAGGCTTAAGGCCGGGGCACAAGTGCAGTGCGGGCTAGGCTTAAGGCCTGGGCGCAAGTGCAGTGCTGGCTAGGATCAAGGCAGGGGGCACAAATGCTGGCTAGGCTTAAGGCATGGGCACAAGTGCCAGCTAGGCTTAAGGCCTGGGCACAAGTGCAGGCTAGGCTTAAGGCCTGAGCAAAAGTGCAGGCAGGGCTTAAGGCCGGGGAACAGGTGCAGGCTAGGCTTAAGGCCGGGGCACAGGTGCGGGCTAGGCTTAAGGCCGGGGCACAGGTGCGGGCTAGGCTTAAGGCCGGGGCACAAGTGCAGTGCGGGCTAGGCTTAAGGCCGGGGCACAAGTGCAGTGCGGGCTAGGCTTAAGGCCGGGGCACAAGTGCGGGCTAGGCTTAAGGCCGGGGCACAAGTGCGGGCTAGGCTTAAGGCCGGGGCACAAGTGCGGGCTAGGCTTAAGGCCGGGGCACAAGTGCGGGCTAGGCTTAAGGCCTGGGCACAAGTGCAGTGCGGGCTAGGCTTAAGGCCTGGGCGCAAGTGCAGTGCTGGCTAGGATCAAGGCAGGGGGCACAAATGCTGGCTAGGCTTAAGGCATGGGCACAAGTGCCAGCTAGGCTTAAGGCCTGGGCACAAGTGCAGGCTAGGCTTAAGGCCTGAGCAAAAGTGCAGGCTAGGCTTAAGGCCGGGGCACAGGTGCAGGCTAGGCTTAAGGCCGGGGCACAGGTGCGGGCTAGGCTTAAGGCCGGGGCACAGGTGCGGGCTAGGCTTAAGGCCGGGGCTCAAGTGCGGGCTAGGCTTAAGGCCGGGGCACAAGTGCGGGCTAGGCTTAAGTCCGGGGCACAAGTGCGGGCTAGGCATAAGGCAGCGGCACAAGTGCTGGTTAGGTATAAGGCAAGGGCACAAGTGCGGGCTAGGCGTAAGGCAGGGGCACAAGTGCGGGCTAGGCGTAAGGCAGGGGCACAAGTGCGGGCTAGGCATAAGGCAGGGGCACAAGTGCGGGCTAGGCATAAAGCAGGGGCACAAGTGCGGGCTAGGCATAAGGCAGCGGCACAAGTGCGGGCTAAACATAAGGCAGGGGCACAAGTGCAGGCTAGGCTTTAGGCCTGGGCACAATTGCGGGCTAGGCTTAAGGCAGGGGCACAAGTGTGGGCTAGGCTTAAGGCCGGGGCACAAGTGCGGGCTAGGCTTAAGGCCTGGGCACAAGTTCGGGCTAGGCTAAAGGCCTGGGCACAAGTGCGGGCTAGGCTTAAGGCCTGGGCACAAGTGCGGGCTAGGTTTAAGGCATGGGCACAAGTGCAGTGCGGGCTAGGCTTAAGGCCTGGGCACAAGTGCAGTGCTGGCTAGGATCAAGGCAGGGGGCACAAATGCTGGCTAGGCTTAAGGCATGGGCACAAGTGCCAGCTAGGCTTAAGGCCTGGGCACAAGTGCAGGCTAGGCTTAAGGCCTGAGCAAAAGTGCAGGCTAGGCATAAGGCCTGGGCACAAGTGCGGGCTAGGCTTAAGGCATGGGCACAAGTGCAGTGCTGGCTAGGCTTAAGGCCTGGGCACAAGTGCAGTGCTGGCTAGGATCAAGGCAGGGGCACAAGGGCGGGCCTGGCTTAAGGCAGTGGCACAAGGGCGGGCTTGGCTTAAGGCCAGGGCACAAGTGCGGGCTAGGCCTAAGGCCTGGGCACAAGTGCGGGCTTGGCTTAAGGCCTGGGCACAAGTGCGGGCTAGGCTTAAGGCCTGGGCACAAGTGTGGGCTAGGCTTAAGGCCGGGGCACAAGTGCGGGCTAGGCTTAAGGCCGGTGCACAAGTGCAGTGCTGGCTAGGATCAAGGCAGGGGGCACAAGTGCTGGCTAGGCTTAAGGCATGGGCACAAGTGCTGGCTAGGCTTAAGGCATGGGCACAAGTGCTGGCTAGGCTTAAGGCATACAGCTAACTCTTTGCACTCTTTGCATAAAGGGTTAGGCACCCATAGGGGTGAAGAGCTAGCTTTCACCCCTCTACTCTGTACTTGGACATTTAGGACTAGATCCTTTGTTGTACAGTGCGGAGCCTCTCCATAACCCCATGCTCCAAGCGACCAGGCAATTCTTGTCTGTCCTCCGTAAATGGGTAATGCCTTCTTCCCAATTACAGTCGTGCATGCGCATTCAGACGGGACAAGAGCGAAGAATGTAAAGCTGGCCCTATGTGCATAACCAACATGAAGCTGAAGACAAAAACAAACAAACAAGCATTCAAGGGGCTCAAAATTGCGGGCTAGGCTTAAGGCCTGGGCACAAGTGCGGGCTAGGCTTAAGGCCGGGGCACAAGTGCGGGCTAGGCTTAAGGCCGGGGCACAAGTGCGGGCTAGGCTTAAGGCCGGGGCACAAGTGCGGGCTAGGCTTAAGGCCGGGGCACAAGTGCGGGCTAGGCTTAAGGCCGGGGCAGAAGTGCGGGCTAGGCTTAAGGCCGGGGCACAAGTGCGGGCTAGGCTTAAGGCCTGGGCACAAGTGCGGGCTAGGCTTAAGGCCGGGGCACAAGTGCGGGCTAGGCCTAAGGCCTGGGCACAAGTGCGGGCTAGGCTTAAGGCCTGGGCACAAGTGCGGGCTAGGCTTAAGGCCTGGGCACAAGTGCGGGCTAGGCTTAAGGCCGGGGCACAAGTGCGGGCTAGGCTTAAGGCCGGGACACAAGTGCGGGCAAGGCTTAAGGCCGGGGCACAAGTGCGGGCTAGGTTTAAGGCCGGGGCACAAGTGCGGGCTAGGCTTAAGGCCGGGGCACAAGTGCGGGCTAGGCTTAAGGCCGGGGCACAAGTGCGGGCTAGGCTTAAGGCCGGGGCACAAGTTCGGGCTAGGCTTAAGGCCTGGGCACAAGTGCAGTGCGGGCTAGGCTTAAGGCCTGGGCACAAGTGCAGAGCTGGCTAGAATCAAGGCAGGGGGCACAAATGCTGGCTAGGCTTAAGGCATGGGCACAAGTGCCAGCTAGGCTTAAGGCCTGGGCACAAGTGCAGGCTAGGCTTAAGGCCTGAGCAAAAGTGCAGGCTAGGCTTAAGGCCGGGGCACAGGTGCAGGCTAGGCTTAAGGCCGGGGCACAGGTGCGGGCTAGGCTTAAGGCCGGGGCACAAGTGCGGGCTAGGTTTAAGGCCGGGGCACAAGTGCAGGCTAGGCTTAAGGCCGGGGCACAAGTGCGGGCTAGGCATAAGGCAGGGGCACAAGTGCGGGCTAGGCATAAGGCAGGGGCACAAGTGCGGGCTAGGCATAAGGCAGGGACACAAGTGCGGGCTAAACATAAGGCAGGGGCACAAGTGCAGGCTAGGCTTTAGGCCTGGGCACAAGTGCGGGCTAGGCTTAAGGCCTGGGCACAAGTGCGAGCTAGGCTTAAGGCCTGAGAAAAAGTGCGGGCTAGGATTAAGGCCTGGGCACAAGTGCGGGCTAGGCTTAAGGTCGGGGCACAAGTGCGGGCTAGGCTTAAGGCTGGGGCACAAGTGCGGGCTAGGCTTAAGGCCGGGGCACAAGTGCGGGCTAGGCTTAAGGCCGGGGCACAAGTGCGGGCTAGGCTTAAGGCCGGGGCACAAGTGCGGGCTAGGCTTAAGGCCGGGGCACAAGTGCGGGCTAGGCTTAAGGCCTGGGCACAAGTGCGGGCTAGGCTTAAGTCCGGGGCACAAGTGCGGGCTAGGCCTAAGGCCTGGGCACAAGTGCGGGCTAGGCTTAAGGCCTGGGCACAAGTGTGGGCAAGGCTTAAGGCCTGGGCACAAGTGCGGGCTAGGCTTAAGGCCGGGGCACAAGTGCGGGCTAGGCTTAAGGCCGGGACACAAGTGCCGGCTAGGCTTAAGGCCAGGGCACAAGTGCGGGCTAGGTTTAAGGCAGGAGGCACAAGTGCGGGCTAGGCTTAAGGCCGGGGCACAAGTGCGGGCTAGGCTTAAGGCCGGGGCACAAGTGCGGGCTAGGCTTAAGGCCGGGGCACAAGTGCGGGCTAGGCTTAAGGCCTGGGCACAAGTGCAGTGCGGGCTAGGCTTAAGGCCTGGGCACAAGTGCAGTGCTGGCTAGGATCAAGGCAGGGGGCACAAATGCTGGCTAGGCTTAAGGCATGGGCACAAGTGCCAGCTAGGCTTAAGGCCTGAGCAAAAGTGCAGGCTAGGCTTAAGGCCGGGGCACAGGTGCAGGCTAGGCTTAAGGCCCGGGCACAGGTGCGGGCTAGGCTTATGGCCGGGGCACAGGTGCGGGCTAGGCTTAAGGCCAGGGCACAAGTGCGGGCTAGGCTTAAGGCCGGGGCACAGGTGCGGGCTAGGCTTAAGGCCGGGGCACAGGTGCAGTCAAGGCTTAAGGCCGGGGCACAGGTGCGGGCTAGGCTTAAGGCCGGGGCACAGGTGTGGGCTAGGCTTAAGGCCGAGGCACAGGTGTGGGCTAGGCTTAAGGCCAAGGCACAGGTGCGGGCTAGGCTTCAGGCCGGGGCACAAGTGCGGGCTAGGCTTAAGGCCGGGGCACAAGTGCGGGCTAGGCTTAAGGCCGGGGCACAAGTGCAGTGCGGGCTAGGCTTAAGGCCTGGGCGCAAGTGCAGTGCTGGCTAGGATCAAGGCAGGGGGCACAAATGCTGGCTAGGCTTAAGGCATGGGCACAAGTGCCAGCTAGGCTTAAGGCCTGGGCACAAGTGCAGGCTAGGCTTAAGGCCTGAGCAAAAGTGCAGGCAGGGCTTAAGGCCGGGGAACAGGTGCAGGCTAGGCTTAAGGCCGGGGCACAGGTGCGGGCTAGGCTTAAGGCCGGGGCACAGGTGCGGGCTAGGCTTAAGGCCGGGGCACAAGTGCAGTGCGGGCTAGGCTTAAGGCCGGGGCACAAGTGCAGTGCGGGCTAGGCTTAAGGCCGGGGCACAAGTGCGGGCTAGGCTTAAGGCCGGGGCACAAGTGCGGGCTAGGCTTAAGGCCGGGGCACAAGTGCGGGCTAGGCTTAAGGCCGGGGCACAAGTGCGGGCTAGGCTTAAGGCCTGGGCACAAGTGCAGTGCGGGCTAGGCTTAAGGCCTGGGCGCAAGTGCAGTGCTGGCTAGGATCAAGGCAGGGGGCACAAATGCTGGCTAGGCTTAAGGCATGGGCACAAGTGCCAGCTAGGCTTAAGGCCTGGGCACAAGTGCAGGCTAGGCTTAAGGCCTGAGCAAAAGTGCAGGCTAGGCTTAAGGCCGGGGCACAGGTGCAGGCTAGGCTTAAGGCCGGGGCACAGGTGCGGGCTAGGCTTAAGGCCGGGGCACAGGTGCGGGCTAGGCTTAAGGCCGGGGCTCAAGTGCGGGCTAGGCTTAAGGCCGGGGCACAAGTGCGGGCTAGGCTTAAGGCCGGGGCACAAGTGCGGGCTAGGCATAAGGCAGCGGCACAAGTGCTGGTTAGGTATAAGGCAAGGGCACAAGTGCGGGCTAGGCGTAAGGCAGGGGCACAAGTGCGGGCTAGGCGTAAGGCAGGGGCACAAGTGCGGGCTAGGCATAAGGCAGGGGCACAAGTGCGGGCTAGGCATAAAGCAGGGGCACAAGTGCGGGCTAGGCATAAGGCAGCGGCACAAGTGCGGGCTAAACATAAGGCAGGGGCACAAGTGCAGGCTAGGCTTTAGGCCTGGGCACAATTGCGGGCTAGGCTTAAGGCAGGGGCACAAGTGTGGGCTAGGCTTAAGGCCGGGGCACAAGTGCGGGCTAGGCTTAAGGCCTGGGCACAAGTTCGGGCTAGGCTAAAGGCCTGGGCACAAGTGCGGGCTAGGCTTAAGGCCTGGGCACAAGTGCGGGCTAGGTTTAAGGCATGGGCACAAGTGCAGTGCGGGCTAGGCTTAAGGCCTGGGCACAAGTGCAGTGCTGGCTAGGATCAAGGCAGGGGGCACAAATGCTGGCTAGGCTTAAGGCATGGGCACAAGTGCCAGCTAGGCTTAAGGCCTGGGCACAAGTGCAGGCTAGGCTTAAGGCCTGAGCAAAAGTGCAGGCTAGGCATAAGGCCTGGGCACAAGTGCGGGCTAGGCTTAAGGCATGGGCACAAGTGCAGTGCTGGCTAGGCTTAAGGCCTGGGCACAAGTGCAGTGCTGGCTAGGATCAAGGCAGGGGCACAAGGGCGGGCCTGGCTTAAGGCAGTGGCACAAGGGCGGGCTTGGCTTAAGGCCAGGGCACAAGTGCGGGCTAGGCCTAAGGCCTGGGCACAAGTGCGGGCTTGGCTTAAGGCCTGGGCACAAGTGCGGGCTAGGCTTAAGGCCTGGGCACAAGTGTGGGCTAGGCTTAAGGCCGGGGCACAAGTGCGGGCTAGGCTTAAGGCCGGTGCACAAGTGCAGTGCTGGCTAGGATCAAGGCAGGGGGCACAAGTGCTGGCTAGGCTTAAGGCATGGGCACAAGTGCTGGCTAGGCTTAAGGCATGGGCACAAGTGCTGGCTAGGCTTAAGGCATACAGCTAACTCTTTGCACTCTTTGCATAAAGGGTTAGGCACCCATAGGGGTGAAGAGCTAGCTTTCACCCCTCTACTCTGTACTTGGACATTTAGGACTAGATCCTTTGTTGTACAGTGCGGAGCCTCTCCATAACCCCATGCTCCAAGCGACCAGGCAATTCTTGTCTGTCCTCCGTAAATGGGTAATGCCTTCTTCCCAATTACAGTCGTGCATGCGCATTCAGACGGGACAAGAGCGAAGAATGTAAAGCTGGCCCTATGTGCATAACCAACATGAAGCTGAAGACAAAAACAAACAAACAAGCATTCAAGGGGCTCAAAATTGCGGGCTAGGCTTAAGGCCTGGGCACAAGTGCGGGCTAGGCTTAAGGCCGGGGCACAAGTGCGGGCTAGGCTTAAGGCCGGGGCACAAGTGCGGGCTAGGCTTAAGGCCGGGGCACAAGTGCGGGCTAGGCTTAAGGCCGGGGCACAAGTGCGGGCTAGGCTTAAGGCCGGGGCAGAAGTGCGGGCTAGGCTTAAGGCCGGGGCACAAGTGCGGGCTAGGCTTAAGGCCTGGGCACAAGTGCGGGCTAGGCTTAAGGCCGGGGCACAAGTGCGGGCTAGGCCTAAGGCCTGGGCACAAGTGCGGGCTAGGCTTAAGGCCTGGGCACAAGTGCGGGCTAGGCTTAAGGCCTGGGCACAAGTGCGGGCTAGGCTTAAGGCCGGGGCACAAGTGCGGGCTAGGCTTAAGGCCGGGACACAAGTGCGGGCAAGGCTTAAGGCCGGGGCACAAGTGCGGGCTAGGTTTAAGGCCGGGGCACAAGTGCGGGCTAGGCTTAAGGCCGGGGCACAAGTGCGGGCTAGGCTTAAGGCCGGGGCACAAGTGCGGGCTAGGCTTAAGGCCGGGGCACAAGTTCGGGCTAGGCTTAAGGCCTGGGCACAAGTGCAGTGCGGGCTAGGCTTAAGGCCTGGGCACAAGTGCAGAGCTGGCTAGAATCAAGGCAGGGGGCACAAATGCTGGCTAGGCTTAAGGCATGGGCACAAGTGCCAGCTAGGCTTAAGGCCTGGGCACAAGTGCAGGCTAGGCTTAAGGCCTGAGCAAAAGTGCAGGCTAGGCTTAAGGCCGGGGCACAGGTGCAGGCTAGGCTTAAGGCCGGGGCACAGGTGCGGGCTAGGCTTAAGGCCGGGGCACAAGTGCGGGCTAGGTTTAAGGCCGGGGCACAAGTGCAGGCTAGGCTTAAGGCCGGGGCACAAGTGCGGGCTAGGCATAAGGCAGGGGCACAAGTGCGGGCTAGGCATAAGGCAGGGGCACAAGTGCGGGCTAGGCATAAGGCAGGGACACAAGTGCGGGCTAAACATAAGGCAGGGGCACAAGTGCAGGCTAGGCTTTAGGCCTGGGCACAAGTGCGGGCTAGGCTTAAGGCCTGGGCACAAGTGCGAGCTAGGCTTAAGGCCTGAGAAAAAGTGCGGGCTAGGATTAAGGCCTGGGCACAAGTGCGGGCTAGGCTTAAGGTCGGGGCACAAGTGCGGGCTAGGCTTAAGGCTGGGGCACAAGTGCGGGCTAGGCTTAAGGCCGGGGCACAAGTGCGGGCTAGGCTTAAGGCCGGGGCACAAGTGCGGGCTAGGCTTAAGGCCGGGGCACAAGTGCGGGCTAGGCTTAAGGCCGGGGCACAAGTGCGGGCTAGGCTTAAGGCCTGGGCACAAGTGCGGGCTAGGCTTAAGTCCGGGGCACAAGTGCGGGCTAGGCCTAAGGCCTGGGCACAAGTGCGGGCTAGGCTTAAGGCCTGGGCACAAGTGTGGGCTAGGCTTAAGGCCTGGGCACAAGTGCGGGCTAGGCTTAAGGCCGGGGCACAAGTGCGGGCTAGGCTTAAGGCCGGGACACAAGTGCCGGCTAGGCTTAAGGCCAGGGCACAAGTGCGGGCTAGGTTTAAGGCAGGAGGCACAAGTGCGGGCTAGGCTTAAGGCCGGGGCACAAGTGCGGGCTAGGCTTAAGGCCGGGGCACAAGTGCGGGCTAGGCTTAAGGCCGGGGCACAAGTGCGGGCTAGGCTTAAGGCCGGTGCACAAGTGCAGTGCTGGCTAGGATCAAGGCAGGGGGCACAAGTGCTGGCTAGGCTTAAGGCATGGGCACAAGTGCTGGCTAGGCTTAAGGCATGGGCACAAGTGCTGGCTAGGCTTAAGGCATACAGCTAACTCTTTGCACTCTTTGCATAAAGGGTTAGGCACCCATAGGGGTGAAGAGCTAGCTTTCACCCCTCTACTCTGTACTTGGACATTTAGGACTAGATCCTTTGTTGTACAGTGCGGAGCCTCTCCATAACCCCATGCTCCAAGCGACCAGGCAATTCTTGTCTGTCCTCCGTAAATGGGTAATGCCTTCTTCCCAATTACAGTCGTGCATGCGCATTCAGACGGGACAAGAGCGAAGAATGTAAAGCTGGCCCTATGTGCATAACCAACATGAAGCTGAAGACAAAAACAAACAAACAAGCATTCAAGGGGCTCAAAATTGCGGGCTAGGCTTAAGGCCTGGGCACAAGTGCGGGCTAGGCTTAAGGCCGGGGCACAAGTGCGGGCTAGGCTTAAGGCCGGGGCACAAGTGCGGGCTAGGCTTAAGGCCGGGGCACAAGTGCGGGCTAGGCTTAAGGCCGGGGCACAAGTGCGGGCTAGGCTTAAGGCCGGGGCAGAAGTGCGGGCTAGGCTTAAGGCCGGGGCACAAGTGCGGGCTAGGCTTAAGGCCTGGGCACAAGTGCGGGCTAGGCTTAAGGCCGGGGCACAAGTGCGGGCTAGGCCTAAGGCCTGGGCACAAGTGCGGGCTAGGCTTAAGGCCTGGGCACAAGTGCGGGCTAGGCTTAAGGCCTGGGCACAAGTGCGGGCTAGGCTTAAGGCCGGGGCACAAGTGCGGGCTAGGCTTAAGGCCGGGACACAAGTGCGGGCAAGGCTTAAGGCCGGGGCACAAGTGCGGGCTAGGTTTAAGGCCGGGGCACAAGTGCGGGCTAGGCTTAAGGCCGGGGCACAAGTGCGGGCTAGGCTTAAGGCCGGGGCACAAGTGCGGGCTAGGCTTAAGGCCGGGGCACAAGTTCGGGCTAGGCTTAAGGCCTGGGCACAAGTGCAGTGCGGGCTAGGCTTAAGGCCTGGGCACAAGTGCAGAGCTGGCTAGAATCAAGGCAGGGGGCACAAATGCTGGCTAGGCTTAAGGCATGGGCACAAGTGCCAGCTAGGCTTAAGGCCTGGGCACAAGTGCAGGCTAGGCTTAAGGCCTGAGCAAAAGTGCAGGCTAGGCTTAAGTCCGGGGCACAGGTGCAGGCTAGGCTTAAGGCCGGGGCACAGGTGCGGGCTAGGCTTAAGGCCGGGGCACAAGTGCGGGCTAGGTTTAAGGCCGGGGCACAAGTGCAGGCTAGGCTTAAGGCCGGGGCACAAGTGCGGGCTAGGCATAAGGCAGGGGCACAAGTGCGGGCTAGGCATAAGGCAGGGGCACAAGTGCGGGCTAGGCATAAGGCAGGGACACAAGTGCGGGCTAAACATAAGGCAGGGGCACAAGTGCAGGCTAGGCTTTAGGCCTGGGCACAAGTGCGGGCTAGGCTTAAGGCCTGGGCACAAGTGCGAGCTAGGCTTAAGGCCTGAGAAAAAGTGCGGGCTAGGATTAAGGCCTGGGCACAAGTGCGGGCTAGGCTTAAGGCCGGGGCACAAGTGCGGGCTAGGCTTAAGGCTGGGGCACAAGTGCGGGCTAGGCTTAAGGCCGGGGCACAAGTGCGGGCTAGGCTTAAGGCCGGGGCACAAGTGCGGGCTAGGCTTAAGGCCGGGGCACAAGTGCGGGCTAGGCTTAAGGCCGGGGCACAAGTGCGGGCTAGGCTTAAGGCCTGGGCACAAGTGCGGGCTAGGCTTAAGTCCGGGGCACAAGTGCGGGCTAGGCCTAAGGCCTGGGCACAAGTGCGGGCTAGGCTTAAGGCCTGGGCACAAGTGTGGGCTAGGCTTAAGGCCTGGGCACAAGTGCGGGCTAGGCTTAAGGCCGGGGCACAAGTGCGGGCTAGGCTTAAGGCCGGGACACAAGTGCCGGCTAGGCTTAAGGCCAGGGCACAAGTGCGGGCTAGGTTTAAGGCAGGAGGCACAAGTGCGGGCTAGGCTTAAGGCCGGGGCACAAGTGCGGGCTAGGCTTAAGGCCGGGGCACAAGTGCGGGCTAGGCTTAAGGCCGGGGCACAAGTGCGGGCTAGGCTTAAGGCCTGGGCACAAGTGCAGTGCGGGCTAGGCTTAAGGCCTGGGCACAAGTGCAGTGCTGGCTAGGATCAAGGCAGGGGGCACAAATGCTGGCTAGGCTTAAGGCATGGGCACAAGTGCCAGCTAGGCTTAAGGCCTGAGCAAAAGTGCAGGCTAGGCTTAAGGCCGGGGCACAGGTGCAGGCTAGGCTTAAGGCCCGGGCACAGGTGCGGGCTAGGCTTATGGCCGGGGCACAGGTGCGGGCTAGGCTTAAGGCCAGGGCACAAGTGCGGGCTAGGCTTAAGGCCGGGGCACAGGTGCGGGCTAGGCTTAAGGCCGGGGCACAGGTGCAGTCAAGGCTTAAGGCCGGGGCACAGGTGCGGGCTAGGCTTAAGGCCGGGGCACAGGTGTGGGCTAGGCTTAAGGCCGAGGCACAGGTGTGGGCTAGGCTTAAGGCCAAGGCACAGGTGCGGGCTAGGCTTCAGGCCGGGGCACAAGTGCGGGCTAGGCTTAAGGCCGGGGCACAAGTGCGGGCTAGGCTTAAGGCCGGGACACAAGTGCCGGCTAGGCTTAAGGCCAGGGCACAAGTGCGGGCTAGGTTTAAGGCAGGAGGCACAAGTGCGGGCTAGGCTTAAGGCCGGGGCACAAGTGCGGGCTAGGCTTAAGGCCGGGGCACAAGTGCGGGCTAGGCTTAAGGCCGGGGCACAAGTGCGGGCTAGGATTAAGGCCTGGGCACAAGTGCAGTGCGGGCTAGGCTTAAGGCCTGGGCACAAGTGCAGTGCTGGCTAGGATCAAGGCAGGGGGCACAAATGCTGGCTAGGCTTAAGGCATGGGCACAAGTGCCAGCTAGGCTTAAGGCCTGAGCAAAAGTGCAGGCTAGGCTTAAGGCCGGGGCACAGGTGCAGGCTAGGCTTAAGGCCCGGGCACAGGTGCGGGCTAGGCTTATGGCCGGGGCACAGGTGCGGGCTAGGCTTAAGGCCAGGGCACAAGTGCGGGCTAGGCTTAAGGCCGGGGCACAGGTGCGGGCTAGGCTTAAGGCCGGGGCACAGGTGCAGTCAAGGCTTAAGGCCGGGGCACAGGTGCGGGCTAGGCTTAAGGCCGGGGCACAGGTGTGGGCTAGGCTTAAGGCCGAGGCACAGGTGTGGGCTAGGCTTAAGGCCAAGGCACAGGTGCGGGCTAGGCTTCAGGCCGGGGCACAAGTGCGGGCTAGGCTTAAGGCCGGGGCACAAGTGCGGGCTAGGCTTAAGGCCGGGGCACAAGTGCAGTGCGGGCTAGGCTTAAGGCCTGGGCGCAAGTGCAGTGCTGGCTAGGATCAAGGCAGGGGGCACAAATGCTGGCTAGGCTTAAGGCATGGGCACAAGTGCCAGCTAGGCTTAAGGCCTGGGCACAAGTGCAGGCTAGGCTTAAGGCCTGAGCAAAAGTGCAGGCAGGGCTTAAGGCCGGGGAACAGGTGCAGGCTAGGCTTAAGGCCGGGGCACAGGTGCGGGCTAGGCTTAAGGCCGGGGCACAGGTGCGGGCTAGGCTTAAGGCCGGGGCACAAGTGCAGTGCGGGCTAGGCTTAAGGCCGGGGCACAAGTGCAGTGCGGGCTAGGCTTAAGGCCGGGGCACAAGTGCGGGCTAGGCTTAAGGCCGGGGCACAAGTGCGGGCTAGGCTTAAGGCCGGGGCACAAGTGCGGGCTAGGCTTAAGGCCGGGGCACAAGTGCGGGCTAGGCTTAAGGCCTGGGCACAAGTGCAGTGCGGGCTAGGCTTAAGGCCTGGGCGCAAGTGCAGTGCTGGCTAGGATCAAGGCAGGGGGCACAAATGCTGGCTAGGCTTAAGGCATGGGCACAAGTGCCAGCTAGGCTTAAGGCCTGGGCACAAGTGCAGGCTAGGCTTAAGGCCTGAGCAAAAGTGCAGGCTAGGCTTAAGGCCGGGGCACAGGTGCAGGCTAGGCTTAAGGCCGGGGCACAGGTGCGGGCTAGGCTTAAGGCCGGGGCACAGGTGCGGGCTAGGCTTAAGGCCGGGGCTCAAGTGCGGGCTAGGCTTAAGGCCGGGGCACAAGTGCGGGCTAGGCTTAAGGCCGGGGCACAAGTGCGGGCTAGGCATAAGGCAGCGGCACAAGTGCTGGTTAGGTATAAGGCAAGGGCACAAGTGCGGGCTAGGCGTAAGGCAGGGGCACAAGTGCGGGCTAGGCGTAAGGCAGGGGCACAAGTGCGGGCTAGGCATAAGGCAGGGGCACAAGTGCGGGCTAGGCATAAAGCAGGGGCACAAGTGCGGGCTAGGCATAAGGCAGCGGCACAAGTGCGGGCTAAACATAAGGCAGGGGCACAAGTGCAGGCTAGGCTTTAGGCCTGGGCACAATTGCGGGCTAGGCTTAAGGCAGGGGCACAAGTGTGGGCTAGGCTTAAGGCCGGGGCACAAGTGCGGGCTAGGCTTAAGGCCTGGGCACAAGTTCGGGCTAGGCTAAAGGCCTGGGCACAAGTGCGGGCTAGGCTTAAGGCCTGGGCACAAGTGCGGGCTAGGTTTAAGGCATGGGCACAAGTGCAGTGCGGGCTAGGCTTAAGGCCTGGGCACAAGTGCAGTGCTGGCTAGGATCAAGGCAGGGGGCACAAATGCTGGCTAGGCTTAAGGCATGGGCACAAGTGCCAGCTAGGCTTAAGGCCTGGGCACAAGTGCAGGCTAGGCTTAAGGCCTGAGCAAAAGTGCAGGCTAGGCATAAGGCCTGGGCACAAGTGCGGGCTAGGCTTAAGGCATGGGCACAAGTGCAGTGCTGGCTAGGCTTAAGGCCTGGGCACAAGTGCAGTGCTGGCTAGGATCAAGGCAGGGGCACAAGGGCGGGCCTGGCTTAAGGCAGTGGCACAAGGGCGGGCTTGGCTTAAGGCCAGGGCACAAGTGCGGGCTAGGCCTAAGGCCTGGGCACAAGTGCGGGCTTGGCTTAAGGCCTGGGCACAAGTGCGGGCTAGGCTTAAGGCCTGGGCACAAGTGTGGGCTAGGCTTAAGGCCGGGGCACAAGTGCGGGCTAGGCTTAAGGCCGGTGCACAAGTGCAGTGCTGGCTAGGATCAAGGCAGGGGGCACAAGTGCTGGCTAGGCTTAAGGCATGGGCACAAGTGCTGGCTAGGCTTAAGGCATGGGCACAAGTGCTGGCTAGGCTTAAGGCATACAGCTAACTCTTTGCACTCTTTGCATAAAGGGTTAGGCACCCATAGGGGTGAAGAGCTAGCTTTCACCCCTCTACTCTGTACTTGGACATTTAGGACTAGATCCTTTGTTGTACAGTGCGGAGCCTCTCCATAACCCCATGCTCCAAGCGACCAGGCAATTCTTGTCTGTCCTCCGTAAATGGGTAATGCCTTCTTCCCAATTACAGTCGTGCATGCGCATTCAGACGGGACAAGAGCGAAGAATGTAAAGCTGGCCCTATGTGCATAACCAACATGAAGCTGAAGACAAAAACAAACAAACAAGCATTCAAGGGGCTCAAAATTGTGGGCTAGGCTTAAGGCCTGGGCACAAGTGCGGGCTAGGCTTAAGGCCGGGGCACAAGTGCGGGCTAGGCTTAAGGCCGGGGCACAAGTGCGGGCTAGGCTTAAGGCCGGGGCACAAGTGCGGGCTAGGCTTAAGGCCGGGGCACAAGTGCGGGCTAGGCTTAAGGCCGGGGCAGAAGTGCGGGCTAGGCTTAAGGCCGGGGCACAAGTGCGGGCTAGGCTTAAGGCCTGGGCACAAGTGCGGGCTAGGCTTAAGGCCTGGGCACAAGTGCGGGCTAGGCTTAAGGCCGGGGCACAAGTGCGGGCTAGGCTTAAGGCCGGGACACAAGTGCGGGCAAGGCTTAAGGCCGGGGCACAAGTGCGGGCTAGGTTTAAGGCCGGGGCACAAGTGCGGGCTAGGCTTAAGGCCGGGGCACAAGTGCGGGCTAGGCTTAAGGCCGGGGCACAAGTGCGGGCTAGGCTTAAGGCCGGGGCACAAGTTCGGGCTAGGCTTAAGGCCTGGGCACAAGTGCAGTGCGGGCTAGGCTTAAGGCCTGGGCACAAGTGCAGAGCTGGCTAGAATCAAGGCAGGGGGCACAAATGCTGGCTAGGCTTAAGGCATGGGCACAAGTGCCAGCTAGGCTTAAGGCCTGGGCACAAGTGCAGGCTAGGCTTAAGGCCTGAGCAAAAGTGCAGGCTAGGCTTAAGGCCGGGGCACAGGTGCAGGCTAGGCTTAAGGCCGGGGCACAGGTGCGGGCTAGGCTTAAGGCCGGGGCACAAGTGCGGGCTAGGTTTAAGGCCGGGGCACAAGTGCAGGCTAGGCTTAAGGCCGGGGCACAAGTGCGGGCTAGGCATAAGGCAGGGGCACAAGTGCGGGCTAGGCATAAGGCAGGGGCACAAGTGCGGGCTAGGCATAAGGCAGGGACACAAGTGCGGGCTAAACATAAGGCAGGGGCACAAGTGCAGGCTAGGCTTTAGGCCTGGGCACAAGTGCGGGCTAGGCTTAAGGCCTGGGCACAAGTGCGAGCTAGGCTTAAGGCCTGAGAAAAAGTGCGGGCTAGGATTAAGGCCTGGGCACAAGTGCGGGCTAGGCTTAAGGCCGGGGCACAAGTGCGGGCTAGGCTTAAGGCTGGGGCACAAGTGCGGGCTAGGCTTAAGGCCGGGGCACAAGTGCGGGCTAGGCTTAAGGCCGGGGCACAAGTGCGGGCTAGGCTTAAGGCCGGGGCACAAGTGCGGGCTAGGCTTAAGGCCGGGGCACAAGTGCGGGCTAGGCTTAAGGCCGGGGCACAAGTGCGGGCTAGGCTTAAGGCCTGGGCACAAGTGCGGGCTAGGCTTAAGTCCGGGGCACAAGTGCGGGCTAGGCCTAAGGCCTGGGCACAAGTGCGGGCTAGGCTTAAGGCCTGGGCACAAGTGTGGGCTAGGCTTAAGGCCTGGGCACAAGTGCGGGCTAGGCTTAAGGCCGGGGCACAAGTGCGGGCTAGGCTTAAGGCCGGGACACAAGTGCCGGCTAGGCTTAAGGCCAGGGCACAAGTGCGGGCTAGGTTTAAGGCAGGAGGCACAAGTGCGGGCTAGGCTTAAGGCCGGGGCACAAGTGCGGGCTAGGCTTAAGGCCGGGGCACAAGTGCGGGCTAGGCTTAAGGCCGGGGCACAAGTGCGGGCTAGGCTTAAGGCCTGGGCACAAGTGCAGTGCGGGCTAGGCTTAAGGCCTGGGCACAAGTGCAGTGCTGGCTAGGATCAAGGCAGGGGGCACAAATGCTGGCTAGGCTTAAGGCATGGGCACAAGTGCCAGCTAGGCTTAAGGCCTGAGCAAAAGTGCAGGCTAGGCTTAAGGCCGGGGCACAGGTGCAGGCTAGGCTTAAGGCCCGGGCACAGGTGCGGGCTAGGCTTATGGCCGGGGCACAGGTGCGGGCTAGGCTTAAGGCCAGGGCACAAGTGCGGGCTAGGCTTAAGGCCGGGGCACAGGTGCGGGCTAGGCTTAAGGCCGGGGCACAGGTGCAGTCAAGGCTTAAGGCCGGGGCACAGGTGCGGGCTAGGCTTAAGGCCGGGGCACAGGTGTGGGCTAGGCTTAAGGCCGAGGCACAGGTGTGGGCTAGGCTTAAGGCCAAGGCACAGGTGCGGGCTAGGCTTCAGGCCGGGGCACAAGTGCGGGCTAGGCTTAAGGCCGGGGCACAAGTGCGGGCTAGGCTTAAGGCCGGGACACAAGTGCCGGCTAGGCTTAAGGCCAGGGCACAAGTGCGGGCTAGGTTTAAGGCAGGAGGCACAAGTGCGGGCTAGGCTTAAGGCCGGGGCACAAGTGCGGGCTAGGCTTAAGGCCGGGGCACAAGTGCGGGCTAGGCTTAAGGCCGGGGCACAAGTGCGGGCTAGGCTTAAGGCCTGGGCACAAGTGCAGTGCGGGCTAGGCTTAAGGCCTGGGCACAAGTGCAGTGCTGGCTAGGATCAAGGCAGGGGGCACAAATGCTGGCTAGGCTTAAGGCATGGGCACAAGTGCCAGCTAGGCTTAAGGCCTGAGCAAAAGTGCAGGCTAGGCTTAAGGCCGGGGCACAGGTGCAGGCTAGGCTTAAGGCCCGGGCACAGGTGCGGGCTAGGCTTATGGCCGGGGCACAGGTGCGGGCTAGGCTTAAGGCCAGGGCACAAGTGCGGGCTAGGCTTAAGGCCGGGGCACAGGTGCGGGCTAGGCTTAAGGCCGGGGCACAGGTGCAGTCAAGGCTTAAGGCCGGGGCACAGGTGCGGGCTAGGCTTAAGGCCGGGGCACAGGTGTGGGCTAGGCTTAAGGCCGAGGCACAGGTGTGGGCTAGGCTTAAGGCCAAGGCACAGGTGCGGGCTAGGCTTCAGGCCGGGGCACAAGTGCGGGCTAGGCTTAAGGCCGGGGCACAAGTGCGGGCTAGGCTTAAGGCCGGGGCACAAGTGCAGTGCGGGCTAGGCTTAAGGCCTGGGCGCAAGTGCAGTGCTGGCTAGGATCAAGGCAGGGGGCACAAATGCTGGCTAGGCTTAAGGCATGGGCACAAGTGCCAGCTAGGCTTAAGGCCTGGGCACAAGTGCAGGCTAGGCTTAAGGCCTGAGCAAAAGTGCAGGCAGGGCTTAAGGCCGGGGAACAGGTGCAGGCTAGGCTTAAGGCCGGGGCACAGGTGCGGGCTAGGCTTAAGGCCGGGGCACAGGTGCGGGCTAGGCTTAAGGCCGGGGCACAAGTGCAGTGCGGGCTAGGCTTAAGGCCGGGGCACAAGTGCAGTGCGGGCTAGGCTTAAGGCCGGGGCACAAGTGCGGGCTAGGCTTAAGGCCGGGGCACAAGTGCGGGCTAGGCTTAAGGCCGGGGCACAAGTGCGGGCTAGGCTTAAGGCCGGGGCACAAGTGCGGGCTAGGCTTAAGGCCTGGGCACAAGTGCAGTGCGGGCTAGGCTTAAGGCCTGGGCGCAAGTGCAGTGCTGGCTAGGATCAAGGCAGGGGGCACAAATGCTGGCTAGGCTTAAGGCATGGGCACAAGTGCCAGCTAGGCTTAAGGCCTGGGCACAAGTGCAGGCTAGGCTTAAGGCCTGAGCAAAAGTGCAGGCTAGGCTTAAGGCCGGGGCACAGGTGCAGGCTAGGCTTAAGGCCGGGGCACAGGTGCGGGCTAGGCTTAAGGCCGGGGCACAGGTGCGGGCTAGGCTTAAGGCCGGGGCTCAAGTGCGGGCTAGGCTTAAGGCCGGGGCACAAGTGCGGGCTAGGCTTAAGGCCGGGGCACAAGTGCGGGCTAGGCATAAGGCAGCGGCACAAGTGCTGGTTAGGTATAAGGCAAGGGCACAAGTGCGGGCTAGGCGTAAGGCAGGGGCACAAGTGCGGGCTAGGCGTAAGGCAGGGGCACAAGTGCGGGCTAGGCATAAGGCAGGGGCACAAGTGCGGGCTAGGCATAAAGCAGGGGCACAAGTGCGGGCTAGGCATAAGGCAGCGGCACAAGTGCGGGCTAAACATAAGGCAGGGGCACAAGTGCAGGCTAGGCTTTAGGCCTGGGCACAATTGCGGGCTAGGCTTAAGGCAGGGGCACAAGTGTGGGCTAGGCTTAAGGCCGGGGCACAAGTGCGGGCTAGGCTTAAGGCCTGGGCACAAGTTCGGGCTAGGCTAAAGGCCTGGGCACAAGTGCGGGCTAGGCTTAAGGCCTGGGCACAAGTGCGGGCTAGGTTTAAGGCATGGGCACAAGTGCAGTGCGGGCTAGGCTTAAGGCCTGGGCACAAGTGCAGTGCTGGCTAGGATCAAGGCAGGGGGCACAAATGCTGGCTAGGCTTAAGGCATGGGCACAAGTGCCAGCTAGGCTTAAGGCCTGGGCACAAGTGCAGGCTAGGCTTAAGGCCTGAGCAAAAGTGCAGGCTAGGCATAAGGCCTGGGCACAAGTGCGGGCTAGGCTTAAGGCATGGGCACAAGTGCAGTGCTGGCTAGGCTTAAGGCCTGGGCACAAGTGCAGTGCTGGCTAGGATCAAGGCAGGGGCACAAGGGCGGGCCTGGCTTAAGGCAGTGGCACAAGGGCGGGCTTGGCTTAAGGCCAGGGCACAAGTGCGGGCTAGGCCTAAGGCCTGGGCACAAGTGCGGGCTTGGCTTAAGGCCTGGGCACAAGTGCGGGCTAGGCTTAAGGCCTGGGCACAAGTGTGGGCTAGGCTTAAGGCCGGGGCACAAGTGCGGGCTAGGCTTAAGGCCGGTGCACAAGTGCAGTGCTGGCTAGGATCAAGGCAGGGGGCACAAGTGCTGGCTAGGCTTAAGGCATGGGCACAAGTGCTGGCTAGGCTTAAGGCATGGGCACAAGTGCTGGCTAGGCTTAAGGCATACAGCTAACTCTTTGCACTCTTTGCATAAAGGGTTAGGCACCCATAGGGGTGAAGAGCTAGCTTTCACCCCTCTACTCTGTACTTGGACATTTAGGACTAGATCCTTTGTTGTACAGTGCGGAGCCTCTCCATAACCCCATGCTCCAAGCGACCAGGCAATTCTTGTCTGTCCTCCGTAAATGGGTAATGCCTTCTTCCCAATTACAGTCGTGCATGCGCATTCAGACGGGACAAGAGCGAAGAATGTAAAGCTGGCCCTATGTGCATAACCAACATGAAGCTGAAGACAAAAACAAACAAACAAGCATTCAAGGGGCTCAAAATTGCGGGCTAGGCTTAAGGCCTGGGCACAAGTGCGGGCTAGGCTTAAGGCCGGGGCACAAGTGCGGGCTAGGCTTAAGGCCGGGGCACAAGTGCGGGCTAGGCTTAAGGCCGGGGCACAAGTGCGGGCTAGGCTTAAGGCCGGGGCACAAGTGCGGGCTAGGCTTAAGGCCGGGGCAGAAGTGCGGGCTAGGCTTAAGGCCGGGGCACAAGTGCGGGCTAGGCTTAAGGCCTGGGCACAAGTGCGGGCTAGGCTTAAGGCCTGGGCACAAGTGCGGGCTAGGCTTAAGGCCGGGGCACAAGTGCGGGCTAGGCTTAAGGCCGGGACACAAGTGCGGGCAAGGCTTAAGGCCGGGGCACAAGTGCGGGCTAGGTTTAAGGCCGGGGCACAAGTGCGGGCTAGGCTTAAGGCCGGGGCACAAGTGCGGGCTAGGCTTAAGGCCGGGGCACAAGTGCGGGCTAGGCTTAAGGCCGGGGCACAAGTTCGGGCTAGGCTTAAGGCCTGGGCACAAGTGCAGTGCGGGCTAGGCTTAAGGCCTGGGCACAAGTGCAGAGCTGGCTAGAATCAAGGCAGGGGGCACAAATGCTGGCTAGGCTTAAGGCATGGGCACAAGTGCCAGCTAGGCTTAAGGCCTGGGCACAAGTGCAGGCTAGGCTTAAGGCCTGAGCAAAAGTGCAGGCTAGGCTTAAGGCCGGGGCACAGGTGCAGGCTAGGCTTAAGGCCGGGGCACAGGTGCGGGCTAGGCTTAAGGCCGGGGCACAAGTGCGGGCTAGGTTTAAGGCCGGGGCACAAGTGCAGGCTAGGCTTAAGGCCGGGGCACAAGTGCGGGCTAGGCATAAGGCAGGGGCACAAGTGCGGGCTAGGCATAAGGCAGGGGCACAAGTGCGGGCTAGGCATAAGGCAGGGACACAAGTGCGGGCTAAACATAAGGCAGGGGCACAAGTGCAGGCTAGGCTTTAGGCCTGGGCACAAGTGCGGGCTAGGCTTAAGGCCTGGGCACAAGTGCGAGCTAGGCTTAAGGCCTGAGAAAAAGTGCGGGCTAGGATTAAGGCCTGGGCACAAGTGCGGGCTAGGCTTAAGGTCGGGGCACAAGTGCGGGCTAGGCTTAAGGCTGGGGCACAAGTGCGGGCTAGGCTTAAGGCCGGGGCACAAGTGCGGGCTAGGCTTAAGGCCGGGGCACAAGTGCGGGCTAGGCTTAAGGCCGGGGCACAAGTGCGGGCTAGGCTTAAGGCCGGGGCACAAGTGCGGGCTAGGCTTAAGGCCTGGGCACAAGTGCGGGCTAGGCTTAAGTCCGGGGCACAAGTGCGGGCTAGGCCTAAGGCCTGGGCACAAGTGCGGGCTAGGCTTAAGGCCTGGGCACAAGTGTGGGCTAGGCTTAAGGCCTGGGCACAAGTGCGGGCTAGGCTTAAGGCCGGGGCACAAGTGCGGGCTAGGCTTAAGGCCGGGACACAAGTGCCGGCTAGGCTTAAGGCCAGGGCACAAGTGCGGGCTAGGTTTAAGGCAGGAGGCACAAGTGCGGGCTAGGCTTAAGGCCGGGGCACAAGTGCGGGCTAGGCTTAAGGCCGGGGCACAAGTGCGGGCTAGGCTTAAGGCCGGGGCACAAGTGCGGGCTAGGCTTAAGGCCGGTGCACAAGTGCAGTGCTGGCTAGGATCAAGGCAGGGGGCACAAGTGCTGGCTAGGCTTAAGGCATGGGCACAAGTGCTGGCTAGGCTTAAGGCATGGGCACAAGTGCTGGCTAGGCTTAAGGCATACAGCTAACTCTTTGCACTCTTTGCATAAAGGGTTAGGCACCCATAGGGGTGAAGAGCTAGCTTTCACCCCTCTACTCTGTACTTGGACATTTAGGACTAGATCCTTTGTTGTACAGTGCGGAGCCTCTCCATAACCCCATGCTCCAAGCGACCAGGCAATTCTTGTCTGTCCTCCGTAAATGGGTAATGCCTTCTTCCCAATTACAGTCGTGCATGCGCATTCAGACGGGACAAGAGCGAAGAATGTAAAGCTGGCCCTATGTGCATAACCAACATGAAGCTGAAGACAAAAACAAACAAACAAGCATTCAAGGGGCTCAAAATTGCGGGCTAGGCTTAAGGCCTGGGCACAAGTGCGGGCTAGGCTTAAGGCCGGGGCACAAGTGCGGGCTAGGCTTAAGGCCGGGGCACAAGTGCGGGCTAGGCTTAAGGCCGGGGCACAAGTGCGGGCTAGGCTTAAGGCCGGGGCACAAGTGCGGGCTAGGCTTAAGGCCGGGGCAGAAGTGCGGGCTAGGCTTAAGGCCGGGGCACAAGTGCGGGCTAGGCTTAAGGCCTGGGCACAAGTGCGGGCTAGGCTTAAGGCCGGGGCACAAGTGCGGGCTAGGCCTAAGGCCTGGGCACAAGTGCGGGCTAGGCTTAAGGCCTGGGCACAAGTGCGGGCTAGGCTTAAGGCCTGGGCACAAGTGCGGGCTAGGCTTAAGGCCGGGGCACAAGTGCGGGCTAGGCTTAAGGCCGGGACACAAGTGCGGGCAAGGCTTAAGGCCGGGGCACAAGTGCGGGCTAGGTTTAAGGCCGGGGCACAAGTGCGGGCTAGGCTTAAGGCCGGGGCACAAGTGCGGGCTAGGCTTAAGGCCGGGGCACAAGTGCGGGCTAGGCTTAAGGCATACAGCTAACTCTTTGCACTCTTTGCATAAAGGGTTAGGCACCCATAGGGGTGAAGAGCTAGCTTTCACCCCTCTACTCTGTACTTGGACATTTAGGACTAGATCCTTTGTTGTACAGTGCGGAGCCTCTCCATAACCCCATGCTCCAAGCGACCAGGCAATTCTTGTCTGTCCTCCGTAAATGGGTAATGCCTTCTTCCCAATTACAGTCGTGCATGCGCATTCAGACGGGACAAGAGCGAAGAATGTAAAGCTGGCCCTATGTGCATAACCAACATGAAGCTGAAGACAAAAACAAACAAACAAGCATTCAAGGGGCTCAAAATTGCGGGCTAGGCTTAAGGCCTGGGCACAAGTGCGGGCTAGGCTTAAGGCCGGGGCACAAGTGCGGGCTAGGCTTAAGGCCGGGGCACAAGTGCGGGCTAGGCTTAAGGCCGGGGCACAAGTGCGGGCTAGGCTTAAGGCCGGGGCACAAGTGCGGGCTAGGCTTAAGGCCGGGGCAGAAGTGCGGGCTAGGCTTAAGGCCGGGGCACAAGTGCGGGCTAGGCTTAAGGCCTGGGCACAAGTGCGGGCTAGGCTTAAGGCCGGGGCACAAGTGCGGGCTAGGCCTAAGGCCTGGGCACAAGTGCGGGCTAGGCTTAAGGCCTGGGCACAAGTGCGGGCTAGGCTTAAGGCCTGGGCACAAGTGCGGGCTAGGCTTAAGGCCGGGGCACAAGTGCGGGCTAGGCTTAAGGCCGGGACACAAGTGCGGGCAAGGCTTAAGGCCGGGGCACAAGTGCGGGCTAGGTTTAAGGCCGGGGCACAAGTGCGGGCTAGGCTTAAGGCCGGGGCACAAGTGCGGGCTAGGCTTAAGGCCGGGGCACAAGTGCGGGCTAGGCTTAAGGCCGGGGCACAAGTTCGGGCTAGGCTTAAGGCCTGGGCACAAGTGCAGTGCGGGCTAGGCTTAAGGCCTGGGCACAAGTGCAGAGCTGGCTAGAATCAAGGCAGGGGGCACAAATGCTGGCTAGGCTTAAGGCATGGGCACAAGTGCCAGCTAGGCTTAAGGCCTGGGCACAAGTGCAGGCTAGGCTTAAGGCCTGAGCAAAAGTGCAGGCTAGGCTTAAGGCCGGGGCACAGGTGCAGGCTAGGCTTAAGGCCGGGGCACAGGTGCGGGCTAGGCTTAAGGCCGGGGCACAAGTGCGGGCTAGGTTTAAGGCCGGGGCACAAGTGCAGGCTAGGCTTAAGGCCGGGGCACAAGTGCGGGCTAGGCATAAGGCAGGGGCACAAGTGCGGGCTAGGCATAAGGCAGGGGCACAAGTGCGGGCTAGGCATAAGGCAGGGACACAAGTGCGGGCTAAACATAAGGCAGGGGCACAAGTGCAGGCTAGGCTTTAGGCCTGGGCACAAGTGCGGGCTAGGCTTAAGGCCTGGGCACAAGTGCGAGCTAGGCTTAAGGCCTGAGAAAAAGTGCGGGCTAGGATTAAGGCCTGGGCACAAGTGCGGGCTAGGCTTAAGGCCGGGGCACAAGTGCGGGCTAGGCTTAAGGCTGGGGCACAAGTGCGGGCTAGGCTTAAGGCCGGGGCACAAGTGCGGGCTAGGCTTAAGGCCGGGGCACAAGTGCGGGCTAGGCTTAAGGCCGGGGCACAAGTGCGGGCTAGGCTTAAGGCCGGGGCACAAGTGCGGGCTAGGCTTAAGGCCTGGGCACAAGTGCGGGCTAGGCTTAAGTCCGGGGCACAAGTGCGGGCTAGGCCTAAGGCCTGGGCACAAGTGCGGGCTAGGCTTAAGGCCTGGGCACAAGTGTGGGCTAGGCTTAAGGCCTGGGCACAAGTGCGGGCTAGGCTTAAGGCCGGGGCACAAGTGCGGGCTAGGCTTAAGGCCGGGACACAAGTGCCGGCTAGGCTTAAGGCCAGGGCACAAGTGCGGGCTAGGTTTAAGGCAGGAGGCACAAGTGCGGGCTAGGCTTAAGGCCGGGGCACAAGTGCGGGCTAGGCTTAAGGCCGGGGCACAAGTGCGGGCTAGGCTTAAGGCCGGGGCACAAGTGCGGGCTAGGCTTAAGGCCTGGGCACAAGTGCAGTGCGGGCTAGGCTTAAGGCCTGGGCACAAGTGCAGTGCTGGCTAGGATCAAGGCAGGGGGCACAAATGCTGGCTAGGCTTAAGGCATGGGCACAAGTGCCAGCTAGGCTTAAGGCCTGAGCAAAAGTGCAGGCTAGGCTTAAGGCCGGGGCACAGGTGCAGGCTAGGCTTAAGGCCCGGGCACAGGTGCGGGCTAGGCTTATGGCCGGGGCACAGGTGCGGGCTAGGCTTAAGGCCAGGGCACAAGTGCGGGCTAGGCTTAAGGCCGGGGCACAGGTGCGGGCTAGGCTTAAGGCCGGGGCACAGGTGCAGTCAAGGCTTAAGGCCGGGGCACAGGTGCGGGCTAGGCTTAAGGCCGGGGCACAGGTGTGGGCTAGGCTTAAGGCCGAGGCACAGGTGTGGGCTAGGCTTAAGGCCAAGGCACAGGTGCGGGCTAGGCTTCAGGCCGGGGCACAAGTGCGGGCTAGGCTTAAGGCCGGGGCACAAGTGCGGGCTAGGCTTAAGGCCGGGGCACAAGTGCAGTGCGGGCTAGGCTTAAGGCCTGGGCGCAAGTGCAGTGCTGGCTAGGATCAAGGCAGGGGGCACAAATGCTGGCTAGGCTTAAGGCATGGGCACAAGTGCCAGCTAGGCTTAAGGCCTGGGCACAAGTGCAGGCTAGGCTTAAGGCCTGAGCAAAAGTGCAGGCAGGGCTTAAGGCCGGGGAACAGGTGCAGGCTAGGCTTAAGGCCGGGGCACAGGTGCGGGCTAGGCTTAAGGCCGGGGCACAGGTGCGGGCTAGGCTTAAGGCCGGGGCACAAGTGCAGTGCGGGCTAGGCTTAAGGCCGGGGCACAAGTGCAGTGCGGGCTAGGCTTAAGGCCGGGGCACAAGTGCGGGCTAGGCTTAAGGCCGGGGCACAAGTGCGGGCTAGGCTTAAGGCCGGGGCACAAGTGCGGGCTAGGCTTAAGGCCGGGGCACAAGTGCGGGCTAGGCTTAAGGCCTGGGCACAAGTGCAGTGCGGGCTAGGCTTAAGGCAGGGGCACAAGTGCGGGCTAGGCATAAGGCAGGGACACAAGTGCGGGCTAAACATAAGGCAGGGGCACAAGTGCAGGCTAGGCTTTAGGCCTGGGCACAAGTGCGGGCTAGGCTTAAGGCCTGGGCACAAGTGCGAGCTAGGCTTAAGGCCTGAGAAAAAGTGCGGGCTAGGATTAAGGCCTGGGCACAAGTGCGGGCTAGGCTTAAGGCCGGGGCACAAGTGCGGGCTAGGCTTAAGGCTGGGGCACAAGTGCGGGCTAGGCTTAAGGCCGGGGCACAAGTGCGGGCTAGGCATAAGGCAGGGACACAAGTGCGTGCTAGGCATAAGGCAGGGACACAAGTGCGGGCTAAACATAAGGCAGGGGCACAAATGCAGGCTAGGCTTTAGGCCTGGGCACAAGTGCGGGCTAGGCTTAAGGCCTGGGCACAAGTGCGAGCTAGGCTTAAGGCCTGAGAAAAAGTGCGGGCTAGGCTTAAGGCCTGGGCACAAGTGTGGGCTAGGCTTAAGGCCTGGGCACAAGTGCGGGCTAGGCTTAAGGCCGGGGCACAAGTGCGGGCTAGGCTTAAGGCCGGGACACAAGTGCCGGCTAGGCTTAAGGCCAGGGCACAAGTGCGGGCTAGGTTTAAGGCAGGGGGCACAAGTGCGGGCTAGGCTTAAGGCCGGGGCACAAGTGCGGGCTAGGCTTAAGGCCGGGGCACAAGTGCGGGCTAGGCTTAAGGCCGGGGCACAAGTGCGGGCTAGGCTTAAGGCCTGGGCACAAGTGCAGTGCGGGCTAGGCTTAAGGCCTGGGCACAAGTGCAGTGCTGGCTAGGATCAAGGCAGGGGGCACAAATGCTGGCTAGGCTTAAGGCATGGGCACAAGTGCCAGCTAGGCTTAAGGCCTGAGCAAAAGTGCAGGCTAGGCTTAAGGCCGGGGCACAGGTGCAGGCTAGGCTTAAGGCCCGGGCACAGGTGCGGGCTAGGCTTATGGCCGGGGCACAGGTGCGGGCTAGGCTTAAGGCCAGGGCACAAGTGCGGGCTAGGCTTAAGGCCGGGGCACAGGTGCGGGCTAGGCTTAAGGCCGGGGCACAGGTGCAGTCAAGGCTTAAGGCCGGGGCACAGGTGCGGGCTAGGCTTAAGGCCGGGGCACAGGTGTGGGCTAGGCTTAAGGCCGAGGCACAGGTGTGGGCTAGGCTTAAGGCCAAGGCACAGGTGCGGGCTAGGCTTCAGGCCGGGGCACAAGTGCGGGCTAGGCTTAAGGCCGGGGCACAAGTGCGGGCTAGGCTTAAGGCCGGGGCACAAGTGCAGTGCGGGCTAGGCTTAAGGCCTGGGCGCAAGTGCAGTGCTGGCTAGGATCAAGGCAGGGGGCACAAATGCTGGCTAGGCTTAAGGCATGGGCACAAGTGCCAGCTAGGCTTAAGGCCTGGGCACAAGTGCAGGCTAGGCTTAAGGCCTGAGCAAAAGTGCAGGCAGGGCTTAAGGCCGGGGAACAGGTGCAGGCTAGGCTTAAGGCCGGGGCACAGGTGCGGGCTAGGCTTAAGGCCGGGGCACAAGTGCAGTGCGGGCTAGGCTTAAGGCCGGGGCACAAGTGCAGTGCGGGCTAGGCTTAAGGCCGGGGCACAAGTGCGGGCTAGGCTTAAGGCCGGGGCACAAGTGCGGGCTAGGCTTAAGGCCGGGGCACAAGTGCGGGCTAGGCTTAAGGCCGGGGCACAAGTGCGGGCTAGGCTTAAGGCCTGGGCACAAGTGCAGTGCGGGCTAGGCTTAAGGCCTGGGCGCAAGTGCAGTGCTGGCTAGGATCAAGGCAGGGGGCACAAATGCTGGCTAGGCTTAAGGCATGGGCACAAGTGCCAGCTAGGCTTAAGGCCTGGGCACAAGTGCAGGCTAGGCTTAAGGCCTGAGCAAAAGTGCAGGCTAGGCTTAAGGCCGGGGCACAGGTGCAGGCTAGGCTTAAGGCCGGGGCACAGGTGCGGGCTAGGCTTAAGGCCGGGGCACAGGTGCGGGCTAGGCTTAAGGCCGGGGCTCAAGTGCGGGCTAGGCTTAAGGCCGGGGCACAAGTGCGGGCTAGGCTTAAGGCCGGGGCACAAGTGCGGGCTAGGCATAAGGCAGCGGCACAAGTGCTGGTTAGGTATAAGGCAAGGGCACAAGTGCGGGCTAGGCGTAAGGCAGGGGCACAAGTGCGGGCTAGGCGTAAGGCAGGGGCACAAGTGCGGGCTAGGCATAAGGCAGGGGCACAAGTGCGGGCTAGGCATAAAGCAGGGGCACAAGTGCGGGCTAGGCATAAGGCAGCGGCACAAGTGCGGGCTAAACATAAGGCAGGGGCACAAGTGCAGGCTAGGCTTTAGGCCTGGGCACAATTGCGGGCTAGGCTTAAGGCAGGGGCACAAGTGTGGGCTAGGCTTAAGGCCGGGGCACAAGTGCGGGCTAGGCTTAAGGCCTGGGCACAAGTTCGGGCTAGGCTAAAGGCCTGGGCACAAGTGCGGGCTAGGCTTAAGGCCTGGGCACAAGTGCGGGCTAGGTTTAAGGCATGGGCACAAGTGCAGTGCGGGCTAGGCTTAAGGCCTGGGCACAAGTGCAGTGCTGGCTAGGATCAAGGCAGGGGGCACAAATGCTGGCTAGGCTTAAGGCATGGGCACAAGTGCCAGCTAGGCTTAAGGCCTGGGCACAAGTGCAGGCTAGGCTTAAGGCCTGAGCAAAAGTGCAGGCTAGGCATAAGGCCTGGGCACAAGTGCGGGCTAGGCTTAAGGCATGGGCACAAGTGCAGTGCTGGCTAGGCTTAAGGCCTGGGCACAAGTGCAGTGCTGGCTAGGATCAAGGCAGGGGCACAAGGGCGGGCCTGGCTTAAGGCAGTGGCACAAGGGCGGGCTTGGCTTAAGGCCAGGGCACAAGTGCGGGCTAGGCCTAAGGCCTGGGCACAAGTGCGGGCTTGGCTTAAGGCCTGGGCACAAGTGCGGGCTAGGCTTAAGGCCTGGGCACAAGTGTGGGCTAGGCTTAAGGCCGGGGCACAAGTGCGGGCTAGGCTTAAGGCCGGTGCACAAGTGCAGTGCTGGCTAGGATCAAGGCAGGGGGCACAAGTGCTGGCTAGGCTTAAGGCCTGGGCACAAGTGTGGGCTAGGCTTAAGGCCTGGGCACAAGTGCGGGCTAGGCTTAAGGCCGGGGCACAAGTGCGGGCTAGGCTTAAGGCCGGGACACAAGTGCCGGCTAGGCTTAAGGCCAGGGCACAAGTGCGGGCTAGGTTTAAGGCAGGGGGCACAAGTGCGGGCTAGGCTTAAGGCCGGGGCACAAGTGCGGGCTAGGCTTAAGGCCGGGGCACAAGTGCGGGCTAGGCTTAAGGCCGGGGCACAAGTGCGGGCTAGGCTTAAGGCCTGGGCACAAGTGCAGTGCGGGCTAGGCTTAAGGCCTGGGCACAAGTGCAGTGCTGGCTAGGATCAAGGCAGGGGGCACAAATGCTGGCTAGGCTTAAGGCATGGGCACAAGTGCCAGCTAGGCTTAAGGCCTGAGCAAAAGTGCAGGCTAGGCTTAAGGCCGGGGCACAGGTGCAGGCTAGGCTTAAGGCCCGGGCACAGGTGCGGGCTAGGCTTATGGCCGGGGCACAGGTGCGGGCTAGGCTTAAGGCCAGGGCACAAGTGCGGGCTAGGCTTAAGGCCGGGGCACAGGTGCGGGCTAGGCTTAAGGCCGGGGCACAGGTGCAGTCAAGGCTTAAGGCCGGGGCACAGGTGCGGGCTAGGCTTAAGGCCGGGGCACAGGTGTGGGCTAGGCTTAAGGCCGAGGCACAGGTGTGGGCTAGGCTTAAGGCCAAGGCACAGGTGCGGGCTAGGCTTCAGGCCGGGGCACAAGTGCGGGCTAGGCTTAAGGCCGGGGCACAAGTGCGGGCTAGGCTTAAGGCCGGGGCACAAGTGCAGTGCGGGCTAGGCTTAAGGCCTGGGCGCAAGTGCAGTGCTGGCTAGGATCAAGGCAGGGGGCACAAATGCTGGCTAGGCTTAAGGCATGGGCACAAGTGCCAGCTAGGCTTAAGGCCTGGGCACAAGTGCAGGCTAGGCTTAAGGCCTGAGCAAAAGTGCAGGCAGGGCTTAAGGCCGGGGAACAGGTGCAGGCTAGGCTTAAGGCCGGGGCACAGGTGCGGGCTAGGCTTAAGGCCGGGGCACAGGTGCGGGCTAGGCTTAAGGCCGGGGCACAAGTGCAGTGCGGGCTAGGCTTAAGGCCGGGGCACAAGTGCAGTGCGGGCTAGGCTTAAGGCCGGGGCACAAGTGCGGGCTAGGCTTAAGGCCGGGGCACAAGTGCGGGCTAGGCTTAAGGCCGGGGCACAAGTGCGGGCTAGGCTTAAGGCCGGGGCACAAGTGCGGGCTAGGCTTAAGGCCTGGGCACAAGTGCAGTGCGGGCTAGGCTTAAGGCCTGGGCGCAAGTGCAGTGCTGGCTAGGATCAAGGCAGGGGGCACAAATGCTGGCTAGGCTTAAGGCATGGGCACAAGTGCCAGCTAGGCTTAAGGCCTGGGCACAAGTGCAGGCTAGGCTTAAGGCCTGAGCAAAAGTGCAGGCTAGGCTTAAGGCCGGGGCACAGGTGCAGGCTAGGCTTAAGGCCGGGGCACAGGTGCGGGCTAGGCTTAAGGCCGGGGCACAGGTGCGGGCTAGGCTTAAGGCCGGGGCTCAAGTGCGGGCTAGGCTTAAGGCCGGGGCACAAGTGCGGGCTAGGCTTAAGGCCGGGGCACAAGTGCGGGCTAGGCATAAGGCAGCGGCACAAGTGCTGGTTAGGTATAAGGCAAGGGCACAAGTGCGGGCTAGGCGTAAGGCAGGGGCACAAGTGCGGGCTAGGCGTAAGGCAGGGGCACAAGTGCGGGCTAGGCATAAGGCAGGGGCACAAGTGCGGGCTAGGCATAAAGCAGGGGCACAAGTGCGGGCTAGGCATAAGGCAGCGGCACAAGTGCGGGCTAAACATAAGGCAGGGGCACAAGTGCAGGCTAGGCTTTAGGCCTGGGCACAATTGCGGGCTAGGCTTAAGGCAGGGGCACAAGTGTGGGCTAGGCTTAAGGCCGGGGCACAAGTGCGGGCTAGGCTTAAGGCCTGGGCACAAGTTCGGGCTAGGCTAAAGGCCTGGGCACAAGTGCGGGCTAGGCTTAAGGCCTGGGCACAAGTGCGGGCTAGGTTTAAGGCATGGGCACAAGTGCAGTGCGGGCTAGGCTTAAGGCCTGGGCACAAGTGCAGTGCTGGCTAGGATCAAGGCAGGGGGCACAAATGCTGGCTAGGCTTAAGGCATGGGCACAAGTGCCAGCTAGGCTTAAGGCCTGGGCACAAGTGCAGGCTAGGCTTAAGGCCTGAGCAAAAGTGCAGGCTAGGCATAAGGCCTGGGCACAAGTGCGGGCTAGGCTTAAGGCATGGGCACAAGTGCAGTGCTGGCTAGGCTTAAGGCCTGGGCACAAGTGCAGTGCTGGCTAGGATCAAGGCAGGGGCACAAGGGCGGGCCTGGCTTAAGGCAGTGGCACAAGGGCGGGCTTGGCTTAAGGCCAGGGCACAAGTGCGGGCTAGGCCTAAGGCCTGGGCACAAGTGCGGGCTTGGCTTAAGGCCTGGGCACAAGTGCGGGCTAGGCTTAAGGCCTGGGCACAAGTGTGGGCTAGGCTTAAGGCCGGGGCACAAGTGCGGGCTAGGCTTAAGGCCGGTGCACAAGTGCAGTGCTGGCTAGGATCAAGGCAGGGGGCACAAGTGCTGGCTAGGCTTAAGGCCTGGGCACAAGTGTGGGCTAGGCTTAAGGCCTGGGCACAAGTGCGGGCTAGGCTTAAGGCCGGGGCACAAGTGCGGGCTAGGCTTAAGGCCGGGACACAAGTGCCGGCTAGGCTTAAGGCCAGGGCACAAGTGCGGGCTAGGTTTAAGGCAGGGGGCACAAGTGCGGGCTAGGCTTAAGGCCGGGGCACAAGTGCGGGCTAGGCTTAAGGCCGGGGCACAAGTGCGGGCTAGGCTTAAGGCCGGGGCACAAGTGCGGGCTAGGCTTAAGGCCTGGGCACAAGTGCAGTGCGGGCTAGGCTTAAGGCCTGGGCACAAGTGCAGTGCTGGCTAGGATCAAGGCAGGGGGCACAAATGCTGGCTAGGCTTAAGGCATGGGCACAAGTGCCAGCTAGGCTTAAGGCCTGAGCAAAAGTGCAGGCTAGGCTTAAGGCCGGGGCACAGGTGCAGGCTAGGCTTAAGGCCCGGGCACAGGTGCGGGCTAGGCTTATGGCCGGGGCACAGGTGCGGGCTAGGCTTAAGGCCAGGGCACAAGTGCGGGCTAGGCTTAAGGCCGGGGCACAGGTGCGGGCTAGGCTTAAGGCCGGGGCACAGGTGCAGTCAAGGCTTAAGGCCGGGGCACAGGTGCGGGCTAGGCTTAAGGCCGGGGCACAGGTGTGGGCTAGGCTTAAGGCCGAGGCACAGGTGTGGGCTAGGCTTAAGGCCAAGGCACAGGTGCGGGCTAGGCTTCAGGCCGGGGCACAAGTGCGGGCTAGGCTTAAGGCCGGGGCACAAGTGCGGGCTAGGCTTAAGGCCGGGGCACAAGTGCAGTGCGGGCTAGGCTTAAGGCCTGGGCGCAAGTGCAGTGCTGGCTAGGATCAAGGCAGGGGGCACAAATGCTGGCTAGGCTTAAGGCATGGGCACAAGTGCCAGCTAGGCTTAAGGCCTGGGCACAAGTGCAGGCTAGGCTTAAGGCCTGAGCAAAAGTGCAGGCAGGGCTTAAGGCCGGGGAACAGGTGCAGGCTAGGCTTAAGGCCGGGGCACAGGTGCGGGCTAGGCTTAAGGCCGGGGCACAGGTGCGGGCTAGGCTTAAGGCCGGGGCACAAGTGCAGTGCGGGCTAGGCTTAAGGCCGGGGCACAAGTGCAGTGCGGGCTAGGCTTAAGGCCGGGGCACAAGTGCGGGCTAGGCTTAAGGCCGGGGCACAAGTGCGGGCTAGGCTTAAGGCCGGGGCACAAGTGCGGGCTAGGCTTAAGGCCGGGGCACAAGTGCGGGCTAGGCTTAAGGCCTGGGCACAAGTGCAGTGCGGGCTAGGCTTAAGGCCTGGGCGCAAGTGCAGTGCTGGCTAGGATCAAGGCAGGGGGCACAAATGCTGGCTAGGCTTAAGGCATGGGCACAAGTGCCAGCTAGGCTTAAGGCCTGGGCACAAGTGCAGGCTAGGCTTAAGGCCTGAGCAAAAGTGCAGGCTAGGCTTAAGGCCGGGGCACAGGTGCAGGCTAGGCTTAAGGCCGGGGCACAGGTGCGGGCTAGGCTTAAGGCCGGGGCACAGGTGCGGGCTAGGCTTAAGGCCGGGGCTCAAGTGCGGGCTAGGCTTAAGGCCGGGGCACAAGTGCGGGCTAGGCTTAAGGCCGGGGCACAAGTGCGGGCTAGGCATAAGGCAGCGGCACAAGTGCTGGTTAGGTATAAGGCAAGGGCACAAGTGCGGGCTAGGCGTAAGGCAGGGGCACAAGTGCGGGCTAGGCGTAAGGCAGGGGCACAAGTGCGGGCTAGGCATAAGGCAGGGGCACAAGTGCGGGCTAGGCATAAAGCAGGGGCACAAGTGCGGGCTAGGCATAAGGCAGCGGCACAAGTGCGGGCTAAACATAAGGCAGGGGCACAAGTGCAGGCTAGGCTTTAGGCCTGGGCACAATTGCGGGCTAGGCTTAAGGCAGGGGCACAAGTGTGGGCTAGGCTTAAGGCCGGGGCACAAGTGCGGGCTAGGCTTAAGGCCTGGGCACAAGTTCGGGCTAGGCTAAAGGCCTGGGCACAAGTGCGGGCTAGGCTTAAGGCCTGGGCACAAGTGCGGGCTAGGTTTAAGGCATGGGCACAAGTGCAGTGCGGGCTAGGCTTAAGGCCTGGGCACAAGTGCAGTGCTGGCTAGGATCAAGGCAGGGGGCACAAATGCTGGCTAGGCTTAAGGCATGGGCACAAGTGCCAGCTAGGCTTAAGGCCTGGGCACAAGTGCAGGCTAGGCTTAAGGCCTGAGCAAAAGTGCAGGCTAGGCATAAGGCCTGGGCACAAGTGCGGGCTAGGCTTAAGGCATGGGCACAAGTGCAGTGCTGGCTAGGCTTAAGGCCTGGGCACAAGTGCAGTGCTGGCTAGGATCAAGGCAGGGGCACAAGGGCGGGCCTGGCTTAAGGCAGTGGCACAAGGGCGGGCTTGGCTTAAGGCCAGGGCACAAGTGCGGGCTAGGCCTAAGGCCTGGGCACAAGTGCGGGCTTGGCTTAAGGCCTGGGCACAAGTGCGGGCTAGGCTTAAGGCCTGGGCACAAGTGTGGGCTAGGCTTAAGGCCGGGGCACAAGTGCGGGCTAGGCTTAAGGCCGGTGCACAAGTGCAGTGCTGGCTAGGATCAAGGCAGGGGGCACAAGTGCTGGCTAGGCTTAAGGCATGGGCACAAGTGCTGGCTAGGCTTAAGGCATGGGCACAAGTGCTGGCTAGGCTTAAGGCATACAGCTAACTCTTTGCACTCTTTGCATAAAGGGTTAGGCACCCATAGGGGTGAAGAGCTAGCTTTCACCCCTCTACTCTGTACTTGGACATTTAGGACTAGATCCTTTGTTGTACAGTGCGGAGCCTCTCCATAACCCCATGCTCCAAGCGACCAGGCAATTCTTGTCTGTCCTCCGTAAATGGGTAATGCCTTCTTCCCAATTACAGTCGTGCATGCGCATTCAGACGGGACAAGAGCGAAGAATGTAAAGCTGGCCCTATGTGCATAACCAACATGAAGCTGAAGACAAAAACAAACAAACAAGCATTCAAGGGGCTCAAAATTGCGGGCTAGGCTTAAGGCCTGGGCACAAGTGCGGGCTAGGCTTAAGGCCGGGGCACAAGTGCGGGCTAGGCTTAAGGCCGGGGCACAAGTGCGGGCTAGGCTTAAGGCCGGGGCACAAGTGCGGGCTAGGCTTAAGGCCGGGGCACAAGTGCGGGCTAGGCTTAAGGCCGGGGCAGAAGTGCGGGCTAGGCTTAAGGCCGGGGCACAAGTGCGGGCTAGGCTTAAGGCCTGGGCACAAGTGCGGGCTAGGCTTAAGGCCGGGGCACAAGTGCGGGCTAGGCCTAAGGCCTGGGCACAAGTGCGGGCTAGGCTTAAGGCCTGGGCACAAGTGCGGGCTAGGCTTAAGGCCTGGGCACAAGTGCGGGCTAGGCTTAAGGCCGGGGCACAAGTGCGGGCTAGGCTTAAGGCCGGGACACAAGTGCGGGCAAGGCTTAAGGCCGGGGCACAAGTGCGGGCTAGGTTTAAGGCCGGGGCACAAGTGCGGGCTAGGCTTAAGGCCGGGGCACAAGTGCGGGCTAGGCTTAAGGCCGGGGCACAAGTGCGGGCTAGGCTTAAGGCCGGGGCACAAGTTCGGGCTAGGCTTAAGGCCTGGGCACAAGTGCAGTGCGGGCTAGGCTTAAGGCCTGGGCACAAGTGCAGAGCTGGCTAGAATCAAGGCAGGGGGCACAAATGCTGGCTAGGCTTAAGGCATGGGCACAAGTGCCAGCTAGGCTTAAGGCCTGGGCACAAGTGCAGGCTAGGCTTAAGGCCTGAGCAAAAGTGCAGGCTAGGCTTAAGGCCGGGGCACAGGTGCAGGCTAGGCTTAAGGCCGGGGCACAGGTGCGGGCTAGGCTTAAGGCCGGGGCACAAGTGCGGGCTAGGTTTAAGGCCGGGGCACAAGTGCAGGCTAGGCTTAAGGCCGGGGCACAAGTGCGGGCTAGGCATAAGGCAGGGGCACAAGTGCGGGCTAGGCATAAGGCAGGGGCACAAGTGCGGGCTAGGCATAAGGCAGGGACACAAGTGCGGGCTAAACATAAGGCAGGGGCACAAGTGCAGGCTAGGCTTTAGGCCTGGGCACAAGTGCGGGCTAGGCTTAAGGCCTGGGCACAAGTGCGAGCTAGGCTTAAGGCCTGAGAAAAAGTGCGGGCTAGGATTAAGGCCTGGGCACAAGTGCGGGCTAGGCTTAAGGCCGGGGCACAAGTGCGGGCTAGGCTTAAGGCTGGGGCACAAGTGCGGGCTAGGCTTAAGGCCGGGGCACAAGTGCGGGCTAGGCTTAAGGCCGGGGCACAAGTGCGGGCTAGGCTTAAGGCCGGGGCACAAGTGCGGGCTAGGCTTAAGGCCGGGGCACAAGTGCGGGCTAGGCTTAAGGCCGGGGCACAAGTGCGGGCTAGGCTTAAGGCCTGGGCACAAGTGCGGGCTAGGCTTAAGTCCGGGGCACAAGTGCGGGCTAGGCCTAAGGCCTGGGCACAAGTGCGGGCTAGGCTTAAGGCCTGGGCACAAGTGTGGGCTAGGCTTAAGGCCTGGGCACAAGTGCGGGCTAGGCTTAAGGCCGGGGCACAAGTGCGGGCTA
The DNA here is from genome assembly GCF_032444005.1 of Ranitomeya imitator. Taxonomy (NCBI): domain Eukaryota; kingdom Metazoa; phylum Chordata; class Amphibia; order Anura; family Dendrobatidae; genus Ranitomeya; species Ranitomeya imitator. The sequence continues at coordinate 153,792,107 of NC_091286.1, forward strand.
GGCTTAAGGCCGGGACACAAGTGCCGGCTAGGCTTAAGGCCAGGGCACAAGTGCGGGCTAGGTTTAAGGCAGGAGGCACAAGTGCGGGCTAGGCTTAAGGCCGGGGCACAAGTGCGGGCTAGGCTTAAGGCCGGGGCACAAGTGCGGGCTAGGCTTAAGGCCGGGGCACAAGTGCGGGCTAGGCTTAAGGCCTGGGCACAAGTGCAGTGCGGGCTAGGCTTAAGGCCTGGGCACAAGTGCAGTGCTGGCTAGGATCAAGGCAGGGGGCACAAATGCTGGCTAGGCTTAAGGCATGGGCACAAGTGCCAGCTAGGCTTAAGGCCTGAGCAAAAGTGCAGGCTAGGCTTAAGGCCGGGGCACAGGTGCAGGCTAGGCTTAAGGCCCGGGCACAGGTGCGGGCTAGGCTTATGGCCGGGGCACAGGTGCGGGCTAGGCTTAAGGCCAGGGCACAAGTGCGGGCTAGGCTTAAGGCCGGGGCACAGGTGCGGGCTAGGCTTAAGGCCGGGGCACAGGTGCAGTCAAGGCTTAAGGCCGGGGCACAGGTGCGGGCTAGGCTTAAGGCCGGGGCACAGGTGTGGGCTAGGCTTAAGGCCGAGGCACAGGTGTGGGCTAGGCTTAAGGCCAAGGCACAGGTGCGGGCTAGGCTTCAGGCCGGGGCACAAGTGCGGGCTAGGCTTAAGGCCGGGGCACAAGTGCGGGCTAGGCTTAAGGCCGGGGCACAAGTGCAGTGCGGGCTAGGCTTAAGGCCTGGGCGCAAGTGCAGTGCTGGCTAGGATCAAGGCAGGGGGCACAAATGCTGGCTAGGCTTAAGGCATGGGCACAAGTGCCAGCTAGGCTTAAGGCCTGGGCACAAGTGCAGGCTAGGCTTAAGGCCTGAGCAAAAGTGCAGGCAGGGCTTAAGGCCGGGGAACAGGTGCAGGCTAGGCTTAAGGCCGGGGCACAGGTGCGGGCTAGGCTTAAGGCCGGGGCACAGGTGCGGGCTAGGCTTAAGGCCGGGGCACAAGTGCAGTGCGGGCTAGGCTTAAGGCCGGGGCACAAGTGCAGTGCGGGCTAGGCTTAAGGCCGGGGCACAAGTGCGGGCTAGGCTTAAGGCCGGGGCACAAGTGCGGGCTAGGCTTAAGGCCGGGGCACAAGTGCGGGCTAGGCTTAAGGCTGGGGCACAAGTGCGGGCTAGGCTTAAGGCCTGGGCACAAGTGCAGTGCGGGCTAGGCTTAAGGCAGGGGCACAAGTGCGGGCTAGGCATAAGGCAGGGACACAAGTGCGGGCTAAACATAAGGCAGGGGCACAAGTGCAGGCTAGGCTTTAGGCCTGGGCACAAGTGCGGGCTAGGCTTAAGGCCTGGGCACAAGTGCGAGCTAGGCTTAAGGCCTGAGAAAAAGTGCGGGCTAGGATTAAGGCCTGGGCACAAGTGCGGGCTAGGCTTAAGGCCGGGGCACAAGTGCGGGCTAGGCTTAAGGCTGGGGCACAAGTGCGGGCTAGGCTTAAGGCCGGGGCACAAGTGCGGGCTAGGCATAAGGCAGGGACACAAGTGCGTGCTAGGCATAAGGCAGGGACACAAGTGCGGGCTAAACATAAGGCAGGGGCACAAATGCAGGCTAGGCTTTAGGCCTGGGCACAAGTGCGGGCTAGGCTTAAGGCCTGGGCACAAGTGCGAGCTAGGCTTAAGGCCTGAGAAAAAGTGCGGGCTAGGCTTAAGGCCTGGGCACAAGTGTGGGCTAGGCTTAAGGCCTGGGCACAAGTGCGGGCTAGGCTTAAGGCCGGGGCACAAGTGCGGGCTAGGCTTAAGGCCGGGACACAAGTGCCGGCTAGGCTTAAGGCCAGGGCACAAGTGCGGGCTAGGTTTAAGGCAGGGGGCACAAGTGCGGGCTAGGCTTAAGGCCGGGGCACAAGTGCGGGCTAGGCTTAAGGCCGGGGCACAAGTGCGGGCTAGGCTTAAGGCCGGGGCACAAGTGCGGGCTAGGCTTAAGGCCTGGGCACAAGTGCAGTGCGGGCTAGGCTTAAGGCCTGGGCACAAGTGCAGTGCTGGCTAGGATCAAGGCAGGGGGCACAAATGCTGGCTAGGCTTAAGGCATGGGCACAAGTGCCAGCTAGGCTTAAGGCCTGAGCAAAAGTGCAGGCTAGGCTTAAGGCCGGGGCACAGGTGCAGGCTAGGCTTAAGGCCCGGGCACAGGTGCGGGCTAGGCTTATGGCCGGGGCACAGGTGCGGGCTAGGCTTAAGGCCAGGGCACAAGTGCGGGCTAGGCTTAAGGCCGGGGCACAGGTGCGGGCTAGGCTTAAGGCCGGGGCACAGGTGCAGTCAAGGCTTAAGGCCGGGGCACAGGTGCGGGCTAGGCTTAAGGCCGGGGCACAGGTGTGGGCTAGGCTTAAGGCCGAGGCACAGGTGTGGGCTAGGCTTAAGGCCAAGGCACAGGTGCGGGCTAGGCTTCAGGCCGGGGCACAAGTGCGGGCTAGGCTTAAGGCCGGGGCACAAGTGCGGGCTAGGCTTAAGGCCGGGGCACAAGTGCAGTGCGGGCTAGGCTTAAGGCCTGGGCGCAAGTGCAGTGCTGGCTAGGATCAAGGCAGGGGGCACAAATGCTGGCTAGGCTTAAGGCATGGGCACAAGTGCCAGCTAGGCTTAAGGCCTGGGCACAAGTGCAGGCTAGGCTTAAGGCCTGAGCAAAAGTGCAGGCAGGGCTTAAGGCCGGGGAACAGGTGCAGGCTAGGCTTAAGGCCGGGGCACAGGTGCGGGCTAGGCTTAAGGCCGGGGCACAGGTGCGGGCTAGGCTTAAGGCCGGGGCACAAGTGCAGTGCGGGCTAGGCTTAAGGCCGGGGCACAAGTGCAGTGCGGGCTAGGCTTAAGGCCGGGGCACAAGTGCGGGCTAGGCTTAAGGCCGGGGCACAAGTGCGGGCTAGGCTTAAGGCCGGGGCACAAGTGCGGGCTAGGCTTAAGGCCGGGGCACAAGTGCGGGCTAGGCTTAAGGCCTGGGCACAAGTGCAGTGCGGGCTAGGCTTAAGGCCTGGGCGCAAGTGCAGTGCTGGCTAGGATCAAGGCAGGGGGCACAAATGCTGGCTAGGCTTAAGGCATGGGCACAAGTGCCAGCTAGGCTTAAGGCCTGGGCACAAGTGCAGGCTAGGCTTAAGGCCTGAGCAAAAGTGCAGGCTAGGCTTAAGGCCGGGGCACAGGTGCAGGCTAGGCTTAAGGCCGGGGCACAGGTGCGGGCTAGGCTTAAGGCCGGGGCACAGGTGCGGGCTAGGCTTAAGGCCGGGGCTCAAGTGCGGGCTAGGCTTAAGGCCGGGGCACAAGTGCGGGCTAGGCTTAAGGCCGGGGCACAAGTGCGGGCTAGGCATAAGGCAGCGGCACAAGTGCTGGTTAGGTATAAGGCAAGGGCACAAGTGCGGGCTAGGCGTAAGGCAGGGGCACAAGTGCGGGCTAGGCGTAAGGCAGGGGCACAAGTGCGGGCTAGGCATAAGGCAGGGGCACAAGTGCGGGCTAGGCATAAAGCAGGGGCACAAGTGCGGGCTAGGCATAAGGCAGCGGCACAAGTGCGGGCTAAACATAAGGCAGGGGCACAAGTGCAGGCTAGGCTTTAGGCCTGGGCACAATTGCGGGCTAGGCTTAAGGCAGGGGCACAAGTGTGGGCTAGGCTTAAGGCCGGGGCACAAGTGCGGGCTAGGCTTAAGGCCTGGGCACAAGTTCGGGCTAGGCTAAAGGCCTGGGCACAAGTGCGGGCTAGGCTTAAGGCCTGGGCACAAGTGCGGGCTAGGTTTAAGGCATGGGCACAAGTGCAGTGCGGGCTAGGCTTAAGGCCTGGGCACAAGTGCAGTGCTGGCTAGGATCAAGGCAGGGGGCACAAATGCTGGCTAGGCTTAAGGCATGGGCACAAGTGCCAGCTAGGCTTAAGGCCTGGGCACAAGTGCAGGCTAGGCTTAAGGCCTGAGCAAAAGTGCAGGCTAGGCATAAGGCCTGGGCACAAGTGCGGGCTAGGCTTAAGGCATGGGCACAAGTGCAGTGCTGGCTAGGCTTAAGGCCTGGGCACAAGTGCAGTGCTGGCTAGGATCAAGGCAGGGGCACAAGGGCGGGCCTGGCTTAAGGCAGTGGCACAAGGGCGGGCTTGGCTTAAGGCCAGGGCACAAGTGCGGGCTAGGCCTAAGGCCTGGGCACAAGTGCGGGCTTGGCTTAAGGCCTGGGCACAAGTGCGGGCTAGGCTTAAGGCCTGGGCACAAGTGTGGGCTAGGCTTAAGGCCGGGGCACAAGTGCGGGCTAGGCTTAAGGCCGGTGCACAAGTGCAGTGCTGGCTAGGATCAAGGCAGGGGGCACAAGTGCTGGCTAGGCTTAAGGCATGGGCACAAGTGCTGGCTAGGCTTAAGGCATGGGCACAAGTGCTGGCTAGGCTTAAGGCATACAGCTAACTCTTTGCACTCTTTGCATAAAGGGTTAGGCACCCATAGGGGTGAAGAGCTAGCTTTCACCCCTCTACTCTGTACTTGGACATTTAGGACTAGATCCTTTGTTGTACAGTGCGGAGCCTCTCCATAACCCCATGCTCCAAGCGACCAGGCAATTCTTGTCTGTCCTCCGTAAATGGGTAATGCCTTCTTCCCAATTACAGTCGTGCATGCGCATTCAGACGGGACAAGAGCGAAGAATGTAAAGCTGGCCCTATGTGCATAACCAACATGAAGCTGAAGACAAAAACAAACAAACAAGCATTCAAGGGGCTCAAAATTGCGGGCTAGGCTTAAGGCCTGGGCACAAGTGCGGGCTAGGCTTAAGGCCGGGGCACAAGTGCGGGCTAGGCTTAAGGCCGGGGCACAAGTGCGGGCTAGGCTTAAGGCCGGGGCACAAGTGCGGGCTAGGCTTAAGGCCGGGGCACAAGTGCGGGCTAGGCTTAAGGCCGGGGCAGAAGTGCGGGCTAGGCTTAAGGCCGGGGCACAAGTGCGGGCTAGGCTTAAGGCCTGGGCACAAGTGCGGGCTAGGCTTAAGGCCGGGGCACAAGTGCGGGCTAGGCCTAAGGCCTGGGCACAAGTGCGGGCTAGGCTTAAGGCCTGGGCACAAGTGCGGGCTAGGCTTAAGGCCTGGGCACAAGTGCGGGCTAGGCTTAAGGCCGGGGCACAAGTGCGGGCTAGGCTTAAGGCCGGGACACAAGTGCGGGCAAGGCTTAAGGCCGGGGCACAAGTGCGGGCTAGGTTTAAGGCCGGGGCACAAGTGCGGGCTAGGCTTAAGGCCGGGGCACAAGTGCGGGCTAGGCTTAAGGCCGGGGCACAAGTGCGGGCTAGGCTTAAGGCCGGGGCACAAGTTCGGGCTAGGCTTAAGGCCTGGGCACAAGTGCAGTGCGGGCTAGGCTTAAGGCCTGGGCACAAGTGCAGAGCTGGCTAGAATCAAGGCAGGGGGCACAAATGCTGGCTAGGCTTAAGGCATGGGCACAAGTGCCAGCTAGGCTTAAGGCCTGGGCACAAGTGCAGGCTAGGCTTAAGGCCTGAGCAAAAGTGCAGGCTAGGCTTAAGGCCGGGGCACAGGTGCAGGCTAGGCTTAAGGCCGGGGCACAGGTGCGGGCTAGGCTTAAGGCCGGGGCACAAGTGCGGGCTAGGTTTAAGGCCGGGGCACAAGTGCAGGCTAGGCTTAAGGCCGGGGCACAAGTGCGGGCTAGGCATAAGGCAGGGGCACAAGTGCGGGCTAGGCATAAGGCAGGGGCACAAGTGCGGGCTAGGCATAAGGCAGGGACACAAGTGCGGGCTAAACATAAGGCAGGGGCACAAGTGCAGGCTAGGCTTTAGGCCTGGGCACAAGTGCGGGCTAGGCTTAAGGCCTGGGCACAAGTGCGAGCTAGGCTTAAGGCCTGAGAAAAAGTGCGGGCTAGGATTAAGGCCTGGGCACAAGTGCGGGCTAGGCTTAAGGTCGGGGCACAAGTGCGGGCTAGGCTTAAGGCTGGGGCACAAGTGCGGGCTAGGCTTAAGGCCGGGGCACAAGTGCGGGCTAGGCTTAAGGCCGGGGCACAAGTGCGGGCTAGGCTTAAGGCCGGGGCACAAGTGCGGGCTAGGCTTAAGGCCGGGGCACAAGTGCGGGCTAGGCTTAAGGCCTGGGCACAAGTGCGGGCTAGGCTTAAGTCCGGGGCACAAGTGCGGGCTAGGCCTAAGGCCTGGGCACAAGTGCGGGCTAGGCTTAAGGCCTGGGCACAAGTGTGGGCTAGGCTTAAGGCCTGGGCACAAGTGCGGGCTAGGCTTAAGGCCGGGGCACAAGTGCGGGCTAGGCTTAAGGCCGGGACACAAGTGCCGGCTAGGCTTAAGGCCAGGGCACAAGTGCGGGCTAGGTTTAAGGCAGGAGGCACAAGTGCGGGCTAGGCTTAAGGCCGGGGCACAAGTGCGGGCTAGGCTTAAGGCCGGGGCACAAGTGCGGGCTAGGCTTAAGGCCGGGGCACAAGTGCGGGCTAGGCTTAAGGCCTGGGCACAAGTGCAGTGCGGGCTAGGCTTAAGGCCTGGGCACAAGTGCAGTGCTGGCTAGGATCAAGGCAGGGGGCACAAATGCTGGCTAGGCTTAAGGCATGGGCACAAGTGCCAGCTAGGCTTAAGGCCTGAGCAAAAGTGCAGGCTAGGCTTAAGGCCGGGGCACAGGTGCAGGCTAGGCTTAAGGCCCGGGCACAGGTGCGGGCTAGGCTTATGGCCGGGGCACAGGTGCGGGCTAGGCTTAAGGCCAGGGCACAAGTGCGGGCTAGGCTTAAGGCCGGGGCACAGGTGCGGGCTAGGCTTAAGGCCGGGGCACAGGTGCAGTCAAGGCTTAAGGCCGGGGCACAGGTGCGGGCTAGGCTTAAGGCCGGGGCACAGGTGTGGGCTAGGCTTAAGGCCGAGGCACAGGTGTGGGCTAGGCTTAAGGCCAAGGCACAGGTGCGGGCTAGGCTTCAGGCCGGGGCACAAGTGCGGGCTAGGCTTAAGGCCGGGGCACAAGTGCGGGCTAGGCTTAAGGCCGGGGCACAAGTGCAGTGCGGGCTAGGCTTAAGGCCTGGGCGCAAGTGCAGTGCTGGCTAGGATCAAGGCAGGGGGCACAAATGCTGGCTAGGCTTAAGGCATGGGCACAAGTGCCAGCTAGGCTTAAGGCCTGGGCACAAGTGCAGGCTAGGCTTAAGGCCTGAGCAAAAGTGCAGGCAGGGCTTAAGGCCGGGGAACAGGTGCAGGCTAGGCTTAAGGCCGGGGCACAGGTGCGGGCTAGGCTTAAGGCCGGGGCACAGGTGCGGGCTAGGCTTAAGGCCGGGGCACAAGTGCAGTGCGGGCTAGGCTTAAGGCCGGGGCACAAGTGCAGTGCGGGCTAGGCTTAAGGCCGGGGCACAAGTGCGGGCTAGGCTTAAGGCCGGGGCACAAGTGCGGGCTAGGCTTAAGGCCGGGGCACAAGTGCGGGCTAGGCTTAAGGCCGGGGCACAAGTGCGGGCTAGGCTTAAGGCCTGGGCACAAGTGCAGTGCGGGCTAGGCTTAAGGCCTGGGCGCAAGTGCAGTGCTGGCTAGGATCAAGGCAGGGGGCACAAATGCTGGCTAGGCTTAAGGCATGGGCACAAGTGCCAGCTAGGCTTAAGGCCTGGGCACAAGTGCAGGCTAGGCTTAAGGCCTGAGCAAAAGTGCAGGCTAGGCTTAAGGCCGGGGCACAGGTGCAGGCTAGGCTTAAGGCCGGGGCACAGGTGCGGGCTAGGCTTAAGGCCGGGGCACAGGTGCGGGCTAGGCTTAAGGCCGGGGCTCAAGTGCGGGCTAGGCTTAAGGCCGGGGCACAAGTGCGGGCTAGGCTTAAGGCCGGGGCACAAGTGCGGGCTAGGCATAAGGCAGCGGCACAAGTGCTGGTTAGGTATAAGGCAAGGGCACAAGTGCGGGCTAGGCGTAAGGCAGGGGCACAAGTGCGGGCTAGGCGTAAGGCAGGGGCACAAGTGCGGGCTAGGCATAAGGCAGGGGCACAAGTGCGGGCTAGGCATAAAGCAGGGGCACAAGTGCGGGCTAGGCATAAGGCAGCGGCACAAGTGCGGGCTAAACATAAGGCAGGGGCACAAGTGCAGGCTAGGCTTTAGGCCTGGGCACAATTGCGGGCTAGGCTTAAGGCAGGGGCACAAGTGTGGGCTAGGCTTAAGGCCGGGGCACAAGTGCGGGCTAGGCTTAAGGCCTGGGCACAAGTTCGGGCTAGGCTAAAGGCCTGGGCACAAGTGCGGGCTAGGCTTAAGGCCTGGGCACAAGTGCGGGCTAGGTTTAAGGCATGGGCACAAGTGCAGTGCGGGCTAGGCTTAAGGCCTGGGCACAAGTGCAGTGCTGGCTAGGATCAAGGCAGGGGGCACAAATGCTGGCTAGGCTTAAGGCATGGGCACAAGTGCCAGCTAGGCTTAAGGCCTGGGCACAAGTGCAGGCTAGGCTTAAGGCCTGAGCAAAAGTGCAGGCTAGGCATAAGGCCTGGGCACAAGTGCGGGCTAGGCTTAAGGCATGGGCACAAGTGCAGTGCTGGCTAGGCTTAAGGCCTGGGCACAAGTGCAGTGCTGGCTAGGATCAAGGCAGGGGCACAAGGGCGGGCCTGGCTTAAGGCAGTGGCACAAGGGCGGGCTTGGCTTAAGGCCAGGGCACAAGTGCGGGCTAGGCCTAAGGCCTGGGCACAAGTGCGGGCTTGGCTTAAGGCCTGGGCACAAGTGCGGGCTAGGCTTAAGGCCTGGGCACAAGTGTGGGCTAGGCTTAAGGCCGGGGCACAAGTGCTGGCTAGGCTTAAGGCATGGGCACAAGTGCTGGCTAGGCTTAAGGCATACAGCTAACTCTTTGCACTCTTTGCATAAAGGGTTAGGCACCCATAGGGGTGAAGAGCTAGCTTTCACCCCTCTACTCTGTACTTGGACATTTAGGACTAGATCCTTTGTTGTACAGTGCGGAGCCTCTCCATAACCCCATGCTCCAAGCGACCAGGCAATTCTTGTCTGTCCTCCGTAAATGGGTAATGCCTTCTTCCCAATTACAGTCGTGCATGCGCATTCAGACGGGACAAGAGCGAAGAATGTAAAGCTGGCCCTATGTGCATAACCAACATGAAGCTGAAGACAAAAACAAACAAACAAGCATTCAAGGGGCTCAAAATTGCGGGCTAGGCTTAAGGCCTGGGCACAAGTGCGGGCTAGGCTTAAGGCCGGGGCACAAGTGCGGGCTAGGCTTAAGGCCGGGGCACAAGTGCGGGCTAGGCTTAAGGCCGGGGCACAAGTGCGGGCTAGGCTTAAGGCCGGGGCACAAGTGCGGGCTAGGCTTAAGGCCGGGGCAGAAGTGCGGGCTAGGCTTAAGGCCGGGGCACAAGTGCGGGCTAGGCTTAAGGCCTGGGCACAAGTGCGGGCTAGGCTTAAGGCCGGGGCACAAGTGCGGGCTAGGCCTAAGGCCTGGGCACAAGTGCGGGCTAGGCTTAAGGCCTGGGCACAAGTGCGGGCTAGGCTTAAGGCCTGGGCACAAGTGCGGGCTAGGCTTAAGGCCGGGGCACAAGTGCGGGCTAGGCTTAAGGCCGGGACACAAGTGCGGGCAAGGCTTAAGGCCGGGGCACAAGTGCGGGCTAGGTTTAAGGCCGGGGCACAAGTGCGGGCTAGGCTTAAGGCCGGGGCACAAGTGCGGGCTAGGCTTAAGGCCGGGGCACAAGTGCGGGCTAGGCTTAAGGCCGGGGCACAAGTTCGGGCTAGGCTTAAGGCCTGGGCACAAGTGCAGTGCGGGCTAGGCTTAAGGCCTGGGCACAAGTGCAGAGCTGGCTAGAATCAAGGCAGGGGGCACAAATGCTGGCTAGGCTTAAGG